>NC_058415.1:50590562-50706468 GCF_002201575.2 Neomonachus schauinslandi | reverse complement strand
GGGAAGGGAAGGGGAAGGGGAAGGGGAAGGGAAGGGAAGGGAAGGGAAGGGAAGGGAAGGGAAGGGAAGGGAAGGGAAGGAAAGGAAAAGAAAGAATAATGCCAAGAAATTTAGGATTCGAAACTATCACTTCCCACGTCTATATATTCATCTTTCTGTTAATGCAACCTAGGATTTCAGCTGTTTTGGAGGCTGTATCACATTAATTCATACTGAGTTACTGTTTAAATCTCCGCTAACATTTTCACATATTTTAGTAAGCCAGGACACTTTCTCCTCCCCCTTCCTACTTCGATTTTAATCAGTTTGGGGTTCCTATTAAATTCCATCTTTTTATATTCAGTTTCTCTCTCCCACCTACTTTTCACCTGTCATTAGAGCAGTAAGTAATAAACAAGCATATCAAACTGGTATGTTAAAACGAGTCCATATAAGTTTAATGTTTTAAGCTAACTTTTGGCTTCAGGCTTCATCCAACTTATCAACCATACATTCTCTGCAAAATGTTTTAAATTTTGGCAGGCAAGTTTCTTTACAGCTATGCAGACCAAGTCTGATAATATTATTTATACACACTGGAGGTACTTTAAAAATACATAATAAAAATTCTCTAAATATGTAAAAGTTGAAATTATTGCTAAAAGCCTCACCATACAAAGAAAAGAAAAAGGATCATGAAGACATTTGTTTTAACAGAGTAATGTCAATAAAACTGGATGGTATAATAAGTAGTCCATGGAATGTACTAAACACAATGTAACTTCTTAATTATTTCCTAAAGCAGTGGTTATAAACTTTAGCATGCATCAGAATCAAAAGGAGGGGTTGCTGAAACACAAACTGTTAAACCCTAAACCTAGCATTTCACACTCAGCAGGTATGCGGTGGAGCCCAAGATTTTGTTACAGATGGTGCTCATGCACCTGATCTGGAAATAATACCATCATTCTAATGAAAAATACAAAATGTAGTTTAACCAATCTTCAAATTGAACAATAAGCAATGATTCATTCTTCTTCATTTAATGTATATTGAATCTCTATAGAATGGCAATGTATAAATGCCATTTGACATCTCAGATACCAGAATATAAACCACTTGGAAACTGAATCGATTATTTTATATATCCTGGGGAAAATACTTTCTAAAATATGTTTTGCAAAAATCTCCAGGAAAGTTATTCAAGTTTCAGTTTATAAATTAATAGCATTAATAATAACAGCTAATAACTAACACTATATGCATTATTATCGTGGTATGCTATTCTCAGTCTCACACATACACACACACACAAAACCTCATTCATCTAATCTGCACAGTGACCCTAAGTAGTAGGAAGGTACTGTTATCATCTCCATTTTAAAAATGAAAGAACTAGGGGCGCCTCAGTGGCTCAGTCAGTTGAGCAGCTGGCTCTTGATTTTGGCTCAGGTCATGATCTCAGGGTCATGAGTTTGAACCCCAAGTCCAGCTCCGTGCTGAGCATGGAGACTGCATGAGATTCTTTCTCTCCCTCTGCCCCTCCCCTACTCACACACGTGCTCTCTCTCTCTAATAAATAAATAAATCTTTTAAAAAATAAAAATGAAGAAACTAAAAAAGTAATAGAAAATAAAAATGAAAAAACTAAGGTATTAAAAAGTCAAATAGTATTCCAAGATCAGCCAGTAAAACAGCACAGCTCAGATTTGAATCTAGTCATTCTGGTTGTAGAACCTGTGCTCTTCAATAAAACTATCCTGTCTTTATAAATTCCATATTACCTGACATATGCAAAGAATGAAGGCTTCTAAACTAGGCCATGGAACCCTAAGTATGAAAAAGTATTCTATAGACAAACCAAAGAAAAATGTTTTATATTTTTATTACTCTTCAAAGAAGCATATAAATTATGGAGTAAATTACAATGACTTTATACAGAGTTTAGGACAGTAATACAATGATTCTATAGCACTTCACATGTATTTCTGTCATGATACATATTTATCACATTGTAGCAGTTAGATATCTAGATGTCTGATACCAACAATCACATATTTGGTTTTACAATCTAAATCCATCCTTGGAAAGATACTCTACTCTAAAAATGAAGGAATAATTTGTAGTGAGTAACAATGCCCAAAAATCCTTCTTGAGAGGTAAGTGCTTAAAAATAAAAGATACTTTTTTAAAAATGTGACCGTACTTTTTCAACTGTATTGGTCAAGCCTGGTCCGTGTAAGTAGACATCCAGAAAACTAGCCCCACCTTGTGGATCACAGTAGTACTACAAATGCAGGCCTTTAGGAACAGTGAACTGTCAAAGTGTGTATTCTCTGACCTCTACCTCTGAAACCAATAATACATTATATGTTAATTAGTTGAATTTAAATTAAAAAAAAAAACCCAAACTGTATATTCTCTTGACTGACAAAAATTAAGAAATTTATAAATAACATTGGTGAGGAAGCATTTTCACATACTGCTGTTGGTTGTATAAAATGGCACAACTTTTTCTGGAAGAAATTAGCAAAAATAATAAAAATTGTAAACATAAGTAACATTCTACTCATAATTTCACTTCTAGAAATTTATCCTATAGAAATATGCAAGTTAAAAAACATGTAAGCAACAAGGTTATTTATGGAACATTATTTTGGTAGTGAAAAATTAGAAACTACCTAAATGTCAATGTGGATACAGTGAATACTATTTAACCATAACAATAACAAAGATGATAATGGCAGCTAACAGTTGTTGGGAGTAATAAATATGTGCCAGGCACCATTCTTGGTCTGGCTTTAAAACCCTGACACTGACCATTATTTCTAAAATGAAGTATACACCCTCATATGGAAGAATGCACATTAAATATAGTTAAATGAAAGACTCAGCCTCAGAGGAATTATATATTACTCCATCTTAAAATACATATGCTTATATATGAACAGAAAAAGTCTAAAATGCTATAAACATAAAATTGTAAATAATTTAAAAGACTGGGATGACTCTAAAGACTGGGATGACTATGAGGAGAAAGGAGATGACTTTTCAGACACTTTTGTATTGCTTGAATTTTTCACATTGAGTACATACCACATTTTTATATTAAAAGCACACAATTTTAAAAAATAAAGTAACTGGAGTCTTTAAGGGAAAAAAATTTTTTTAAAGATTTTATTTATTTATTGAGAGAGAGAGAGTGCAGAGGGAGAAGCAGACTCCCTGCTCAGCGGGAAGCCTGCTTCTTCCTCTCCCACTCCCCCTGCTTGTGTTCCCTCTCTCGCTGTCTCTCTTTCTCTGTCAAATAAATAAATAAAATCTTTTTAAAAAACTCTAGAAATTCTAAGTAAAGTTTATAAAACTTATAAAACTGGTAATTTCTTGATAAAGATGGCAAATTGAATATGCACAGTTAATTCTAATCCTCTCCCAAACTCAACTAAAACTATAGTAAAAAGAATTTTTAAAGGTAAAACTCCCAGCAATAAGGAAAATTAAAAAAGAAAATAATAGAAATAAAATTTCAAAAGCTGTAAGCAGATAGACAAGTGGCAACTAACTGAGCAGACTAGAGAAAGCCTAAACCTAAGCCAACGTCGGGGAAAGCTGAGAACCAACCCAATTTCAAAAGGTTTCAGAATTTTGCATAGAAGACTGATCACTTATTTTGTGCTCCTACTCCATGGTTTTGTCATGTTTTAAAACAGTAACACTCTTCTTTTTAGAATTTAATGTAATATAGTGAAGAATAAAGTAAGGATCTGACTTAAGTGGACTAAGAAACATTACCTACTTTGAGGAAGCTTCAATATGAGATATATAAACTCTCAAGTATTAATTTCTGGTGAGAATAAAAAATTTCTAAGTCAACAATTACAAAAACAAATTACTTGGCTACATGTCAGAAGTAAACCTTGAGGTAAAAGGATCCTTATTTGAAAGGATATCCTGTTTAAATGAGAATACAGGCTACTACATTATCTATTTTTTGGTTTTTTTTTCTTTACCCAGAACAATAGTGCTTTTTCCATAACTTTCTCTTTTTCATTCAGAAGCAATATTTTTTAAGTTTTTATTTAAATTCCAGTTAGCATACATTGTAATATTAGTTTCAGGTATATAATCTGGTGATTCATCACCTACATACAACACCCAGTGCTCATCTGAACAAGTGAACTCATTAATATCCATCACCCATTTAACACATCCCCCTACCCACCTCGCCTCCAGGAAACCTCCGTTTATTCTCTATAGTTAAGAGTCTGTTTTCTAGTTTGCTTCTCTTTTTTCCCCCTCTAGGTTCATCTGTTTTATTTCTTAAATTCCACATATGAGTGAAATCATATAATGTTTGTCTTTTTCTGAGGGACTTATTTCACTTAGCATAATACTCTCTAGTTTCATCCACGTCATTACAAATGGTAAGATTTCATTCATTTTTATGGCTGAGTAATATTCCATTGTGTATAAATATACCACATTTTCTTTATCCATTCATCAGATGATGGGACATTTGGGCTCTTTCCATAATGTGGCTATTGTTGATAATGCTACTATAAACATCGGGGTTCATGTGCCCCTTTGAAACAGTGTTTTGGTATCCTTTGGGTAAATACCTAGTACTGCAATTGCTGGATCATAGGGTAGTTCTATTTTTAACTTTCTGAGGAACCTCCATACTGTTTTTCAGAGTGGCTGCACCAGTTTGCATTCCCACCAACAGTGCAAGAAGGTTCCCCTTTCTCTCCATCTTTGCCAATCTGTTGTTTCCTGTGTTGTTAATTTTAGCCATTCTCTGACAGGTGTGGGTAGTATCTCATTGTAGTTTTGATATGTACTTCCCTGATGAGTGATGTTGAGCATCTTTCCATGTGTCTGTTAGCCAGCTCTATATCTTCTTTGGAAAAATGTCTATTCATTTCTTCTGTCCACTTCTTAACTGGAATATTTGGTTTTGGGGGTACTGAGTTGATTAAGTTCTTTACAGATTTTGGATACTAACCCTTTATCAGACATGTCATTTGCAAATATCTTCTCCCATTCTGAAGGCTGCCTTTTAGTTTTGTTGATTATTTCCTTCGCTGTGCAGAAGCTTTTTATCTTGATTAAATCCCAACAGTTCATTTTTGCATTTGTTTCCCTTGCCCCAGAAGACATATCTTGTAAGAAGTTACTACACAACAGCGAAAATGTGGAAAGAGCCAAGATGTCCATTGACAGATGAATGGATAAAGAAGATGTGGTATATATTATACACAATGGAATATTATGCAGCCATCAAAAGGAATGAAATCTTGCCATTTGCAATGACGTGGATGGAACTGGAGGGTATTATGCTGAGTGAAATAAGTCAATCAGAGAAAGACATGTATCATTTGACCTCACTGATATGAGGAATTCTTAATCTCAGGAAACAAACTGAGGGTTGCTGGAGTGGTGGGGGGTGGGAGGGATGGGGTGGCTGGATGATAGACATTGGGGAGGGTATGTGCTCTGGTGAGCGCTGTGAATTGTGTAAGACTGTTGAATCACAGACCTGTACCTCTGAAACAAGTAATACATTATATGTTAAGAAGAAAAAAAGAAGAAGATAGCAGGAGGGGAAAAACGAAGGGGGGGATTTGTCTGCTAGCCATTTGTATGTCTTCTTCAGAGAAGTGTCTTTTCATATCTTCTGCCCATTTTTTGACTTATTTGTTTTTTGGGTGTTGAGTTTGAGAAGTTCTTTATAGATCTTGGATACGAGCCCTTTATCTGTAGTGTCATTTGCAAATATCTTCTCCCATTCTCTGGGTTGCCTCTTTGTTTTGTTGACTGTTTCCTTTGCTGTGCAGAAGCTCTTTATCTTGATGAAGTCCCAAAAGTTCATTTTTGCTTTTGTTTCACTAGCTTTTGGAGATGTATCATCATTAGCCATCAGGGAAATTCGAATTAAAACCACATTGAGATACCACCTTACACCAGTGAGAATGGCAAAAATGGTCAGGGAAAGAAACAACAAATGTTGGAGAGGTTGTGGAGAAAGGAGAACCCTCTTACACTATTGGTGGGAATGCAACTTGGTACAGCCACTTTGGAAAACAGTGTGGAGGTTCCTCAAAAATTTAAAAATAGAGCTACCCTATGACCTAGCAATTGCACTCCTGGGTATTTACCCCAAAGACACAGATGTAGTGAAAAGAAGGGCCATATGCACCCCAATGTTCATAGCAGCAATGTCTGCAATAGCCAAACTGTGGAAAGAGCTGAGATGCCCTTCAGCAGATGAATGGATAAAGAAGATGTGGTCCATATATACAATGGAATATTACTCAGCCATCAGAAAGGATGAATACCCAACTTTTACATCAACATGGATGGGACTGGAGGAGATTATGCTAAGTAAAATAAGTCAAGCAGAGAAAGTCAATTATCATATGGTTTCACTTATTTGTGGAACATAAGGAATAGCATGGAAGACATTAGGAGAAGGAAGGGAAAAATGAAGGGAGGGAAATCAGAGGGAGAGATGAACCATGAGAGACTATGGACTCTGAGAAACAAACAGGGTTTTAGAGGGGAGGGGGGAGGGGGGATTGGTTAGCCTGGTGATGGGTATTAATTAAGGAGGGCACGTACTGCATGGAGCACTAGGTGTTATACAAAAACAATGGATCATGGATCACCACATCAAAAACTAATGATGTATTGTATGGTGACTAACATAACATAATAAAATTTAAAAAAAAAAAATGAAGGGGGGGAAATTGGAGGGGGAAGACGAACCATGAAAGACTATGGACTCTGAAAAACAAACTGAGGGTTCTAGAGGGGAGGGGGGTGGGGGGATGGGTAGCCTGGTGATGGGTATTAAAGAGGGCACGTTCTGCATGGAGCACTGGGTGTTATATGCAAACAATGAATCATGGAACACTACATCAAAAACTAATGATGTAATGTATGGTGATTAACATAATATAATAAAAAAAAAAAGTTACTACAGCCAATGTCCAAGAGGTTACTGCCTGTGTTCTCCTCTAGGATTTTGATAATAGTTTCCTGTCTCAGTTTAGGTCTTTCATCCATTTTGAATTTATTTTTGTGCATGGTGTAAGAAAGCGGTCCAGTTTTCCCAACACCATTTGAAGAGACTGTCTTTTTCCCATTAAGTCTTTCTGGCTTTGTTGGATTAGTTGATCATATAGTTGTGGGTCCATTTCTGGGTTCTCTGTTCTGTTCCACTGATCTATGTGTCTGTTTTTCTGCCAGTACTATACTGTCTTGATCACTACAGCTTTGTAATATCACTTGAAGTCCAGAACTGTGATGCCTCAAGCTTTGCTTTTTCAAGATTGCTTTGGCTATCTGGGGTCTTTTCTGGTTCCATACATATTTTAGGATTGTTTATTCTAGCTGAAAAATGCTGGTAGTATTTTGATCAGGATTGCATTAAATGTGTAGATTGCTTTGGGTAGTATCGACGCTTTAACAATATTTGTTCTTCCTATCCATGAGCATGGAATGTTTTTCCATTTCTTTGTGTCACCTTCAATTTCTTTCCTATGTGTGTTATAGTTTTCAGAGTACAGATTTCCTACCTCTTTGGTTAGGTTTATTCCTAGGTATCTTATGGTTTTTGGTGCAATTGTAAATGGGAGCAATTCCTTGATTTATCCTTTCTGCTGCTTCATTATTGCTGCATAGACATGCAACAGATTTCTGTACACTGATATTGCATCTTGTGACTTTACTAAATTCGTGTATCAGTTCTAGCAATTTTTTTTGGTGGAGTCTTTTGGACTTTTTTGGTTGTTTTTTTAAGATTTTGTTTTTTTTAAGTAATCTCTACATCCAACGTGGGGCTCAAACTCACAACCCCAAGATCAAAAGGCCTATGCTCTTCTGATTGAGCCAGCCAGAAGCCCCTTTTGGGTTTTTTATATAAAGTATCATGTCATCTTCCTTGCCGATTTTGATGTCTTTTATTTGTCTGATTGCTGAGGCTAGGACTTCCAGTACTATAGTAAATAACAATGGTAAGAGTGGACATCCCTGTTTTGCTCCTGACTGTAGAGGAAAAGCTCTGTTTTCCCCCATTGAGGGTGATATTAGTTGTCGATCCTTCATATATGGCTTTTAGGATGTTGAGATATCTTCCCTCTATCTCTACTTTGTTGAGAGTTTTTATTAAGAATGGATGCTGTACTTTGTCAAATGCTTCTTCTGCGTCTATTGAGAGGATCATATGGTTCTTTTCTTTTATTAATGTGGGGTATCATGTTGAAGGATTTGCAAATATTGAACCACCCTTGCAACCCAGGAATAAATCCCACTTGATCATGGTGAATGATTCTTTTAATGTACTGTGGGATTTGATTTGCTAATATTTTGTTGAGAATTTCTGCATCCATGTTCATCAGGGATATTGGCCTGTAGTTCTGTTTTTTAATGGAGTCTTTGTCTGGTTTTGAAATCAGGGTAATGCTGGCCTCATTGAATGAGTTTCTATTTTTTGGAATAGTTCGAGAAGAATAGGTATTAACTCTTCTTTAAATGTTTGGTAGAATTCCCCTGGGAAGCCATCTGGCCCTGGGACTTTCGTTTTGTTTGGAGATTTTTGATTACTGCTTAAGTTTCTTTGCTGGTTATGGGTCTGTTCAAGTTTTCTATTTCTTCCTGTTTCAGATTTGGTAGTTTATATGTTTCTAGGAATTTATCAATTTCTTCCAGATTGCCCAATTTGTTAGCATATAATTTTTCATAATGTTCTCTTTTGTTTGCATTTCTGTGTTGGTTATTTCTCCTCATTTGTGATTTTATTTATTTGGGTCCTTTCTCTTTTCTTTTTGGTAAGTGACTAGGGGGTTATCAGTTTTATTAATTCCTTCAAAGAACCAGCTCCTGGTTTCATTGATCTGTTCTACTGACTTTTTGTTTCTTCTTCTTTTTTTAAAGATTTTATTTGAGAGAGAGAGCACAGAGGGAGAGTGAGAGGGAGAAGCAGACTCCCTGCTATGCAGGGAGCCCGACACAGTGCTTGATCCCAGGACATTGGGATCATGACCTGAGCCGAAGGCAGATGCTTAATTGACTGAGCCACCCAGGTGCCTCCTAGTTTTTTTGTTTCTGTATCATTTATTTCTACTCTAATCTTTATTATTTCCCTTCTGCTGGCTTTAGGCAGAAGCAATATTTAAAAAGCAACAATTAAGCAAATTTAATGGCTGGCATTTAGCTGAGAAAGGAGAAATCTGGATGGGTTCTGCCTTTTCTGAAAAGTAGTACGGCATCTGCCAATAATGCTCTGCTTTAGCAATGATGTAGTTTATACCCAAATTCTGACCACTTTAGTAACTTTCAATAGAACTATTTCTCATTGCTTCTAGTTAGCATAAATAATAATAACAATTACTTACAGGACAGTATATGTATTTCAATCTAAATATGTTTAGAACCCATATAAAAAAATTACCTCATCCATCACCAAGGTAAAACTACTATCTGGGTGAAGTCTAGAAAATATTTAAGATGATAAAATTAAATCCCTTAGCAGTATGAAAAGAGAAATGCTATTTTATTATACTGAAATTTTTGCAAGGAGATTATTTTTTTTTTCGGTCACTTAACAAAGAAAAAGTAAAGATTTTAGATCAAAGAAGCCTTATCTAGAATTGGTCAAAAGTCCAAGTGTATTATGAGGATAACTCAGCATCTGCACAATGAAGATTTTCATAGAATAGTCAAATAACTGTTCACTGAATTTACTTAGTTAGCTTTGAGACATAGTTTACCCAATGTAACCTTTGGCAAAATAAAACTTTAGAGACTTGCCAAAATGAATAAATATAATGCACTTAAGGAAGATATTGGACTACACAGCCACCATTAATACCTAGCAGAAAACACAACTGTACCTGGCCTAGTATCCAAGGATGCCTCTGAATTTAAAATGAATTATGCAAAACTGAAAGGATGAAACAACTACTAACAAAGTGAGACATATACAAACATCATTTATAGTTTATATGTTATCTTAACCAGAACCCCTACAAGGCAAAAGGTGGCTTTAGGTTGATCATACAAAGGTACCATAAATAGCAGAAGCTAAGGTAGCATCTATAAAATTAGTAAAATGGGCCAAGGGAATAAAGCCTGAGGCAGGAAAAAATATGAATTGGAAAGTCAAAATATCTTGATTATCCTCCACATCTTAAGGAGTGGATTATCTACAATCTTGTGTCAAGGAACTGCTGAGAATGCAGATGTAGGTGAGAACCCACCACTTTACTGGAAATCATGAATCCAAGGTAGGAATCCTCTAGAAAATAATAAAACCTTTGTTAACCAATCCAACTATCTCTAGAAAAGAGTGCATATGTATATCCTAAGAACTAAAGGGTGCAAAGAATTGATAGAGCCCAACTTCCATCTTTTGTTCATTCTACAAATCTTTCCCTGCTAAAGTATAGCACTGTTTCATTCATGCCACAAACATTTATTGTTTATTTTCCTAGACACTGTGTTGATGAGAGGTTACCAGAGTGAATAAGACACAGTCCAGATCCTTTGAGGATGTACAGCCTCAGAGGAAAGACAAACATCCTAGTAGATAGCGGTAATACAGTGTGGTCAATACAGTGATATATTTATGCACAGTGTGCTCTGATAATGGAGGAGGTCACTCACTTAGCTCAGCCCAGAAATAGGTCAAGGAGAGAAGTTAGGGTTATCACGGTGGATTAAAGGATATCTGAAGTAGATTTTAAAAGATGAGAAATTACCAAGGTAAGTAACGAGGGAAAGAACATTTAAGACAAAGGAATAAATAGTAGGAGCATAGGATTGAGCATGAAACAGTTTGATTTATCGTAAAGGGGGTGAGATGTGGAGTACCATAAGGAGATTATTAGAATATAAGGATAGAGATGATAAGGAGTAAGAGAGGAGACTGACAACATACAGGTCAGATTGCAGAGGGACTATAATGCCATGCAAAGATTCTTAAACTTTATCTCATAGGTCATGGGGAGCCACTGTTAAGCAGGAGAATGACACAGAATCAATTTTACATTAAGTCACTCTAGCAACACTGTGGTGGATGAATCTGAGAGGGGGCAAGACTGGAAGTGGGACAACCAGTTGGAAGTGTACTGTGATAGGTCCGGCAAGAAATAATGAAGTCCTGAGCTAATACATAACCTTCTAACAAATCCCCCTGTGCTGTTATACCCATAATTCAGGATGTTCACACTGTATCAGAAGAACAAAAAATGAATGTGTTGACATATATATATATATATATATATATGAACATACATATATATTTTTATATATAGTATTACATTATAGATTGTCTTTTTCCACATTAATCAAAAAGGACAAAGGCTAGAAAACAAAAAGGAAAACAGAAGCTAAAATTCAAAACATTCTATTTATCTTAGAACTAGCAATTAATAATAAATTGTACCCTCAAAATGAGTTACTTTACTGGAAAAATAAATTGAATGTTGTTAGAAATTTAAATTTAGGATGCGGAAAATTATTCAGAAAGTTTCCTATAAAGTGTCTAAAATCAAGAACATTATCAGATTTCTTAGAATAATTTGTTAATAAAGAAAATCTAGAATACTAGATCTACATAAAATAAAAGCAATAAAATAATTTAATAAAGAAAATAATATGACTTTAGTCTTAACAATTTATTTTGAACCCCTCTTGCCATATATGCCATTTAATATTCATAAACCTTAGTGAGGAAGGACCATTATATTCATTTTGCAGATGAGAAAATAAAAGCTCAGATAAGTTTTATTTACCTAATAACTGGGACTTAAAGTCTGTCTGCCTTATATGACTAATATGCCTAAATATGTCTTACTTAAAGCCATTACTAGCCATATGTAAATAAAACTATGTAAGCATATCATAAGAATATTTTTATTTCACAAATGTAGCACTTCATATCAGAAAGCCAAGATTAGGCTTGGAAAGAGAATAAAACTTTGGGATCAAAGAGAACTTGGTCTAAATCTAGACTTTACCCTTTACTAGCTGTGGGAATTTTAGAAACTTCTCTGAGCTTCAACAAGTATAAAAGGGCTTATAAGACTTCAAAAAGTTCTTGCAAAGATCACATAGTGCCCAGTCCAGGTAAGTAATCAATCAATAGTAGCTAATGCTATTATTCATACATCAAGAAAAAATATAAATAAAACTAATACACTACATTTAAAACTGAAGTAAAAAAATTTATTTAGGAATAGAACACCTCTTTTCCCTGCTATGAGTGTTTCTTTAGCCATAATAGGTATAAGCGTATATGCATACGGTTTACAATACCATATGTAACTCATAAGAATATATAGTCACTTCTTCCTAATCCAAGAGCACATAAATACCGGTTTGCAGTTAATCTGTGATTAAAGTGCCATGAGGAACCCACCTTTCTCATCCTTATTAGAAAGAAGCTGGTAAGGAAACTATAATGCCCAATCTCTTCCCCCAACCACACATACACTATAGCTCTCAAACAGCCACCAAAAGCATTTCCACTTATTCACACCCCATTTCCACTTGTTCACACCCCAGAACACATACAAGTGTTCTAGTCCCTTTGGCTCTTCAAATCTCACAGCTGGGGAAAGTTGGAAAAGGATCAGAATAATCAGTACTTGCTACCTACCTCATTACTGGGACCCCTACAGAATTAATTCTTTCTGTTTGTGACATGATCCTCTCTCCCCTCCTCAATTCTTACCCCAGTTGATTTATAGTCGACCATATTAAGGAGGTATAAATTAGAAATCTGTAACAACTTTCAACTGTTTCACTTCATTTTTAAAAAAATTGTTTTGCAAAACAAGATAAATTCTTGTCATTATATCACCATTTTATTTCAAGGTTTTAGTCAGCTGAAATAATTTAACATTAATTATAATATTTACTATTAAAGTACAGTTAAGCATTTTAGTAGTTAAAGTTAGGGATCTCATTAAGAATTAAATAATAAATCCCAGGTAAATAGTCCCTGAGGCCCAAGTTAATATGAAATCAATACTGCTATATATCTGTTATTATACATTATAAAAATTCCAGAAAAATTACCTTGGTGTTCTTCTAAATCCATGTCCAGTTGTCTAATTTCTTCATTAAACTGGTTTATTTTTTCTTTTATATCTGTTAACCTGTTAAAAATATTAGTTAATAAATTTATGACAGATAATTTAGATATTCAGTAGAAACATTTAATGATGTTAGGAAATCTTTTCTAAGTTGCAAAAATAGTATCTATATATAATATGCCCTATTCTGAAGACAATACTATAAATTTAAAGAGAAAAGTCTTTTCCAGGTCTTTCTTTAGGATTCATATTCAGAGTATAAGTATATTCTGAGAATGTTAGGTTGCCTGATTTCAAAAGCAGACCCTTCCCCAATGCTTCTTTTGAGCTTAACTTGTGATATTAAAGTGAAAAATCTTTAGCAACCTTTTTTGTTGGTTTGTACAAACTGAACTAAATTGGCAAATTAGTCTTAAAAATTAGAAAATAAGAGAAAATTTATCATTGACTGAAGATTATATAGGTTAAAATTTTAACAAACAGCATCTGTACTTGTTACAAAGCTATGGTAATTAAGATAGTGTGGTACTGGAATAAAGGAAGATATATACAGTAATGAAATAAAATTGAGAGTAAAGAAATGAGGCCCTGTAACTATATACAACTTATTTTTGACAACGGTGTCAAAATAATTAAGTGGGTAAAGAATATTAGATAATATCTGTTGAAAGAATATTTCAATAAATGTTGCTGGGACAACTGGATATGCAAAAACAAAAGAATAAAACTGAACTCCTACCTCACACCATATACAAAAGTTTACTTAAAATGGATCATAGATCTAAACATATGGGCAAAACTATAAAATTCTAAGAATAAATCATAGGCATAAATTTTCCTGACTCTGGATTAGGAACTGGTTTCTTAGATAGGTCACCAAAACCATAAGCAACAAAAGAAAAAATAAACTAGACATTATCAAAATTTAAAACTTTTGTGCTTCAAAAGACACGACTAAGAAATTGAAAAGAACCCACAGAATGGGAGAGAAACTTTGCAAATAATTTATCTGATAAGAGACTTGTCTCTGGAACATATAAAGATTTCTTACAATAATAAAAAGATAAATAGCCCAATTAAAAAATGGGCAAAGCAGGGGCACCTGGGTGGCTCAGTTGGTTAAGCTTGTGAGATTGAGCCCCGCATTGGCTCCCTGCTCAGCACAGAGGCTGCTTGAGATTCTCTCTCCCTCTCCCTCTGCCCCTGTCCCCACTCATGCATGCACACACTTGATTACTCTCTCTCTCTCTCTCTAAAATAAATAAATAAATAAATCAGGAAGGAGTTAAGATGGCGGAGGAGTAGGGGACTAAGTTCATCTGGTCCCTGGAATTCAGCTAGATAGTTATCAAATCATTCTGAACATCTGCGAAATTGAAGATCTGAGAAAAGAAATGCTGCAACTCTACAAATAGAAAAGCGACCACTTTTTGGAAGGAGATGTGGAGATGTGAATCCAGGGCAATACACTGGAGGATACAGTGAGAGGAGGGAGCCTTCTTAAGGAGCCTACTGCAAAGTATTAAAGCAAAGGAGTGCAAAATTGGAACTTGCAGAGGTCTGCTATGGTGGGGGGGATGTCCCTAGCTTAAAGGTGCTTAGTTGACGAAGTGGGGCAGATTTCCAGGTGGGAAAGCGAGGTCTCAGGAACCCTGGGGTCACAAAAAGAATGGGGATGCCCTGAGAGCAGCAGAGTTCCCAGGCATCAGAGTGGGGAAGCTGGCTGAAAAAAGTGAGACTAGGTGCCAGCTTTATGCTCGATGTTGCCATACTGAGAACTGCTGCACAGACACACAACTGCTTTCTGGGCAGGGACCCAGCAGAAGCGCAGGTGACCCCGCTCCTGCTCCTAGGAGGAACAGTGTGGATCCGTGCCACAGGAACCCAAAAAGTCTGGAGACTCAAAACTGGGTTGCATGCCTGAGATAAAAACACTCGGTCACAGACTGGGTGAACACACAGTTTAGATGGGAGACCAGGGAGACAAGAGTGATTGACTGCTTTTCTGTAAGGGCTCAATGAAGAGTGGGGGGCACAAACTTCAGCTCCAGGGCTAGAGACTGGGGCACCACCATTTTCATTCCCCCCCACCCTTTGGTGCTGAAAGCCTTCAGGGAGCAAAACAGCGTCACATAGGCAATCTGGAGCCACTCACACTGAGCCTGACCCCCTGGCAACAGGGGTGCAATTCCATCAGGGCAAGGTCACCTGAGAATCAGCACAACAGGCCCCTACCCCAGAAGAATAGCAGGAATAACCGGCTAGCACAAAGTTTACTAATCACAGAGAATGTGCAAAACTTCAACTCTTGGGGAAAACAGTATATAGCATTCATGTTTGTTTTTTTTTTAATTATTCTTTAGTTTTTCAGTTTTGTTTTTTTCCAGCTATTCTCTTATTTTTTCAATTCTTTTTTAAAATTTTTATATATATTATATATATTTTTATTTTGGGTTTCCTTTCATTGTATTTTATTTTATTTTTGTATATATATAAGTTTTTCTTTCTTTCCTATTTTGGAATCTAGTTTCTTTTAATAAACAGACCAAATACACCCAGGATCTTTTTGTTCTGTTTTACTTCTTGTTTGATTTTTTCTTATTTTGTTTTGTTTCTGTTTTCTTAGGGTTAGCTTTGTTTGCTTTTTTTCTGGTGGTGGTGTTGTTATTTTTGTCTTCTCTCTCTCTCTTTCTTCTATTCTTTTCTGGACATAATGATGAGACAGAGAAACTCACCCCAAAGGAAAGAACAGGAGGAAATACTTACTGCCAGGGAATTAATCAATATGGATATAAGTAAGATGCCGGAACTAGAATTCAAAACAACGATTATAAAGATACCAGCTGGGCTCAAAAAAGGCACAGAAAACACCGGAGAATCCCTTACCGTAGAAATAGAAGAACTAAATTCTAATCAGGCCAAAATTAAAAATGCTATACTGAGCTGCAGTAACAAATGGAGGCTCTAACAGCTAGGATAAATGAGGCAGTCATATAGAAGAGAGTCAGTCATATAAAAGACAAAATGATGGAAAATAAGGAAGCTGAGAAAAAGAGAAAAACAACTACTGGATCACAAAGGGAGACTTAGAGAACTCTAAATCAGTGATACTATAAAGCAAAATAATATTCGAATAATAGAGGCCCCAGAAGATGAAGAGACAGAGAGGGGGCAGAAGGTTTATTTGGACAAATTATAGCTGAGAACTTCCCTAATCTGGGGAAGGAAACAGGCATTCTAGTCCAGGATGCACAGAGAACCCCCTCAAAATCAGTAAGAATAGGTGAACACCTTGACATATAATAGTGAAACTTGCAAATTTCAAATATAAAGAGAAAATCCTGAAAGCAGCTCAGGACAAGAGATCCTTAACCTGCAAGGGTAGAAATATAAGAATGATAGCAGACCTGTTCACAGAAACCTGGCAGACCAGAAAGGACTGGCATGATATATTCAATGTGTTAAATGGGAAAAATATGCGGCCAAGAATACTTTAGCCAGCAAGGCTGTCACTCAGAATAGAAGGAGAGATAAAGAGTTTCCAGGGCAAACAAAAACTAAAGGAATTTGTGAACACTAAACCAGCCCTGCAAGAAATATTAAGTGTAGAGAGAGCCCCAAAGAAACAAGGACCAGAAAGGAACATAGATAATCTACAGAAACAGTGACGTTACAGGTAATACAATGGCACTAAATTTATAACTTTCAATACTTACTCTAAATGTAAATGGACTAAAAACTCCAATCAAAAGACAAAGGGTATCAGACTGGATAAAAAAATAAGACCCATCAATATGGTATCTACAAGAGACTCATTTTAGGGCGCCTGGGTGGCTCAGTCGGTTAAGCGACTGCCTTCGGCTCAGGTCATGATCCTGGAGTCCCGGGATGGAGTCCCGCATTGGGCTCCTTGCTCAGCGAGGAGTCTGCTTCTCCCTCTGACCCTTCCCACCTCGTGCTTTCTCTCTCTCTCAAATAAATAAATAAAATCTTTAAAAAAAAAAAAAAAAGAGACTCATTTTAGACCCAAAGACACCTCCAGACTTAAAGTGAGGGGGTGGAAAACCATATATCATGCTAATGGACATCAAAAGAAAGCTGGGGTGGCAATCCTTGTATCAGACAAATTAGATTTTAAAACAAAGACTATAATAACAAATGAAGAAGGACACTATATCATAATAAAAGGGTTTATCCAACAACAAGATCTAACAATTGTAAATATCTATGCCCCTAAGTTGGGAACAGCCAATTATATAAACCAATTAATAACAAAATTAAAGAAACACATTGATAATAATGCAAAAATAGTAGGGGACATCCCACTCACTGCAAAGGACAGATCATCTAAGCAGAAGATCAACAAGGAAACAGGGGCTTTGAATGACACACAGACATTCAGAACATTTCATCCTCAAAAAACAGAATACACGTTTTCTCAAGTGCTCATTGGACATTCTCCAGAACAAATCACATATGGGGTCACAAATCAGGTCTCAACTGGTACCAAAAGTCTTAGATTATACCATGCGTATTTTCAGACCACAATGCTTTAAAATGTGAACTCAATCACAAGAGAAAATTTGGAAGGAACACAAACACATGGAGGTAAAAGAGCATCTTAATAGCCAGGAAATTAAAGAAGAATTTTAAAAATACGTGGAAATGGGGTGCCTGGGTGGCTAAGCTGGTTAAGCATCTGCCTTCGGCTTAGGCATGATCCCAGGGTCCTTGGATTGAGCCCCGTGTTGGGCTCCCTGCTCAGCAGGGAGCCTGCTTCTTCCTCTCCCTCTGCCTTTCCCCCTGCTTGTGTGCTCTCTCTCTCTTCATGCAAATAAATAAAATCTTAAAAAAAAAATACATGGAAACAAATGAAAAGAGAGAAGTATATAGCAATACAGGCCCTTCTCAAGAAGCAAGAAAAGTCTCAAATACACAACCTAATCTTACACCTAAAAGAGCTGGAAAAAGAATAGCAAATAAGGGTGCCTGGGTGGCTCAGATGGTTAAGCATCTGCCTTCGGCTCAGGTCATGATCTCAGGGTCCTGGGATCAAGTCCCGCATCGGGCTCCCTGCTCCTTGGGAGCCTGCTTCTCCCTCTGCCTCTCTCTCTCTCTCTCTCTCTGTCTCTCATGAATAAATAAAACCTTAAAAAAAAAAAAAATAGCAAATAAAGCCTAAAGCCAGCAGGAGAAGAGAAATAATAAAGATCAGAGCAGAAATCAATGACATAGAAATAAAAAAAAACAGGAGAACAGATCAATGAAACTAGCTGCTGGTTTTTTGAATTTATAAGATCTATAAACCCCTACCAGCCAGACTTATCAAAATGAAAAGAAAAAGGACCCAAATAAATAAAATCATAAATGAGAGAGGAGAGATCACAACCAACACCAATGAAATACAATTATAAGAACACATGATGAGCAATTTATATGCCAACAAATTAGGCAATCTGGAAGAAATGGATGCATTCCTAGAAACATATAAACTACCAAAACCGAAACAGGAAGAAATAGAAAACCTGAACAGACCCATCACCAGCAAAGAAATTGGAGCAGTAATCAAAAATCTCCCAACAAACAAGAGTCTCCCCGAAGAATTCTACCAAACATTTTAAGAAGAATTAATACTGGGGCACCTGGGTGGCTCAGCTGGTTGAGCTACTGCCTTCGCCTCAGGTCATGATCCCGGAGTTCTGGGATCGAGTCCCGCATCGGGCTCCCCCTGCTCTGTGGGGGGCCTGCTTCTCCCTCTCCCTCTGCCTGCCACTCCCCCTGCTTGTGCTCTCTCTGTCAAATAAATAAATAAAACCTTAAAAAAAAAAAAGAATTAATACCTATTTTTCTGAAGCTGTTTCAAAAAACAGAAATGGAAGGAAAACTTCCAAACTCATTCTATGAGGCCAGAATTACGCTGATCCCAAAACCAGACAAAGATCCCACCAGAAAGGAGAATTACAGACCAATATCCCTGATGAACATGGATGCAAAAACTCTCACCAAGATACTAGCTAATAGGATCCAACAGTACATTAAAAAGATTATATTCACCACAACCAAATGGGATTTATTCCTGGACTGCAAGGATGGTTCAACACCCTCAAATCAATCCATGTGATACACCACATTAATAAAAGAAAGGACAAAAACCATATGATGCTCTCAAAAGTTGCAGGAAAAGCATTTGACAAAATACAGCATCCTTTCTTGGTAAAAGCTTTCTGCAGTATAGGGATAGAAGGAACATACCTCAATACCATAAAAGCCACTTATGAAAAACCCACAGCAAGGATCATTCTCAATGGGGAAAAACTGAGTGCTTTTCCCCTAAGGTCAGGAACATGACAGGGATGTCCGCTCTCACCACTGCTGTTCAACATAGTACTGGAAGTCTTAGCCTCAGCAACAGACAACAAAAAGAAGTAAAAGGCATCTGAATCAGCAAAAAAGAAGTCAAACTTTCACTCTTCTCAAATGACATGATACTCTATGTAGAAAACCCAAAAGACTCCACCCAAAAACTGCTAGAACTGATACAGGAATTAAGCAAAGTCTCAGGATATAAAATTAATGCACAGACAATATCAGGCGCATTCAGGGTGGTATGGCTATAGATATGGGGGAAGAGAGGAAAAAATAAAACAAGACAAAACTAGAGAGAGAGACAAACCATAAGAGACTCTTAATCATAGGAAACAAACTGAGTGCTGCTGGAGGGGAGGGAGATGGAGGGAAAGGGTAACTGGGTGATGGATATTAAGGGAGGGCATGTGATGTAATGAGCACTGGGTATGAGACTGATGAATCACAGGCCTTACCTCTGAAACCAATAATACATTAAATGTTAATTAACTGAATTTAAATTAAAAAAAAGTTAAAAAAAAAAATACAGTTAACCAAGACTTAGGGGGAAAAAAATCAATGCACCGAAGTCAGCTGCATTTCTATACACTAACAATGAAGCAGGGGAAAGAGAAATCAAGGAATTGATCCCATTTACAATTGCACCAAAAACCATAAGATACCTAGGAATAAATCTGACCAGAGGTAAAGGATTTGTACTCTGAAAACATGTTCACACAAAACTTGTACAACAATGTTCATACCAGGATGATCCATCATAGGCAAAAATGGAAACAATCCAAATGCTATCAACTGATAACTGGTTAAGTATGGCATAACCACACAATGGATTACTATTTGGCCAGAAAAAAAAAAAGGAAATTAAATACGAATGCATACTACAACACAGATGAACCTTGAAAACATTATGCTGACTGAAAGAATCCAGCCACAAAGACCACATAGTGTATGATTCCATGTATATAAAACGTCCAGAATAGGCCAATCTATAGGGACATAAAGTAGAATGGTTACCTAGGGCTAGGAGTGATGGATGAGGTGGGGTGAGGAAACAGATATTGGGTCTTACTGGGGAGATTAAACTGTTCTAAAAGTTACTGAGGTGATGGTCACACAATTCTGAATATACTAAAAACCTCTGAACTGTATACTTTAAATATATGAATTGTATGGTATTATATCTTAATAAAGCTATTTTCTAAAAATAGGGGCACCTGGGTAGCTCAGTCGGTTAAGCTTCTAGCTCTTGATTTCAGCTCAGGCCATGATTTCAGGGTCATGAGATCAAGCTCCACATCGGGCTCTACACTGGATATGGAGCCTGCTTAAGATTCTCTCTTTCCCTCTGCCCCTCCCCGCACTCAGCTCATGCTCTCTCTCTCAAAAATAGTAATAATAATTATACTGTGCAATGGCTCTTAACTAAATATTAAAAGAAATATTTAAAGTTGTAAATAAGATTGAAAGCTGCATCAATATTACCAGTGTGAACTATAGGAAAAGATTACTGTAACAGTATGTACCTATTGCACATTTAGAATATAATTTAAAAGATGTGAAATGGATGTAATATGTCCTATTATAAAGTACTTACTGTCGCTCCATGCTGGCTATTTCCTGATTATCTTCTTTAACCTATAAAGGCATAAAAAGAAAATAGTACTTAAACAATTACTCATTGTTAGGGTACCTTAAACATAATTTCCTTCTACGTATGTTGTACTAAAATGTCAAATACAGTCTCTTAAAACCTATTTCTTAAAATTTAACCTTTGAAGTTAAAAAACACATCATTAAGTAACTATTCACAGATTTTTCCTTTTTCTTCAAAAGAAGGGTGATGACTGATACAGCTATACCTATCCACACGGCACCATGAGGTTAACATGTCTTCAGGCCTGGAACAGTTTACATAAATATCCAGGATTTTCAGGATTTCTGAGACTGTCTCGCCTCACCCCCCCAACTCACACACACAAGGCAGGGGTTGCCAGATTTAGCAATTCCATTACAACTGAATTTCAGATAAACAAGGAATAACTTTTAGGGAATGTATATACCATGCCCTAATATATCATGCAGACACACACACACTCTTACTCTAAACATTATTCACTGCTTCCTGAAATTAAAATTTAACTAGTTGTTCTGTATTTCATCTGACAGCCCTATCACAAGATCACACTCTCCCTCCCCTGCCTCCGATGATCTCTTTCCAAGGAATTTCAGAGTCTAGATTTTAATACCTTTCTGGAATGATTCTAATACTTAAATAGCTCCCAAGTTGATCCTAAGGTTCTTCCAAACCATTTGGGCTCAACCTAAGACCACAAAGGAGTCTCATTTGTAGGTTCCTGATGGGTGTTGTTCCCAAATACATATGCATTTCTCCTAAGGGCCCTATAGTTAGGGTGTCTCATTATAAGTAACAGGCTAATTATAACTTGGTGCTAAATTAAAGCTAGCTGTGGGTAGTAATAAAGCTACTGAATACATGTGACACAACTTGGTGAGATACTGTGATTTCATAGGACATTTTAATTCCATTCACTTCATGGAGACACTGATAAAAATAACCACAAAAATTCATGAACCTTGGAGCCCCAAACAAATAATGGAACAGATCTTCAGTAAGATTATCTAATTGTTTACTGACCAATAAAAAGAGCCTTCAGTTTCCTTATATGGATCCAAAAGATGAAAAAATGGCCAAAATGTGCACAAAGACCATATAAAAGTAGGATTTAAATCAAGAAACAGTTTATATGAGAAATGACTTTCACCTAGATTTTCTTGGTCAAATAGTTCATCTCAATTTACATGAAACTCACTTTTCACTGTTTTTTAAGTACTGGCTTTCTGTTCAACTCTTATGCCTTAAATAAAATAAATCAATACATTCACCACATCTTGATATAGTAAAATAAGTATTTTTGTTTTTCTACCTGCTTAAGTAATCTCTCTCTTTCTTCCATTGGAGATCCCATGCTTTTGTCTTCAGCAATCATTTGGTCTCGATGGGACTCCAATTCATAAAGTTTTTCATGCAGCAATACAGCCTCCTGTTTTACCTGGGAGTGTGCTATTTCCTGAAGGGCACAAAAAGAAGAAACATTTAATTAGTATTTTATCAAAAACTATTCTCACATAGGTTTCAGTTTATAAGAATAAGGACAAATTTAAACCATCAGCATTTTTAAATAGTGATATCAAATATCTACAGTACTCAATGATGCTACAAAGCACATTTGTAAATTGGAAGAATAAAAATAAACCCCTTTTCCTTCATAAGCTATTTTCAGTCTAAGATTCATGAGAAGATGGTAGTTTATTTTATCTTCTAAATATAAGACCTGAACAAAGATAAGACATCTCTACCAATGGGAAGATAATAAAGAAAATGTCACAATGTATGTACAACTTTAACCACAATATTAAATTTAAAGTCTAAAGAACTGATCTCTAGAGGGAATACATTTTCATATATATGTAGTCATATACATACTCTAATACAATGTTATATAGGTTGAACTGTCACCCAAAAAGATGTGTTGAAGTCCTGGTAATCTCCAATACCTGTGAATATGACCTAACTTAGAAACGGGGTCTTTGCCAATTTAGTCATGTTAAGACGAGGTCATTAGGGTGGACCCTAATACCCTAATCCAGAATGACTGGTGTCCTGATAAGAGAAGTCATAGACAGAGACACAGAAGGGGAGCCATGTGATGACACAGGCAGAAGCTGGGGTGATGCAGCTAAAATAAAGGAATGAATGCCTAGGATTGATAGGCACCACCAGAAGGTAGGAAGAGGTCAGGAAAGATTCTAACAAAGTCTCAGAGGAAACGGCTCTGCTGACACCTTGATTTTAGACTTCTAGGCTCTAGAAGAGTGAGAAAATTTGTTGTTTTAAGCTACCCAGTGGGTGTTACTTTATTACAGCAGCACTAGGAAATTAATACACAAGAGTAGAATAGTTATTGTATATTCACCACTATTCTACTGTTCACAAAGAGAAAATAAGGGCTGTGGCAACTTTAGTAGATAACCAAAAGAGCTAGGGTTGTTGATAGTGATGATGAGGAGGAGGGAGAAAACGGCATTTAAAGCTGTTATTTATTAATTACTTGTTCTGTGCCAGGCACTATATTCCATGTTCTTTATATACTATCTCTAATCCTCAGAACAACTCTATCAGATAATATTATCATCTCTATTTTACACATGAAGAGACTGAGGATCTGAGATCTAAATAATTTTCTAAGTTAACAAACATAAAAGTGAATGATGATATCTGAAACTAGGTCCGTAGCATGAAAGAGACCAAATTTTTAAGAGGCAAGACCTCCTCTTTTTTGAAAGTCAAAGAGAAGGAATCTTAAAAGGAAAAAGTGAATTAAAGGAAATATGTGAAAGTCTATTTAAAAAGCATAATATAGGGGCACCTGGCTGACTCCCTTGGTGGAGAGTGGGACTCTTGGTCTCGGGGGTTGTGGGTCTGAGCCCCACGCTGGGTATAGAGATTACTTAAAAATCTTTAAAAAAAGGGGCGCCTGGGTGGCTCAGTTGTTAAGCGTCTGCCTCCGGCTCAGGTCATGATCCCGGGGTCTTGGGATCGAGCCCCGCCATCGGGCTCCCTGCTCAGTGGGGAGGCCTGCTTCTCTCTCTCACACTCCCCCTGCTTGTGTTCCCTCTCTTGCTGTGTCTCTGTCAAAAAAAAAAAAAAAAAAAAAAAACTTAAAAAAAAAGCACCATATATACAGCTCAAAGTAATGGATTAGGTTCAGGTGAAAAAGTGTGATAATGAAATACAGATAGAAGAAATGCAGGTATTTTGGGGTATTCCTTTTCATAGTTATCTCCCCCTTCCTTTTGCTTAATCATCCTAAGACTTGTTCAAATTGCATCTCAATAAAACTGTTCCTCAATAAAACGCACGTTGATCTTTCTTTCTTTTTTTTTTTTTAAAGACTTTATTTATTTGAGAGAGAGAGCGCGCAGGAGCCAGGGGAGGGGCAGAGGGAGAGGGAGAAGCAGACTCCCCGCTGAACAGGGAGCCCAAGAGTCTACAAGAGTCAGATGCTTAACTGACTGAGCCACCCTGTCTGCCCCACTACTTATATATTCTTGATCTGAGAATACTGTAAGTTTTTATAAAATTTCATGTTATTGTAGGCATACATGTGCTGATGTCAAAAAGTGGCATCAATACAAACACTAAATCCAAGGATATAGCTTACACCTCTTCCCGCAGAAACTAAATTTTGCCAAGTGAAATAAGACTTGACATTCCCCACAAACCCTAAAACAGATAGTGAGGAATTCTGCAGGCCAGCTGTGTTAATACTAAATGTGGTCCTTACTCTTTGAAGCATATTTCTATTACCAGAGATATCCAAAAAAAATAAAAATTATACTCACATGAAGAAAATCAGCATAGAAAACCACTTTGATAATTTTTTTTAAAGATTTTATTTATTTGACAGAGAGAGAGAGAGAGAGCATGAGCAGCGGGGAGGAGCAAGGGGAGAGGGAGAAGCAGACTCCTTCCTCAGCAGGGAGACCGATGTGGGACTCATCCCAGGACGGATCATGACCTGAGCAGAAGGCAGAGGCTTAATCGACTAATCCATAAGTAAACTACTTTTTCAACAGCAAATCCTATCATCATGATACCTACCTGAATCCACAGGAAATCAGGAAAGGCAGGCAAGGTTTGAGGTACAGACAGTATACTGAAGTGTAAAGGACATGACAAAGGTAGTTCACAGAAAAAGAAATACACTGGCCAACAAATGCATAACTAAGTGAAAATTAAAACAAGATAGAAATTTTTACCTATTAAACTAGTAAAAATGGAAAAAGTGAATAATGCTTGCTATTAAATGAGTGCACGGGAAAACAGGCACTCTCATACATTGAGTCTAGAAGTAGAAAATGAAACCACCTTTTTGGAAGGCAATTTGGCATCCTTACATTTCAGAAGTGTGTATTTAGCTTTTGACTCATTCCAAGAAACTTATCGGAAGACATATTCATTTAACTTTGTATAAAATGCATGTTTTCATTGCAGCATTGTTTATAATCCAAAAATACTAAAAAAAACTATAAACAAGCTATTCATCTACAAGGCTGTGTTATAGTCATGCAATGTAACACAATGCAGTAATTTAAAATAATGAAGGAGATCTCTGAGAGCTGATGTGAACAGACAATCAAGAGAATGCTAGGTGAAAACAAACAAAACCAAGCTGCAGACAGCATTTTAAATGTGAATCCCACTTGAGGTTTTCCACAACAATAAAACCAAGATAGGATTATAAAATTGTTGTAAAGATTAAATGACAATGCTGGTGATCTACATAAAGAGCTCAAAAAAGCACAGAATAAGCACTCAAAAAATACAAAGTGGTTCTGTCTGGAAAGAGGGAAAAGAAACAGGCATTTTCACTTTCATCTTCTTTAATTTTTTTTTTTTTTACCATAAACATGTTTTTTTTTAATTAAAACTGCTTTAAATAAACAAATAACAAATAGCAAGCATTTACATCTTTAAAGTGATGAAATGATCTCTCTCCCTCTTCACTTTTGAATTTCTTGTTTATGTCTTTAAATTACTATTAGATTTTGCATGCCTCAGCAAGGCAGAATGATTTTGCACACAGTAGGTACTCAATAACTGAATCTAATTTCTTTTTCTTTTTTTTTTTAAAGATTTTATTTATTTATTTGCAAGAGAGAGAGAGTGAGTGAGAGAGCACAAGCCATGAGGCGGGTGGGAGCGGGGAGAGGCAGAGGGAGAAGCAGACTCCCTGCGGAGCAGAGAGCCCGATGTGGGACTTGATCCTGGGACTCCAGGATCATGACCTGAGCCGAAAGCAGTTGCTTAACCAACTGAGCCACCCAGGCGCCCCCTGAATCTAATTTCTTACCAAAGTAGGATATTTGTGGTGCTGAATGGGAAAAAAATTATACTCCTCGTAGTAAACTACTAAATAAATATATACTTGAATGAGTTCCTTTTATTTAGCTGAATTATCTTTTGTAGCTAATATAAGAACCCTTAAGTGATTTTATACTTACAGCTTCCAAGCTCTTTTTTTTCATGTTCAGTGAATCTAGTTGTTGCTGAAGTGTGTCTAACTCCTAAGAAAAAGGAAAAAAGTAAATATATATACAAGTTATGTTTACAATAATATATTTCTGTTTCTTAGCATCTCAAATGTGGATGTGACAAAGTAAACATTATAAATATATTCAACTCTCATCTTGCTATTGACTAGAATTTATTAATATTATTTCTATCTTTGCCAATTTCTTTCATTATTCCTAAAAACTTTGCCATGATCTACCTTTAAAAAAAATACTTGGGGGCGCCTGGGTGGCTCAGTTGGTTAAGCGACTGCCTTCGGCTCAGGTCATGATCCTGGAGTCCCTGGATCGAGTCCCACATCGGGCTCCCTGCTCGGCAGGGAGCCTGCTTCTCCCTCTGACCTTCCCCCCTCTCATGTGCTCTCTGTCTCTCTCATTCTCTCTGTCTCAGATAAATAAATAAAAAAAAAATCTTTAAAAAAAAAAAAAAAAAAAAAAAAAAAAAAAATACTTGGAGCTTGTCAAAGGTAGCCAGACCTTTTCACAGTGAATCATCACTGTGTTTCGAAAATATTAAATATCAGAAGCCCTCAAATTAATGATGTTATTGTTTAAAGTTAACTTTGATTTTTTAAAACCATGTTTCCATATCTTTTACCTAATTTCTTTCAGGGCCAAGACATATAGTAATTTACATGGCTCACTCCTAGGGACAAGACTTTCCAGCTGAGGGCGCCTGGGTGGCTCAGTCCTTAAGCGTCTGCCTTCGGCTCAGGTCATGATCCCAGGGTCCTGGGATCGAGTCCCACATCAGGTTCCCTCCTCGGCGGGAAGCCTGCTCTCCCTCTCCCACTCCCGCTGCTTGTGTGCCTGCTCTCGCTATCTCTGTCTCTGTCAAATAAATAAATAAAATCTTTAAAAAAAAAAAAAAGACTTTCCAGCTGATTATTATTCAAAAACCACTGGGCTAGATTAACTATATTTTGATGGTATTCTGGCATTTCTATAATACTCTTTCTTCAGTGTTTCATTGTATCTTATAAATCCTGACTAAAATAGTTATGTTAAATTGTCAATGAAGTTATATCTGAGAAACCAGAACTACATTCACTTTTGGCATTTTGGGGGACTAATTCTCTGTTTAGTTAAGGGTTATCTGGGTATGTAAGGGCACTAACTTGCAAACTGGAGTCACCACCATGCCTGAATGTTGGAAGAATTCTCAATAACCCCTCAGCAGGCTCCCAAATTGCTTATTTAAACACTATGTTTAGGAGGCAAGAGCTGTTCAAATCAAGGACAAAGAAGTAAAAGATGTGCTGCTTATTAGGTAGGAAAAAAAGAAAGTAAATATCCCTATGGCTCTGGTATATGACGTTTTTTATTGTTTCTATTAACAGTTCATTAAAAAAAAAAAACCCAAGTGTTTTCATGTATCTGTATGACATGCAAAAGTGAAAGATGCATAGAAATGAACAAATAATACAGTAAGATTTGATCACCACGCAGCATAAGAAAATGAAGTTTTCTAGATTAGTGCTTCTCAAATTTAAATGTCTGTCCATACGAATTATCTGGGGACCTTGTTAAATTAAGATTCTGATCAGTAGGTCTAGTCAAGTTCTCAGGGATGCCAATGCTGCCCATCTTCAGACCATATAGTAGCAAGACTGCTATATGCTGGATGAAGTAGTGATTAGTATTACCTGCAACAATTTCTCATTTGTGGTTTTCATTTCTGTGTACTTGATTTGTTTTTCAGGAGACATGTTTTTGATAATGCCATCTGCTGCTTGTTTTTCCTGTTCAACTTCTTCTTCTACACTTCTAATTTGTTTTTCCTTCCTGAAATCAAAAGTATCCAATATTCCTCTTATTACATTGAGGGGAATAACAACAATTACTTTTACTGAGGTCATGGTCCCAACTAAATATGGTAAAGTTATTCAACATAGTTTGTAATCCTTATAGATATACAAAAAATTCTATTTGGAGAACAAACTGGTGGTTGCCAGAGGGAAGAGGGTGGGGCATGGGCAAAAATGGGTGAAGGGGAGTGGGAGGTACAGGTTTCTAGTTAAGGAATGACTAAGTCTCAGGGATGAAAAGTATAGCATAGGTAATATAGTCAACAGTACTGTAATAGGGCTATATGATGATGGTAACTTGTGGTGAACATTGCGTAACATATGGAACTGTTGAATCACTACACTGTACACCTGAAACTTAAATTAACATTATGTGTCAACTATACTTCAGTTAAAAATTAAGACAATATGAAAATCCCTTACACTTCCAAAAAAAAAAAAAATTGTCCCCATCAGCACAGACTTATTTTATATCTTTCTCTTCTCAATCCCCAAATCCTTCTATTTCCTTACTACTCATTTTACTTTCTTATAAGAAAACATAAAGATTATCACAGAAAAATCCCTAAAGCCTTGCACATATGAGGATGTATTTACAACTCTGTCATACCCTCAAGACAAATAAGACAATTTTAGAATAGTGGTTTTCAAACATCTTTTAGCTACAGATTCTTTGACCAAATGAAATCTTGTATTGTAGTTCACCATGTAAATGATATAAAGTAACACAGCTCTGACTGATCTGAGAGTAGGGAGACCTACAGTGCAATTTGATAAAAAAAAAAAAAATCGTAACTTTAGATTAATAATATATTTTGCTTACCTACTACTTTAATTAAAATTGGTATTCCAAAACTTATCAACTGTATTTTAGCAGTGCAAAATAAGTTAGTGTCTCCAAAAACGTAACACGAATATCACAAGTGTAACCATATAAGAGAAATAGTCATTAATTACAAACAATAACCATCTTTATCATATAATCATAAGAAATACCAGTGATGTGCCACTTATTACCTAAGCAAGGTCAATTATCAATAGGATAGAATTTTTCTCTAGAATTCTGAAAAAATTCTCCAGAATTTTGAAAAAAAAAAAAAAAAGATGCTAGTTATCATGTAACTACTTCAAGACTAAAAAGACTATCTGAAGATAACTGTTTAGTCTAAATATCAAAATTTTTATTTTGAGTTTCAAAATAGGAGTATTCTACTATTTAATCTTTCACATGTAGTTATCAACTAATAGTTTTCACAATCACTCTCTAAGCCTTACAGATTCACGTATTCCCCACATTTTTTACACTGCCAGAATAAAACAATCTAAATTCAGAAATTTTCCTACAAACAACATCTCATAATATCCCAATAAAAGATGAACAAAATCAGACAAACAACCTGGAATTTCTATTTATTTTTGTCTATTGACAAGGAGTGATATCTTCTCTTTGAACTTCAATTACTATCGTATAACAAACGTGTTTGCTGCTGAATTTACATGGGTTTATGGGCTCACAGAACTTTCAAGCAGGAAAGGTCATCAATTTCAATCTTTTTTTTCATAGATTAAGGATACTAAGGCTCATGGGAGTTAATCTTTTGGAACTAACTCATTCTGAACTCCATGATTATTCACTATCGACAATGAATCTTAACCACGTTTTTGCCTGATACATGTTTACTGTAGTTACAGGGGAACGAGGGTAATACAGTATTCCATTTTACAGAGGGGAAGCTGCAGCACAAGGAAGGTAACTCATTTTTTGAGGGCCACAATATGGCCAGCGTTAGGTCTTTTGATGCTTTAAGCACTTTGCTCGTATTATAACTTGGCAGTAAATCCACCAATGACAGTGTCATAAAAATGAGTAAACAAAGTTGAAACGGGAATTCAAAACTCGGGGGCTATCTTTTCAACTTGAATCTTTCTAAACACAAAATACCTTTAGGACTAACTTTAAATCACTTTAACAATATATCTTTCCAAGTATGCATTTTTCAATATTATATACTTTAACTTGCAAAGTTAATTTGCTAATACTTACATTTTTCAAGAGTAATTGAGAAACACAAAGGTTAAGCAAAGCATTTTACTTGTTATGCTAAAAAAGTCAAAGATGACTAAGAAATTATTCTTCTAGTCAATCTTTTGCTAAGAAAGTCTAGCTTTTTTTTTTTAATCACGTGTTCTTTGGGTACAAAGGTTAAAGCATAGTGAAATGCAACATATGACATATTTTTTTTTAATGGTCTAGAAGAAACAGTAGATTCCTTAGCACACAAGTCTCAGAGAAAAGAAAAAATTAAGGTAAGATCCCATATATTTAAAGGTTTGATGGTTGCTGGTGAATTTAAAACAAACAAACCATATTTAGGTTTGTTAATCTACAAAAATCTTTCTTTAATACGGGATGAAAGAGCAGAAAATATAATTATATCTTCGTATGCTCTACCTTAGAAATATAAACCTGGGATGTGGCCAAAAAGTCTTTTCCAAATACATTTATAATGTAATACAAAGTAATTAATTTTCTTTAGGGAAAAAAAGGTTTCATCTAATCAAATTTATAAGATCTTTTTATTCTGAAATATGCTAATCATAGAGCATTCTGAAAGTGACATTAACTTAAAAGCAAATTCACAAGATGGAAAAAGACCAAAATTATAAGTAACTATGTTTATAGAATGAAGAGATAGAAAGCATACATTCAATGGATTGAAGATGAAGGTAGGGAGTGTCTGAAAAACAGCTGAAGGCTCTCATCTCCCACAGTTTTAAGTCAACAGATTATATCAATAGACAATGTCTAAAAATAAAAAAACCAAAAAAAGCTATATAAGCATATACTTAAACTTATGTACATACACCTAAATATAGTCTTGACTTTCTTTCATACACATATATTAAAATTTTAAAATATACAACCACTTCACTTGTTTTAAAGTTTACTTTTAATCGATCAGGAACTAATGAGACATTCAAAAAACACTTTCATTTGCCAGGGACTTTCCAGTTTAAGATTAGAGTGCAGGGAGGGTGTGGCAACATGTACGTGTTTCACATTTCATATATTTTAATAAAAAATGAATTTAAAAGGAGAAAAGGGGAAATCAAAATATCCTCAGTACTCTCTAAAGTTCTTCTCCTATTGAGATGAAAATATTCTCTTTTCTATCAGGCCTGCGATATGAAAACTACATGTATCACAATCTTGTTTTGGCCCCTCTCTCTGCTATTATTATCAGACGAAAGCCAGTCTTCTCAAACAGTAAGTTTTTACAATCAAGGTAGTGAAAATATTTTCAAAGGCATACTTTGTGTACATTTAGTAAAATATCCCAAGGCAACTAAAGCAAAAAAAAATCTAAGCTATCAAAACTAATTGGTTAGCGGCGCCTGGGTGGCTCAGTCGTTAAGCGTCTGCCTTCGGCTCAGGTCATGATCCCAGGGTCCTGGGATCAAGTCCCACGTCGGGCTCCCTGCTCGGCGGGAAGCCTGCTTCTCCCTCTCCCACTCCCCCTGCTTGTGTTCCTGCTCTCGCTGTCTCTCTAATAAATAAATAAAATCTTAAAAAAAAAAAAAAAACTAATTGGTTAGCTGTGTATATTCAAAATCTGTGCTATGTGAACTACATTCTAATCTGACAGCAGTCTTCATTTAAACTAAGTTCTTTAACAGTTGGTTAAAGAAGTCTGTAAGTTTTCACTATAAAATCTGAGATTAGTTTCGGGATATAAATACCACTCATTCATTCATTCATTCATTCATTCATTTTTTAAAGTAATCTCTGTGCCCAAAATGGGGCTCAAACTCAGGACCCTGAGGTCAAGAGTCATACATTCTACTGACCAAGCCAGCCAGGCGCCCCTAAACACCACTCTTTAAAATGTAGGGAAGGTTTTTTAAAAATCACATATTTATGAGGAAAATTATTGTTGTTGCATTACTATTATTATGGGGATACTTCAACTGCAAAAACAGTCAAAATAAGAACTAATTTTTTAGATCTATAGCCACATAAGGAAAGCACTTCATGTTGGCTGGCTCTTAAATTCAATCAATAAATGGTTCAGTTTCTTTTTTTTTTTTTTTTAAGATTTTATTTATTTATTTGAGAGAGAGAATGAGAGAAAGCACATGAGACGGGGGAGGGTCAGAAGGAGAAGCAGACTCCCTGCTGAGTAGGGAGCCCGATGCGGGACTCGATCCCGGGACTCCAGGATCATGACCTGAGCCGAAGGCAGTCGCCCAACCAACTGAGCCACCCAGGCGCCCTCTTTTTTTTTTTTTTTTAAAGATTTTATTTATTTATTTGACAGAGACAGCGAGAGAGGGAACACAAGCAGGGGGAGTGGGAGAGGGAGAAGCAGGCTTCCTGCTGAGTAGGGAGCCCAATGCAGGGCTAGATCCCAGGACCCTGGGATCATGACCTGAGCCGAAGGCAGACACTTAATGACTGAGCCACCCAGGTGCCCCAGTGGTTCAATTTCTGTTATAAAATATTTTCTGGGGGCACCTGGCTGGCTTTGTCAGTAGAGCATCTGATTCTTGATCTTGGGGTCATGAGTTCAAGCCCCACACTGACTATAAAGATACTTAAAAAAAATTTTTTTTCTCTTAAAACACCAAACTTTGAGCTGTTAACCCTATATACAGTTATATATTGAGTATTATTTCTTAATTATTTAATAGCCTATGTGTAGTGCTGGTAGCTCTGATTTTTAAAAACAAATTTTAAAGTAATCTCCTCATTATAAATGATATACAAATATGAGTTAAGAGAATTATTTGCCATGTATTTCCACACAGGTAATGAAATTATACCCACATTCTTTCTGTAATGAGTATGTAATAACAGAAGATATCTATATGATTAACTAGAATCTCTTTGCTCAGGTACATGTATCAGAATTTCCTTAATCTTCAGTATTTCATCCCAATGAAGAAATAAAAGTATTTGCTTTACTTTTTTCACAATATAACATCAAAATATTAGACAGGAAATGTTTTTCTAAAACTATTTTCTTCCAGGGGTGCCTGGGTGGCTCAGTCGGTTAAGCATCCAACTCTTGATTTTAGCTCAAGTCATGATCACAGGATTGTGAGATCTCCCTCTCCCCCACCTAAAAACAAACAAAACTATTTCCTGCCAATGTCTAATTACCTGCATATGAAAATGTGGGAAATTCTGTTAATATTTTTCCTAATTAATGCATTTCTAATTTTTTTCTTTTTTAGGAAGTCAAATGTAATTTCACTGAAAAGAATTATTCTTTGATTCCAGCAGATATCAATAAAAATGTTACTATACTTGATCTCAGTTATAACCAAATTACTTTGAATATTACAGACACCAGGGTTCTACAAACATATTTTTTACTCACTGAACTCTATTTGACTGAGAACAATGTCACTATGTTATATAATAATGGCTTTGGTAACCTCTCCAATCTAGAAATTTTAAATATCTGTAGAAACTCCATCCACGTAATTCAACAGGGTGCGTTCATGGGCTTAAATAAACTAAAACAGTTACATCTCTGCCAAAACAAAATATTTCAACTGAATCCTGATGTATTTGTGCCTCTAAAAAACCTGATACTTCTGAATCTGCAAGGCAATTTCATAAGCTATTTTGATGTACCACAACTGTTTCATCTGGAATTAATAATTTTATATGGAAATCCATGGAACTGCTCTTGCAGTCTACTGAATTTGCAGAACTGGTTGAACACATCAAATGTGACACTAGGTAAGCTAACATTATTTAAATTAATCAAAACCAAAATGTGATTGATTTTTTCCTGTCCTACCCCAAGAAAGTCTCTCACTTCATGTTTTAAAGAAAAAGAAACTCTTCCTGTTTAAGGGAAGCAGGAAGAAACACTGAAAAATAACTATTGAATAGATATTCTTCCTCTGCCTTTTAGGGAAAAAAAAAAGGAGAAGAAAAGAAATTTAAATGTTCTATATATGTGAGATGACACTGTCACTTCATGTATTAAGTTTGAAGTTTGAATACGAACACATAAGAGTAATTTTTTTTTCGGTATTTCCTTTTCTTAGGATATCTTGCCAGATAGTAGGTAAAAACAGGTGCCCTATTTTCTTAACTGCAAACCATGCTCTGCCTGAGATCAATTTCTATCACAATCTTAATAACATCTTTACTAACACAAACTAAACAATAAACAGATACTGCATTTAAACCATATATATTGTAAAATAACTTAACAAGAATGTGAATCTTTCCCTTCTTGTGTTGCTAGGCAAATACAAGAGTTTCTTATAATCTGTAATAATGACAGATAAGTATACCAAAAAATTCTAGGTAAAAATAATTATAAAATGTTAGCCATAATTTATTAACAATAATAATCCTATTTCCATAATAAATCTTATTCTGATTTACCAGAAAATGAGAACATCACCACGTGCACCTACCCAGATATCCTGATGTACTACAGTATCAAAACAGTACCTTATAATGCTGAGTGCTACTCAACATTTCCTCCACCTATAAATGAAGATCTTTATAACCATTTTCAGTCCATTAACAACTCAACATTTAATAGCTCTTTGAACAACTTAAAAAACTCAGGTAATGTACTGGTTTGGAACATTAATATTGCTGAAGGCAGTATACTAAATAAACTGAAGTAGTTTTCATTTTTCTAAATTTTAAATTTCTAGAAATAATGTAAAAGAACAACTCCTCATCTCAACAAAAGATTTACAAAATACTAAGTTTCCAAACTAGGCTCTGCTAGTTACCATCCAAATGCCATTATACAACTTATGTAACTTTTCTGAGTCTTAGTTTTGACCAATTAAGTCATAATTCTTAACAAGTATAAATCAATAATGTTCTTTCGTGAATTGATAAACAATACCTGCAAAGACAAGTAGTTATTTTGGAAAAAAGGTATTTTTTCAGCACACTTTGAAATATCTTGTAGTAACTTTTGCTTAAAGAAAATTATAATGTTTATTTCTAATAACAATATTATGGAGTTATTAGGACATGATTAATGATTATTTTTGTCAATTTAACAAAATCTCTCTCTCTTTCTCTCTCGGTATTCCAATTAAGAACATAAACTTCTTGGAAAAAGCTGGGCTTTTCTTGTTGGTGTGGTAGTCACTGTACTGATGACTTCATTCCTCATTTTTGTTGCTATCAAATGCCCAATATGGTATAATATACTGCTTAGTTACAATCATCATCGCCTGGAAGAGCATGAAGCAGAAACCTATGAAGATGCTTTTACTGGAAATTCAAGTTCTCCTTCACAGGCCCCAGATACAAACTCTGAAGAAACTACAGTAATATTTGAACAACTACATTCATTTGTGATAGATGACGATGGGTTTATTGAAGACAAATACATAGATACACATGAATTATGTGAAGAAAATTAATTCTCTTAAATGCTTGATTTTTAAAAAAAATGTTATTGGTTTACTCGCAATTTAGACATAAATGGAGATTAGGCATGTGACATACCAAACTGTGGCTAGTAGACTTTCATATTAATTGCAAGACACATGAATATCATAAAATCATGTTTTTCTCATTGGTACTGAGCAAGTAGGTCCAAATACAGTAATTGACATCCTCTGGTTGCTTAAAGTGACAATACTAGCATTACTATTTTCAGCAGTATTCAGGAGACCATACATCCTAATAAGGAAAAGACCTAAAGTAAATTATTCATTAAAATGAACTAATTCTAATATTAGCCCAGATATTTGATGTAATACATATTAAATTATATTAAAGTTTTACTGAGTAGAATCAGTAAAAAAATAAAGGTTTTGGGGGCCACCTGGGTGGCTCAGTCAGCTGAGCATCTCACTCTTAGTTTTGGCTCAGGCTTAGGTCTTGATCTTGGGGGGGGGCCTGGGATCCAGGCCCATGTTGGGCTCCATGCTCAGTGCAGTCTGCTTGTCCCTGTCCTCCCACCCCAGTTCTCCCCCTGCTTGTGCTCTGTCTCTCTCTCCCTCTCAAATAAATAAAATCTTTAGAAAAAAATTTTAAAAAAATAAAGGTTTTGGATTTGTCAAAGTGAAAATGCTTAAACATACAACACACTAAGATTGATTTTATGCTCACAGAATGAATTCATGGAATTGGAAAATATTTTTTTAAATGCTTCCTGAATTAGCACAATAAATTTCCTGAAAATTTAGTACTAACTTAAAGCACAGGTACAATGTCCAAGCACAATCCCTAATAAGTTACTACTGACTTTAAAAAAAAAAAAAAAGGTTACTACTGCTTTCAGTTATAAAGAAAGACCATCACCATAATGCATGATCGTCATAACTGAGTAGTATGGTAGCTTCCAAAGTGGGTATCACAAGTCTCCACGAATCTTGTTTTTAAAAATCTGTATTTCTGCCTCTCTTTGGGAGAGTTCTATTCAAATGAGTCTGTGCTAGAGCTGAGGAATCTTCAGTTGGTCCATGGACAGATGTTTGGGATCCTGTAGATACAGCAATGTTTCCCAAATTGTTTTCTAGAATATTAATTTCCAGTGAAATGATCAGAAATATTTACAGGGGGAAAAACAGTACATGGTCAAAGTACTAGAGAATTACTATAGGAAATACTGAGTTTTAACAAAGTGAAACAAGAGTCCTTACCATAGGACTTATTCAAGATTCTAATAAGCTAAAGTGCTCTCTGCTCTTCAAGAACTAAGTATTAAGAATTTTCCAAACTTACTGGACAACAAAACCCTTTCTTTGAGATATGCCTACAATGAGTTCATAGCACAATAATGATCCAAAAAACAGTTTGGACAACAATGACCTTGAGACTATTACAGAAAGAGTCTGAAGTTAATTATTTACTAATTCCTTATAATCAATTGGCTGTAATCATAACTTTAACAATGCAAACAGTAGCGTTAAAAATTGTAACAAAATCCATCATTTTTACCCTGCAGAGGGGTGAAAATTTACTGTATTTATATCCTTTAGAGAAAAGAATATCTCTAAAACACTATAATAAAATACATTTATGGATGAAATAATATGATGTTTTAGATTTTCTTCATCATCATACAGCGGAGTAGTGCCTAGATGTCTATGGAGGAGGACTGGATATGAGCTGATAGAGCTGGGAGATGGAGCTGATGGAGCTGGGAGATGATATAAGTATAATAACATTATTTTATTTTTGTGTATGTTCAAATTTTTTTATAATAAAGTTTTTAAAATGCACATGTACTTGACAGTTTCTCAGAAAAAAGAGTCTAAGAACAATGTATATGTATGTTATATTCTGCAAAATGGTCATTTTAAAGGTCATATCAATAGTAAATTCAGTTCAAATGTCTACCGAGGGAAATAAACTGTTTAGGATGATATATACCCTGTGAAATAGAACTTACTCATTTATAATGCATATTTGCTTGTGTTTATAGAAACATGTTTTCAATAAAGGATATAAATGTTTTACATGTAATATTTCTTATTAGATAATATCAGTTTTACTTTATTGTTTTAAATCTTGATTATAAGAGTGAGATAATTATGGAAACAAAATGCTTTTTCTAAATAATTATTTTACCAAAATATCATTTCCTAATTTAAGAGGCAAATATTAATATTTGAAAAATTTAGTAAAGTGAAATATAATTATGAATGAGCAAAGACTGTATCTAATTTCTTGAGCCTCTAATAACTGAATGTTGGCATATGAAATTGAATTAAAGCCAAGTGTAATGTTATAGTAATATGCTAAAGGCTCTACACTATAACTAACTTATTATGAATAGATGTTCCATAATAAACCAGATGGTTTAGTCATACCACACTAAATGGTTGTACTAAAAGAGAAGAGAATGAAGTTTTTTGGACCTGCCTTCTCAAGGTATGCCATTACCAGCTCCCTTTGAATGTGTAGCCAAGGTAGATCCTTTGTGTTACTGAGATGTTAGCCATCTGATTAACGCATGAAATCTATTCACCTACTGCATATAAAAGTAAACTTCATGAAGATAACTCCTGTTCTTAATTCAAATTTCTCCTTAAAAGGGTCAGAAGAACCAAATACATTCAGCCTCAATTACAAACTACAGACATTAAGAAACTGCTGACATTTCAGGACAAACCACCATATTTTAAGAACTTTTTCCTTAACTAAATGAACCAAATAGACATAAAAGCCTAAGACAGTCTTAAATTTATAATCTGTGAGTTATCTTTCTGCATGAAATATATATAATACATATACATATAATACTTATAAATCTGACCTGAATATTAGATAACTGCAGATGAAATAAATGAGGACCTTAATGTTTTAAACTCTGTTAGGTACTCAATGGACTACAGTTCATTATTTACTTTTTAGGTACCTAGGGGAGTTATTTTATGTACGGTAAACGATAAATATTTGCTAAATGGTTCAAAACCAGAACAGTAAAAAAAAAAGTTTTCAAGTAAGAGCTTGGTCACCATGAATACGTAATTTTCTTTGTAAATGGGAAGGACTTCCAGTATTTATAATTTTTAAGGCAGCACTTTACAGCAGTATCAAATGATAAGGGAAAAAGAGGTTCCTTTATTTTTAATCAACAAAAAAATTGTATTTATCTTTCAAGTGTTTTGCCATTACATGTTAACATCCTATTCTTCATCAAATATTATACATTATATGTACATTATATGCATAAGTAACAGGACAGTATATTTGGTATTACAGAATTTAAGTAATTTTGATTAATTATTATCCTTGCTCTCAGAGATTAAGACTGATAAAATTCTGAGACAAAATATGTATGGGGTGGGTGTATACGAAATAGCTTATGTTTTATGTTTGCATTGCCTTAGACAATATTTAATTAAGGCCCCCAATCAATGAAGAATAATTATGTTAACTACTGTTATTATCTGAATATTTATGTCTTCCAAAATTTGTGTTGCAGTTCCAGCCCCCAAAGGTAATGGTATTAGTAGGTGCAATCTCTGGGAAGTGATTAGGTAGTGAGGGTGGAGCCCTCATGAATACAATTAGTGCCCTTATAAAAAGAGATCCCACAGACCCCCTTCTACCATGGGAGTATACAGCAAGAAGATGCCTGGTATGAACAGGAAGAGGGAACCTCACCAGAATGGGACCATGTTGGTGCCTTGAGCCTGGACTGCACAGCCTCCAGAAATGTGAGCAATAAATTCCTGTTGTTTATAAGTTACCCAGTTTATGGTATATTGTTATAGCAGCCCAAATGGACTAAGACAACTACATCACATCTACCTATTACCTTTGTAGGCCTTTGTCACTGCCACACTGCCACTTATTACCAAAGTCAAAATTATTTGCCATTGGGTCTTTAACCATGTTATATAAAAAGATGTATATACATATACGCATTACTATAACTATTAATTAGAAATTAGTAATTGAATAATGAAATAATGTAAACAGCTCACTAATAATGTGCGTTTTATTAGACTGGGCCTTGAATCTCATAATGCAAACTAGTTAAAAAGCCCAGGTTAAAATTATAAATGGCAGAGATGAAGATGTTCTTACCCATCTTAGATTTTAAACTACTTGAAATAGAAATTTTATTTATCTAATCTATGTAGTAATTTTATTTATCCAGGATTTGGGTACTCAATGGTAAATGAAAATAACAGATGTGTAAATAATAAAATTTGTATTGCAAATATTCAGCTTTTTTAAATAAAATGCAAGGGAAGGGGTGCCTAGGTGACTCAGTTGGTTGAGCATCCAGCTTTTGATCTCAGCTCAAGGTTTGATCTCATGGTCATGAGTTTGGGTCTGCACTGGGCTCCACACTGGATGTGGAGCCTACTTAAAAAAAAAAAAAAGCAAGGAAAAAACGAGAAAATTTATAAGGAAATAAATGACTTCAAAGTTAAACTACCTAATTCAGCTCCTTAGAAATGTTTGATTTCTAAATGGATTGTACTTACGCTTGTCTTTCAGTAAATATGATATCCATACTTTGTGTTTCTCGATCATTTTGAGCTTTAAGCTGAATGAAGAGTTAACAGAGAAGTTAGTGATAAAAAATTACCATTAAACTGAACTACTTTTTTAAAAGTTATTCTGGTCATGAACTAATTGAGAGATTATTATAATAATCCTAATGCCACATGCAAAGTTTTTTAAAAATATATAGTATTTATTTCACTTAAACTACAACCTGAAAAAAGGAAGTCTTTTTCACAGGCACTGTAATCTCACACCAAAAATATTCACTATTCTTTAGTGATCTATCGAATAATCCAGTGTAAACTTAATTTATGTAAATAGAATTTCTAAAATTTATTGGGTATTCAATAGTTGATTAGTAATATGTTGATTTTAGACCAAACACAAGTTTTATCCTTAAAAAGAATTTTACCTGAGTACTCCTACTTGACTCTACCTGTGCATATTCAGCTTAGAATTTGGTTCTATCCCAAACAACTGACAGAACACATAAAGAAGTTTCCACATTTTACATGTGGCATTAAAAGTATATTTTTAAATTGGAAATTCTCCTGTGTTCTAAAATTAAGACTAGTTTCACCAAATTATGTTTTCAGAACCCCAATTTAGAAAAAAGTCATTTTATGAATTCTGTGCTTTCACAGAATAGTCTGTGTAAATTATAAGCTGTATCATAAACTATATAAAAGTTGTATAAATAAATTATAAGTTATATAAACTATAGGCTCTACGTATGTTACTTTCTTCCAAATATTTGTAATCAAAACAAGTTATAGCTACTAATATTGTTTTCTACCAAGGAATCTAAGAACACTGAACACAGATTCTCATTTATCAATCAAAAGGTAGTATTATATCCAGCATCATATGATAACTATTCACTTTTCTCTCTTACCTATAAAACTTTGTAAATGTGGCATTGTATTTCCAGTAAGTACTCAGCTCCATCTGTGCAAATATTAAACCAAAAGTATTCCAAACTAATTTATATACAAGGAAATATAGATGAGACTCCCTAACTAATGCTGTGTGTGAGACCAGTTCACCTAGCCTTGTAGAAAGACACTAAAGAATCCACTAGGGAGATCTGACCAAGAGGAAGAAATTTAAAAAGAGCAAGTGAAGGGGCGCCTTGCTGGCTCAGTAGAGCATGCAACTCTTGATCTTGGGGTTGTGAGTTCAAGCCCCAGAAAGCAACTGAGGGAACTCAACTGTAATAACAGTATTTAGGATCAGAATAATACCTATCTGTAAGGTGTGTAAGGTTTTATCAAACTATTTCTAGATATAAATGCTTTGTATTGGAGGATATGATCTATGTAAGTCTATTGTTTATGCTTATAAATTTTCTTACCATGTTGTAATCATCCATTACTTCTTCCATTTCAGTATTGGTATTAAGTTTATCTACCAACTAAAAGCAAAGATACAAAAAAAAACCACTCTATTAGTCTTTATAAATGTTTTTCTATAATTCATAAAATGGTATTCAATCTTACAATGAGTAATCATTTTAAGTATTAATATTTCCAAGTATTTTATCTTCTAAAATAAAAACAAATATTGAGTTATCTAAGTATATACTATGCATTTGGCCAATCAATAAATCACATTTTTAGGGTGGCAAAGTGAGCAGTAATAAACTGCTCTCTCAAAGATCGTACATTGAAGAGCTTTGCCTGCTTTGAAAAGATGTCTGACCTTAAAAGAAGTGTCTGAAGAAGACAAAAGTTTGGGGAACCTGTGTCTGTCTGTCTCTTTTCCCCAGCAGAGAGGGTATTAACAGATTTATAAATTTATACCAGTGAAAATGCAAAATTATTTTCTTGGTCTTCTAAAAATTAAAAACAAAACAAAATAAAACAAACAGGGTAAGGCACCATCAGAACACCAGTAAGCCTACTTCAAAACATTTGGCAATGATAGAAATAGCTAATGTATTTACCTTGTGCCAAACATTATTCTGGGCCTGCTGAATGTATTACACTTCACTTAATTTTAACAATTACTCCACAAAGTAGATACTACCCACATTTTGCAGATAAAGAAATATAGCAAGTTGTGCAGCCAGAAATTGAACAGGAAGGCTACTAAAAACAAACTATTTGGATATAACTATTTCTAAAAGACTAAGCTTTATTAACGCACTATGTGTTAGTATATATATATTTCACTTCTGATATGAATAATTGCTACTAAGACCTAACATTTGAGATCCTATATATGTTAGATACTGGCTAAATGTTTTCCCTCTACTAGGTGTTAGTTCATTATCCTACAAACAACATATTTTACACATTATTATTATCATACTAAGTAATTTACCTAATGAATCCCACTACAACTAAAAATGGCTTTTATCGAATGTAATTTCATATTTTATAAAAAAACTTTCTCATATTTAGAACAAAACATTTACTAAAAAAATTGCACTGAATACTACGCTCTACAAAATGTTCGTTATGGATTATACAGTCCAACATATTTGAGAATTACAATATCCCATAAACAGCAAAATTTGTTTATGAGTACAGTATAACAATATCAAGTAGGTAGAGCATAATTTACCTAGCCATTATGCTGGAATGCTTCTTATTTTATGTAACACTATTTTTTACTAGAAGTGAGATAAAAGTTATCCTCTTTAAGTCCAAACACCATGGCTGTCAAGAGGACCTACAGAGTTAGAAGGAAGAAAATTCTGACACTAGAAATTTTCATGGGGCTAAGATCATCCCAAAGACTGGGGCAGTTATGAAGAAAGCCAAGGAGACTATTTCTTCAGAAAGTCCACACTGGGAAAAATCCTTGGTGGAACTATGTTTATCTTACATACTCTATTTTGGCAGAAGGCAACCCCTGTATTTTGAATGAAATATAAGGATGGAGGTAATCTGTGTACTAAGTAATTGAATTTTTAAAATTCCATGATAACAGCTCTCCACAGAAAGGCAAAATGCTTTTTCCAAAGAAATAACATTCAGTACACAATAAATTTTAGTTACTTTTAAAATTAATATTTTAGTATTGTTAGGGAAAAATAGGGTGTGTTGCAGTATTTGTAAGAAAATGTATTTTTTTAAGAAGACTGGAAGAATAGGGGTTAAGACAGTGAAGTAGTAGGAGGTCCCTATGCTTGCCTCATTCCTTGAACACAACTAGATAAATATCAAATCATTCTGAACACCAAGAAATCGATCTGAGGACTGAGAGAATAAACTGCACAACTAGAGGGAGAGAAGAGACCACACTCTGGAAGGTAGGAGGTGTGGAGACATGATTTGTGGGGGAAAAGATTCATGGGTACTGTGGAGGGGAGGGAGCCCTGATCACGGAAACAGGGGGACGGGGGAAAAGGGAGAGACAGAGAGAGAGAGAGAGGAGAGAGGGAGCAGTGAACAGAGGATAACATAAGAAAAAGACTTCCCCAACACCAGTGACTGGGAAAATGAGAGGGGCTGATTATGTTGAGTTTTTACAACCAGCAGAGCTCAAAGACTGGAGTTTCAGAAGTCCACATTCTGGTTGGTATGGAGCCTGGTGGGTACTGTGGTGCACCTGGGGAGGAGGGCAGAGGCCTAGGAGTGGAGAGTGCAATCTGAGGATCCCCTGGGCTGCATGCACTAGGAGAGACATCTCCCCCCTTCTTGATTGCACTTGGGAGAGGTGGCATTGCCTTTCTGGGGACAAAAGAGCTGGCAGATACCAATTCCCTCCCCTGCACCTCAGCATAGGCACAGAGACACCTGCTGAGGGTGGCTAACGTGGACACCTGCTCTTTGCAGCATTTTACTCCAAACTCCACACTCCTGCATTTTGGTACAACTGCCCTTCTGGGACAAACCTGCAACAGTCCCAGCATGGCAAAAGGACCAGCACAGGTCCACCCCACATCAGGTCCCTAAAGGTCAGAGTTTTTAAAATTTGGGTGGCCTGCCTGGGATAGAACATAGGAGTACTGCACTGACAGTGTGAAGGCTGGGATCTGAGGGCCGCATGGGACACACAAGGGGAGATTGTTCACTCTTCTGTGAGGGCTTCGCAGACTGCAGCAGGGGTGAACTCCCCTCTCCATGAATGAGGGAGAGGGCTGGAGCCATTTTTGTCTCCCACCCATCAGCACGGATTGACTTCAGTGAGCAACACAGAGCCAACAGTGAATGTCTGAGTACCTTACACCAAGCCCCGGTCCCCTGCAATCTGCAGGTTCTTCTTTACTAGGGCAAGTGTGCCTGAGAACCAGAGCAGCAGGCCCCTCCCCCAGAAGATCAGCACAAGTTCCCCCCTCCCCCCAGCACACAGCAAGTCTGTTGACCATAGAGAGCTGCAAAGCTTCAGCTCTAGTGGAAATAGTATCAGGCCTCTTTTAACAAGCAGACCAGAGCACACCTAGTTAAAACCTGCCACACTCTGGCCAAAGTTCAAACACTCCCCACTGCAGGCAAGAAGAAACTCTGCAGAGGACTGACCTGAAGGAAAGAGCAGCCAAAACACAGCAGCAGAGTGCACACAGCATATACCAGAAACACTGGCTTAAGCACTAAGCCCTGGACAGTATATGATCCCTTCTTAATAAAGCATTACTCTCAGGAGCAGGAAACCTAACAGGCTTTCCTAACACACAAAAGAAGACAGAGACCTAACAAAATACTGAAATGGGAGGAATTCAACCCAAAAGAAAGAACAAGAAAAGGATATGGCCAGGGATCTAATCGAACAGATATAAGTATTAAACCTGATCCAGTATTTAAGCAACAATCATAAGGATTGAGAAAAGCATAGAAGACACCAGGGAGTCCCTTACCACAGATATAAAAGATCTAAAAACTAGTCACGCTAGAATAGAAAATGCTATAGCTGAGATACCAAACCAAACAGATATGATGACCACAAGGATGGAAGAAGCAGAAGAATGAAAAAGTGATAAAGAAGATAAAATTAGGAGTGCCTGGGTGACTTAGTTGGTTGAGCGTCTTGCCTTTCGCTTAGGTCATGATCCCAGGGTTCTGGGATCAAGCCCAACAGCCGGTTCCCTGTTCAGCGGGGAGCCTCCTTCTCTCTCTCCCTCTGCCTGCCACTCCCCCCTGCTTGTGCTCTCTCATTCTCTGTCAAATAAATAAATAAAATCTTAAAAAAAAGAAGATAAAAGTATGGAAAATCAAGCAGAAAAGAGGGAAAGAAAAATATTTGATCACAAACGTAGACTTGGGGAACTCAGCTATTCCATAAAGTGTAATAACATTCTTTTTTTTTTTTAAGATTTTATTTATTAGAGGGAGAGAGGGCGCACAAGTGCGAGCACAAGCGGGGGGGGTGGCAGGCAGAGGGAGAAGCAGGCTCTCTACTGAGCAAGGAGCCTGATGTGGGACTCGATCCCAGGACCCTGAGATCATGACTTGAGCTGAAGGCAGACGCCTAACTGACCGAGCCACCTGGGCATCCCAAGATCTCATTTATTTGTCAGAGAGAGAGAGAATAAGCAGGGGGAGAGAGGCAGGCAGAGGAGGAAAGGCAGGCAGAGGGGGAAGCAGGGTCCCGCTGAGCAAGGAGACTGATGTGGGACTCAATCCCAGGACCCTAGGATCAGGACCTGAGCTGAAGGTGGACACTTAACCAACTGAGCCACCCAGGAGTCCCAATAACATTCTTATCACAGGAGTCCCAGAGAAGAAAAGAGGGAGAACAGGGCAGAAGGTTTATTTAAGCAAATTATAGCTGAAAACTTCCCTAATCTGGGGAAGGAAACAGACATCCAAATACAGGAGGCAAAGAGAACTCCCATCAAAATCAACAAAAGTAGACCAACACCAAGATTATCATAGTAAAATATGCAAAATACAGACATAAGGGAAAAATCCTAAAAGCAAGGGAAAAGAAATCCCTAACTTTTAATGGAAGACAAATAAGGTTACCAGCAGATCTCTCCACAGAAACTTGGCAAGTCAGAAGCGGATAGCATGATATATTCAACATGCTGAATGGGAAAAATATGCAGCCAAGAATACTTTATCCAGCAAGGTTGTCACTCAGACTAGAAGGAGAGAGAGAGTTCCGGAACAAACAAAAACTAAAGGAGTTTGTGACCACTCCACCAGCCCCACAAGAAATATTAAAGGGGACTCTTTGAGTGGGGGAAAAAAGACCAAAAGCAACAAAGACTAGAAAGGAAGAGAGAAAATCTTCAGAAACAACAATTTAACAGGTAATAAAATGGCACCAAATTCGTATCTATCAATAACCACTCTGAATGTAAATGGAGTAAATGCTCCAATCAAGACACAGGGCATCAGAATGGAAAAAAACAAGACCCATCTATATGCTGCCTATAAGAGACTCATTTTAGACCTAAAGACCCCTGCAAATTCAAAGTGAAGGGATGGAGAACGATTTACCATGCAAACAGATGTCAAAAAAGAGCCAGAGTAGCCATACTTATGTCAGACAACTAGATTTTAAACCGAAGACTATAAGAAGAGATGAAGAAGGGCACTATATCATAATTAAGGGGTCTATCTAACAAGAAGATCTAACTATTGTAAATATTTATGCTCCTAACTTGGGAGCATCCAAATGTATAAAGCAATTAGTAACAAACATAAAAAAAACTCATTGATAATAACACAATAATAGTAGAGGATTTTAACACCCCACTTACAGCAATGGACAGATCATCTAAGCAGAAAAGCAACAGAGAAACAACGGCTTGAATGAACACTGGACCAGATGGACTTAACAGATATACTCAGAACATTCCATCCTAAAGCAGCAGAATACACATTCCTTTCAAGTGCGCATGAGACATTCTCCAGAACAGATCACATACTGGGTCACAAATCAGGCCTCAACAAGTACAAAAAGACTGAGATCATACCATGCATATTATCTGACCACAATGCTATAAAACTGGAAGAAGTCAACCACAAGACCACAAGAAAAAATCTGGGAAGATCACAATACATGGAAGTTAAGGAACATCCTACTAAAGCATGAATGGGTTAACCAGGAAATTAAAGAAGAAATTAAGAAAAAAAAAATACATGGAAACAACTGAAAACATGATGGTCCAAAACCTTAGGGATGCAGCAAAAGTGGTCATAAGAGGGAAGTATATAGCAATATAGGCCTACCACAAAAAGCAAGAAAAATCTCAAATATACGACCTAACTTCACACGTAAAGGAGTTAGAAAAAGAATGGCAAGTGAAGCCTAAAGCCAGCAGAAGAAAGGAAATAATAAAGATTAGAGCAGAAATAAATGATATAGGGGTGCCTGGGTGGCTCAGTCAGTTAAGCATCCAACTCTTGATTTCAGCTCAGGTCATGCATGATCTCAGGGTCTTGAGACTGAGCCCCAAGTCAGGCTCCATGCTGGGTGTGGAATCTGCTTAGGATTCTCCCTCTCCCTTTCCCTCTGTCCCTCCCCTCCACTCGTGCTGTTTCTCCCTCTCTATCTCTCTAAAAAAAGAAAAGAAAGAAATGATAGAGAAACAAAAAGAGCAGTAGAACAGATCAATGAAGCCAGGAGGAGGTTCTTTGAAGGAATTAATAAAATTGATCACTTCCCAGCCAGACTTATCAAAAAGAAAAGAGAAAGGACCCAAATAAACGAAATCACAAATGAGAGAGGCTAGATCATAACCAACACCACAGAAATACAAACAATTATAAGAGAGTATTTTGAAAAATTATATGCCAACAAATTGGGCCATCTGGAAGAAATGGATAAATTCCTAGAAACATAAACTACCAAATCTGAAACAGGAATACAAAACCTGAACAGACCCATAACCTGCAAAGAAACTGAAGCAGTAATCAAAACTCTCCCCACAAACAAAAGTCCAGGGCCAGATGGCTTCCAGGGGAATTCTACCAAACCTTTCTTTTTATTATAATTACTGGATATTATTATATCCACTTAGTTCTTTTTTTTTTTTTTTTAAGATTTTATTCATTTATTTGACAGAGAGACAGAGAAAGCGAGCACAAGCAAGGGGAGCTGCAGAGAGAGAGGGAGAAGCAGGCTCCCTGCTGAGAAGGGAGCCCCATGTGGGGCTCAATCCCAGGACCCCAGGACCATGACCTGAGCTGAAGGCATATACTTAACCGACTGAGCCACCCAGGTGCCCCTCTACCAAACATTTAAAGAGTTAATACCTATTCTTCTCAAACTATTCCAAAAAATAGAAATGGAATGAAAACTTCCAAACTCATTCTATGAGGCCACCATTACCCTGATTTCAAAACCAAAGACTCCACTAAAAAACAAAACTACAGGCCAATATCCCTGATGAACATGGATGCAAAAATTCTCAACAAAATACTAGCAAATCAAATCCCACAGTACATTAAAAGAGTCATTCCCATGATCAAGTGGGATTTATTCCTGGGTTGCAAGGGTGGTTCAATATTTGCAAATCAATCAACATGATACACCACATTAATAAAAGAAAAGAACCATATGATCCTCTCAATAGACGCAGAAGAAGCATTTGACAAAGTACAGCAACCATTCTTAATAAAAACTTTCAACAAAGTAGAGATAGAGGGAAGATATCTCAACATCCTAAAAGCCATATATGAAGGATCGACAACTAATATCACCCTCAATGGGGGAAAACTGAGAGCTTTTCCTCTACAGTCAGGAACAAGACAGGGATGTCCACTCTCACCGCTGTTATTTAACATAATACTGCAAGTCCTAGCCTCAGCAGACAACAGAAAGAAATACAAGGCATCTGAATTGGCAAGGAAGAAGTCAAACTTTCACTATTTGCGGATGACATGATACCCTACGTAGAAAACCCGAAAGACTCCACCAAAAAAAATTGCTAGAACTGATACACAAATTCAGTAAAGTAGCAGGATAAAAAAATCAATGTACAGAAATGTCTTGCATTTCTGTACAATAATGAAGCCCAGAAAGGATAAATCAAGGAATCACTCCCATTTACAATTGCACCAAAATCCATAAGATACCTAGGTATAAACCTAACCAAAGAGCTAAAAGACATGTACACTGAAAACTATAGAACCCTGATGGAAGATGACACAAAGAAATGGAAAAACATTCCATACTCATGGATTGGAAGAACAAATATTGTTAAAACATCTATACTACCGAAAGCAATCTACACATTTAATGCAATCCCTATCAAAATACCACCAGCATTTTTCACAGAGCTAGAATAAACAATCCTAAAATTTGTATGGAACCAGAAAAGACCCTGAATAGCCAAAGCAATCTTGAAAAAGAAAAACAGAACTGGAGGCATCAGGACTCTGAATTTCAAGCTATATTACAAAGCTGTAGTGATCAAGACAGTATGGTACTGGCACAAAAACAGACACACAGATCAGTGGAACAGAACAGAAAACCCAGAAATGGACACATAACTATATGATCATAATCTTCAACAAAGCAGGAAAGACTATCCAATGGAAAAAAGAGTCTCTTCAACAAATAGTGTTGGGAAAACTGGACAGCAATATGCAGAAGAATGAAACTGGACTGCTTTCTTACACGAAACACAAAAATAAATTCAAAATGGATGAAAGATCTAAATGTGAGACAGGAAACCATCAAAATCTTAGAGAACACAGGCAGTAATATCTTGGACCTCATCTATAAGCAACTTCTTACTAGATACATTTCCGCAGGCAAAGGAAACAAAAGCAAAATGAACTATTGGGACTTCTGCACAGTGAAGGAAACAATCAACAAAACTAAAAGACAACCTTTGGAATGGGAGAAAGTATTTGCAAATGACTTATCTGACAAAGGGTTAGTATCTAAAAATCTATAAAGAACTTAGAATTCAGGGCGCCTGGGTGGCTCAGTCGGTTAAGCGCCTGCTTCAGCTCAGGTCATGATCCCAGGGTCCTGGGATTGAGCCCCACATCGGGCTCCCTGCTCAGTGGGGAGGACTGCTTCTCCCTCTCCCTCTGCCTCTGCCTGTTGCTCCCCCTGCTTGTGTGCTCGCACACTGTCTCTGTCAAATAAATAGTCTTAAAAAAAAAAAAGAACTTATGAATTCAACACCCAAAAAAACAAACAATCCCAGTTAAGAAAAAGGCAGAAGATTTGAATAGACATTTTTCCAAAGAAGACAGATGGCTAACACATAAAAACATGCTCAACATTACCTATCATCAGGGAAATACGTATCAAAACTACAATGAGATACTACCTCACATCTGTCAGAATGGCTAAAATAAACAATACAGGAAACAACAGAGGTTGGTGAGGATGCGGAGAAAATGGAATGCTCTTGCACTGCTGGTGGGAATGCAAACCGGTGCAGCTACTCTGGAAAATAGTATGGAGGTTCCGTAGAGAGTTAAAAATAGAACTACCCTATGATCCAGCAATTGCACTACTAGATATTTACCCAAAGGATACAAAAGCACTGATTTGAAGGGGCACATGAACCCCGATGTTTATAGGAGCATTATCAACAATAGCCAAATTATGGAAAGAGCATAAAAGTCCATCGACTGATGAATGGATAAAGATATGATACACACACACACACACACGCGCACACACTATTACTCAGCCATAAAAAAGAATGAAATCTTGCCATTTGCAATGACATGTATGGAGCTAGAATCAACAAAGTCAGTCAATAAAGACAAACACCATATAATTTCACTCATATGTGGAATTTAAGAAACAAAACAGATGAACACAGGGGTAAGAAAAAAAAGAGGGAAGCAAACCATAAAAGACACTCTTAATGACAGAGAACAAACTGAGGGTTGATGGAGGGAGGTGGGTAGGCATGGGCTAGATGGGTGATGGGTATCAAGGAAGGCACTTGTGATGAGCACTGGGTGTTTTATGTGAGTGATGAATCACTAAATTCTACCCCTGAAACTGACAGTACACTATATGTTAACTAACTAGAATTTAAATAAAAACTTGAAACATTAAAAAAAAAAGAAGAAGACTGGCAGAATTGGGCACCTGGGTGACTCAGTCAGTTGGCGTCTGCCCTCGGCTCGAGTCATGATCCCAGGGTCCTGGGATTGAGTCCTGCGTCAGGCGCCTGGCTCAGCAGGGAGCCTGCTTCTCCCTCTCCTCCCCGCTCACGCTCTCTGTCACTATGTCTGTCTCTCTCAAATCAATAAATAAAATCTTTAAAACAACAACAACAAACTTGTTCTTTACAGAATACATATCAATCTGTTAAGCCAAATTATTTCTGGGGAGGGAAATCAGGGAAAAAGCAAAGTGATACTTAAATCTACACTTTCCCTGTTTTCAAACTTTTAGCATAAGCTTGGTACTCATGTATTATTTGGTATTTAAAATAATATATTTTTAAAGTAGCAAAAAGCAATAAAAATACTCAAAAAAATCTCAGAAAAGAGCAAATACCATGTTGTAGTCTGCTAATTGTCCTTGAAACTCTTTGATTTCAACAGCTAAAGTCTCAGCTCTGCAAGCATAAAACAAATATTCATAAACACATAAATAGGAGGAGCATTACAAACATTATATATAACTATGAATTCAGTATTAAACTTCTGAAATATATTACATTAAATGTTGTCTATTAATAAAAAAGATCTTGTATAATTTTAACTCCAAAATTACTTACCTCTTTTCATATGACAAATATACTGAATTCTCTTGATTGTACATTTCTATCTCTTTCTGAAGTTTATTAATTTCTGTTGTAAGTTCACTTATTTTACTTCTAAATGAAAAGAAATTAGAAAGTTAGCAATACTTCTAATCCAGAAAAGAGCCTTTCTAGTCAAACAAAGCAAACTTCTCATGTGTTAACAATATAAATGGTTTTGTGAAATTTCACTAAAGAAAAGAAAAACAATTTATGTGGCTTGTTTAACTAAGAATGAGGCATATCCCAACTTTGATAAGAAACTAAAAGAGATTCTCTAATCATTAAGATGAACTAGGACCAGAATGTAAGCCTGGTCAAACAAACAACCTTTAGACAGAAGTAGATGCTTAATTGTCACCCTTACAGCGCCTGCTACCCTCTAGGACAGGGCTTCTCAAAAGCAGCACTATTGACATTTTAGGTCATTAAAGAATAAGTCTGACAGTGGGGAAGGGGCTATGCTGTGCACTGTAGGATGTTTAACAGTATACCTGGTCAAGTTGTCAGTAGCATAACCCCTCAACCCCAGCTGTGACAACCAAATATCTGTCTAAAAATTGCCAAATGTTCTCTAGGGGACAAAATCACTGCCAGTTGAGAACCACTGCTATAGCATCAAACAATTACATAAATAGCTAGAACTATTTTTTTTATGCTGAAGCACAAATCCTGAAGAAGCATGGAAATGCTATGATGAAAAATAGTTCTATAACTTTTCCTTCTTTTAATTAAAAAGTGGCTGGATATCAAGAGATGCTATACAACTGATGGCCTCACTATTTTTTTTTTTTTTTTTTGCTGATGTTAGTTTAGGTTAATGCTAACCTTAATGGACTGATGGGGAAAACCTACATTTCTCTTTATTGCCTTCTAGAAGTCTGAGACTCATAAAGGATTCTGATAATTGAGAAATGAAAGAATCCAGAAGAACTAAGAAAACAGAACTTTTAGGACATGATGGAAGATGGATTAAATGAAATGGAAGTAAGAGAGAAAGAAGATCTAGATGATGAGCCAAGAAGAAAACAAAGTAAAATGGGGAAATGGAGAGAGTAGGACATCTGAGCAAGAAAAAGGTAAGAAAAAAATTCTCAGTTTAGAGCTTAATACTTAGAGCCACATAATAAACATTTTAAATTAATTAAAATTAGGTCACATTTGTAGCAAATGACCAAATATACATTTATGTAAAACCCTACACTAGTTAATATATCATAAATAAGTATACACCTTTTCCCTTTCTTATTACATGGAACTAGTGACATGTCAATGGTATGAATAATATATTTCAGAATAATTAGTCAAAGAAGCATAAAAGATTATTCTTATCGTTATATGAAAAATAGTGAACTTGACATAAATAGTTCATCTACATGCAAATATATACAATTTAAAATCTCAGCCTAACTGTATTATCACATATATTTTGTAACACAGCCAAATTAACCAGAAATTATATTAGAACACAAAATAATTCTTAGAAATCAAAAGATACCTAACTATCTTAATAAGTACCAGAGTTAAAACTTCATGACCATACATAGGAAAAAACATACCGAAGAAGCCCAAGATAGTAAGATTTGTCTAAAATTTGCCTCTGGGGACCTAAAAAAAAAAGGTTTTAATTACTACTGTTCAGTTTGGAAATGCCACCAAAATAGCCAAGCCAAAGCACAACCATAGTTCTACTCCACAATTCTGATAGTCTTTATTTATGCCCCAATAAATTCCATAATCAAGATGAATCGTTAAAATGGTAAAGAACACCGGGGCACCTGGCTGGTTCAGTCGGTAGAGCGTGTGACTCTTGATGTCAGGGTGAAATGAAGAGAGAATATCTTAGCATCATGTAATAATGGAAACTTGAATAAAGACCACAAAAATGGGACTAGAGGTAGGGCTGTTAAGACAGTAGGCTCTACAGGTCAGGTTGACTGAATGCAAACTAAGAAAGTCTAGAACAGGGTTATCCAAGAGAACCTTCTGCAACAGTGGAAATACTCTATCTCACCACTGTCCAATAAAGTAGCTACTTGGGATTACTGAGCACTTGAAATGTGGCTGAGGCTACTGCAAAGCTGAATCTTTATTTTACATAATTTTAATTAATTTAAATTTAAATAGCTACATGTAGCTATTGATTATCATAATGAACAGTGCAGATTTAGGCTGTGAATTTCTCAATGCAAGAGATTATGACTTTTCATAATTTGTCTCAGAGACCTTTTTTTAGAAACATTATCTTATTTCAGTTATTTCAGTAGGAATAAGAAAATATTCCTAGGCTCAATGTCCCAAACCTTGAGAGATGAAGTGCTTTGCAAGGTGGGAGAAGTAAGGGAAGAGAGCACTGACTGTGAGGTGTATGCTCAGAAGAGAGAGAGAATGTGTTAGAATGGGAAATGGGGCACCAGAGCAGGTAAGAACAAGTCACAGCAGATAGTAGTGCATAGTGGTAATAATCAGAACTCTCCTGTAAGACTCTGAAGTATATTGGTAGAAACCATCTTAACTGATATTGGTTCTGTTCTGTAGGAGAAATCAATATAGTAATAAATATTTGATAAATTATCTATAGTATTTTTTAATAATATAAAATGTACAGACATTTCTGTGAATACATTTTTAAAGACTAAACAATTATATAATTTTTACACTTTTTCACAATACTGATGATTATTAAGCAAGCATTTCTTTTTTAAAGATTTACTTATTTATTTATTAGAGAGAGCATGAGAGGGGGGAAGGGCAGAGGGAGAAGTAGACTCCCCGCCGAGCAAAGAGCCCGATGTGGGACTCGATCCCGGGACTCCAGGATCATGACCTGAGCCAAAGGCAGTCGCTTAACCAACTGAGCCACCCAGGCGCCCAAGCAAGCATTTCTAAACAATTGTTTTTTAATATTCAGTGAGCTAAGTAGTATTACAATAAAGAAAACTTCTCAAAGGCATGGCATACTATATTATACAAGGTAGTATAATATCTTATAATTAATTTTTTCCCAGAATATCTTCATCCCTGATAAGTCATTTGTCACAAATATAGAAAATAAAAAACTCATTACAGAGTTCACCATGCTTTGATTTGTATATATCACAAACCAATTTTTTGAATCATAACATGTAGTGTACCATTATGCCTTTTTAAACACAGAGGCACAAGGGAAGATGCAGTAAAAATCTATACATTAGCCTTATTTCCTTACTTAGGGAGTTACATATTATAATGAAGCATTAAATATTAGAAAAAGTAACATTTCTTGACTCATTTCTCATAAATACATAAATATCTTAACAGTGTGACTTTTATATCAAAAAGTATTTCAGAATATTTCTATGTAGTACTAGAATCTAATTTTCATTCCTGAGCTTTTCTTCAAATTATTTCAAATTTCTTCAAGTTATAACAAATTCCATGTTCAGAAAAATGAAGATTAAAATAGCTCACAAATGTATTTACTCTCTAGTTCACAATGTATTTTCACATTCATTCTTTTATTTAACCCTAACCACAGTCTTGTGAACCAAGGAATAAAAATTGAATAAAATAGCCTTTTTATAATTCTCATTTAGGAATAAGGTACTGTAATATTTTTTTTTTTATTTATTTGAGAGAGAGACAAAGTGTGCACAAGTAGGGGGAGGGGCAGAGGGAAAAGGAGAAACAGACTCGCTGCTGACCCCTGCTAGATCATAACCTGAGACAAAGGAAGATGCTCAACTTCCTGAGCCACCCAGGTGCCCCTGTAATACTTCTTATATAAAATATACTTATCTTCTTAAAATAAGATACCTTTCATTCCAGTTTTCATTCCACTCAAACCTTGTTGTGTTACAGGACGGTCAGCAACTTTGATTTGAGAAGACAGAACTCCTCCTGTCCCTATGGGACCGCCACGAGAGCCTGGTCTTGCTGTTCCAGGTGGCATCTAAATGAAAAACATGATTCCAGTTTTAGTAATGAGAAAAATACTATACTGTTAAGACTGCATAGAGAATATTTTCAAAATTAAAATTCTACTTAATGTGTAAAATATTCCTTATATTTTGAAATTCTTTAAAATGTAAAATTCTAAAAAAAATTTTAATTCTATGTCAACTATATTTTAAGAAAAATACAGTTAAATGGGGCGCCTGGGTGGCTCAGTCGTTAAGCGTCTGCCTTTGGCTCAGGTCATGATCCCGGGGTCCTGGGATTGAGCCCCGCATCGGGCTCCCTGCTTGGCGGGAAGCCTGCTTCCATCCCTCTCCCACTCCCCCTGCTCGTGTTCCCTCTCTCGCTGTGTCTCTGTCAAATAAATAAATAAAATCTTAAAAAAAAAAAAAAGAAAAAGAAGGTTAAATGAATAAATAAATAAAATTCTATGTGGAGACATTATTTGTAACATCTCTAAATTGGAAAGGAACTGGGGTGCCTGGTGGCTCAGTTGGTTAAGCGACTGCCTTCAGCTCAGGTCATGATCTCAGGGTCCTGGGATCGAGCCCCGCATCGGGCTCCCTGCTCGGCGGGAAGCCTGCTTCTCCCTCTGACCCTCTCCCTGCTTGTGTTCCCTCTCTCGCTGTCTCTCTCTCTGTCAGGTTTTCTTAAACTTTACAGATTTTTCTAGAGTTTCAGGTAGTATTATCAACACCATCAACTTATATTGAAATGATTTTTCTAAAGTCTTCACATACATGGTACTGAGCTATTAAAAATTTTTATTTTGGTAAGAATTTATGCTTCCTAATGAAATATTTATGAAAGAATTTGGATACTTATTGGCCACCTACTCTGTGCCATGTGCTTTACCCATTTAATGTTTGTAGTTTTTAAAATATTGATGCTTGCTGTAAAACACACAAAGGAAAAGTATCAGAGTTCAATAATGTCAATATGTCAAATAAATAAAAAAATCTTTAAATTGGAAAGGAACTAAATATACACTTATTTGTCCTTATTTAACTATAAGACATAGTTGAATAAGTTGTAATATACAAAAAACCAGTTTATAAAACAATATTCATAATTCCATTTTGTAAAACAAAAAGTCTGGAGAATTATATAAAAAACAGTAACAATGGTTATCCTCATATAAAATAATGATATTATAGTTCATTTTTATGTTATCCTTTTCACAATTTGGTGTTTTCAGCATCATTACAATAAGTATATATTACATTCAAAATCACAAAAAGGGCGCCTGGGTGGCTCAGTTGGTTAAGCGACTGCCTTCAGCTCAGGTCATGATCCTGGAGTCCTGGGATCGAGTCCCACATCAGGCTCCCTGCTCGGCAGGGAGTCTGCTTCTCCCTCTGACCCTCCTTCCTCTCATGATCTCTGTCTCTCATTCTCTCTGTCTCAAATAAATAAATAAAATCTTAAAAAAAGAAGACATTTTCATTTTTAAATTGAAATCACATATAATTCCGTCACAAGATAGCCAAGTAAGTGTTAAGGATAACATCATTCAACAAGCATTCATATTATTACTCTGTATCATTCTCTACGTCAGGTCTGCAAAATCCAATATAACATTATACACTCTGAGGAAAGAACAAAAGACTCCCTTCTTGGGGCATCTAGATGGCTCAGTCAGTTAAGCGTCTGCCTTCGGGTCCTGGGATTGAGCCCCAGGTCGTCCAGCTCCCTGCTGCACCCTCTCCCTCTGCCCTCCCCCCTTGTGTTTTCTCTCGCTCTCTCTCTCTCTCTTTCAAATAAATAAAATCTTTGGGGGAAAAAAAGACTCCCTTCTTGTCAGTTCATACAACATGGATATGTTGGGAAGGTATGAGACCACCCAAAGCTGTTCCAAGTTATCCTTCTTTTGTTTATCTTCCATCCTTTCTTTCCTTTTTCCCCATTCTCTGCCAAAGAATAAAGTAGTAGATTAAATATGTACTAGACATTTTAGATAGTGATTATATATAACCATTGTCATTCATTTTGATTGTCTTTAATACTTAGCTGGTAGCCTCTAATCCTATCAGCTAACATAATTCTTAAGTGATTCTGAGAATTACTTGGTAATTACTGGGGGAACCAGCAACAGTAAAACATTCCAAAGAATATGCTGGACACAGAAACACTGTTAACCACAAATTCAAAAGAAATGAGTTCAGGGTTATCCTGAGAATGCTAAATCTCTTCCTAGGTAAAATTTACCAAATGAAAATACAGAGAAGTATAAATTAAAATTACACACATTTAAAAGAATGAATAGACATATGTATTTATATGAAAATATACTTAAAATATATTACTGAAGGTAATGGATAAAATACATAACAATGTATACAGTATTATGGTCATTTTAGAAAATATTAAAATCATACAATCTCATATGCATGGTGTTAGTGTTTGTAAAGGAACAGAAAAAAGTCTGGAAGGATACACATCACACTGTTGACAATAGTTATTCCTGGGGTAGGAAGGAACTCTGATACTTTTCCTTTGTATGTTTTACAGCAAGCATCAATATTTTAAAAACTACAAACATTAAATGGGTAAAGCACATGGCACAGAGTAGGTGGCCAATAAGTATCCAAATTCTTTCATAAATATTTCATTAGGAAGCATAAATTCTTACCAAAATAAAAATTTTTAATAGCTCAGTACCATGTATGTGAAGACTTAGGAAAATCATTTCAATATAAGTTGATAGTGTTGATAATACTACCTGAAACTCTAGAAAAATCTGTAAAGTTTAAGAAAACCTGACTTTACCAAAATTTTTCCCACCAAAAATTACTGTTCTTCTTATGAATTAAACACAGGACCAAGCATTATCTCTAGTTTGCAATTAGCCTACTGTATAAGCTTGACATACAAGGAGTTGAAACCATCTGTTGCAAGCATCAGAAAAATTATTATGAATATTTTGGCATATTAATTTCTTTTTATGTATGTATAAATGTATATTTTTATGTTCAATTGACACCACATTGCTTTTTATACTTAATACTGTATTATAGAGATATAGAATTTCCTCAAATACTCTCTGAAATTTTTTTTTTTTTTTTAAAGATTTTATTTATTTATTTGAGAGAGAGAATGAGAGACAGAGAGCATGAGAGGGAGGAGGGTCAGAGGGAGAAGCAGACTCCCTGCCGAGCAGGGAGCCCGATGCGGGACTCGATCCCGGGACTCCAGGATCATGACCTGAGCCGAAGGCAGTTGCTTAACCAACTGAGCCACCCAGGCGCCCTCTCTGAAAGTAATTTTTAATGACTACTTAATAGCCTATTATAAGGATAGATATATCATAATTCATTTAAGATTTACCTGTTGTAAGGTAATTTAAGTTGCTCTCAAATTTTCACTATTATAATTCTAATGAAACTGTAATAATCATCTTTACAGGATATTATTCTACTTAGAATTATCAGTTTATAATGTTTATCCAACTTTTTTTAATGTGGTATGTGTTTCTCTTACTGATTTATGACACTCTCCATTTCACATTAAGCTACTAACATTTTCTAGTCTGTTTCCAGGCTGCTGTAGCAACCAAAATATTGTTTTACTTATTATTAATAATCTGTTTTTATATTAGAGTACTGTACTTTTCCTTATTTTTGCTTTTTTGTTTCAGATGAATTTTACAATAGTTTGATATGATATCTCATGAAATTTTGATTGAACATAGGGTTCATAGCCTTACTATAGAAAGAGCTCTTACAAGTTAGTAAAGTTTGCTTTTTCATTTTAAGATTCTGAACTGTATTTATGACATATATGTTGCAAATATTTTTTACTGATTTGTCATTTTGAACTTTTTATGGTGTTTTCAATTTTTAAAAATTCAAATATATAAATATATTGTACTTGGTGTTTCTGTTTTACAAAGGCCTAGTCCACACCAAGTTTATATGAAATACTTGCCTATATTTTCCTCTAGTATGTTGATGGTTTCATTTTTTAAATATAAAGTTGCTAAAACATCTAGAATTCTGTGTGGAGGGGTCGATTTTTAAATCGTTTACCCATTATTTGAATGCACTACTGAATGCTTCATGCTTTTCCAACTATTTTGAAATGTCACCTTAATCATTATGTTCTTATGTATGTCTAATTTTGTTTCTTGTCTATTCCATTTCATTTGATGCAGGCACCAATAAACTATACCACTTATTGTACCTTTAAAATAAATTTGAGTATCAATATTAGCAGGCATCTTCTCTCAATAATGTCTTTCAGACATCCTCCCACATTTATACTTCTAGGTATTTTCCCCCAAAAAATCATGTATAATAATATGCTGACAGAATAAAGAAAGAACAAAGTAGAATTATTATAGACAGGCATTCCAACTTCTACCAGGACATACGCACAAGAATTCAATAGAATTGTTTGAAACTTACTCCAGTTGCCACTCGAATATTTCCTGAGGGGGGTCGTATTCCAGAAGGAGGTCTTCCAGGCAACCCAATTCCACCTCGTGAAACAGGGCGAGCTGCTGAAGGTTTGTGATTACTGGCCATTGTGCGTTCACTTTAACCACTATTTGGAAGCAAGAAACAGTTCAATTCTCCTTTGGTATCTTCTATAGCAAGACACTGGAAATCCACACAGCTTTCCTTCAGATATTTAATCCACAATAACTTTTCTTGCAAACTGCCATTCCAAGTACCACTACAAGGCTAAACCAGCTTCATTTTGTTCAAATCTGACATTGTTACATTTAGTATGGAACCATGAAATCATTTATTATACTATGCCTTCCTCAGTTCCCTATTTTCTTACCAAAATGCAAGTCCCTCTATCTGTCTTCAGCTCTTCCCATATTCTAGTAAAATTTCTCTTTTCTGACATATCCAGCACCTTTCTTCTCTCCCTACTTTTTCTCTCAGCTCTTGGTCTATGATTCATTCCCTGATAGTCTCAATCCTGTTATCAAATACTTCATTTTACTCTTTAACAGAATCCCATCTTGCCCCCAAAACACTTTCAATAGTAAAGGCTGTTTTAGTTTCTCAATCCACAAATCCAAAGCAAAGGGAGTGTACAACATTCCCCTTGCTCCCCAGCGTCACTTTCAAAATACTATTCTTCCAAATCTTAAAAAAAAAAAAAAAAATGAACAAGATTCTCTGACGACCAGGGAATGCATGCAACCTTATTGCCTTGGATCTTTCCTGGTTGCTTTTATCTAGGGACCACCTAACCTCTCCACCCGTCTTCACTAAAGTCTTTTGTACCTAGTTCAGTCTATTTCAGTTCCACCAGTGTCCTGGATGACTTCCACGGGGATACTGGATTCAATACCTAACATTCTAGGTCACAGTTCCCTGACTTAAATTTCAGTTACTATTTCAACTCCATTTCAGTCATCCATAGCTGTGGGTGGACCTGGAGCTTGTCATCACCTGGAATTGTTTCACCTCAGTATCAACTGAAATATTTCCTTATGCCCGTCTCATCTTTATTCTCACTACATCCCTCTTTAAACCAGTTCCTTAATTCACTCATTCTTTCCCAGTTTATCAGCCCCCTCCAATTCCCCTCAGAATATATTATTTAAAGTTTGGCTGATAATTTAGAATAGCATTTTTCAGATTATGGGTCACGACCTATTAGTGGCTTGTGAAAACAATTTGGCAGGTTCTGATCAATATACTTTAAGCATGAAATAAAAAATATAAGAGTTCACTGCACAAAGGAAGGGTATTGTTTCCTTAAATTTTGTTTCAGTTATGTTTACATAAATTTACACCTTAGTGAAAAAATATTGCTAAAAAATGCTAACCATCATTTAAGCTTTCAGCAAGTCCTAATCACTATTCACAGATGATGAAACAAATATAAGAGTTTGAAGTATCACCAGAATTACCAAAATGTGACAGACATGAAGTGAGCAAATGCTGTTGGGAAAATGGCACTAGTAGACTTGCTTGATACAGGTTTGCCACAGACCTTCAATTTGTAAAAAAACAAAACAAAAAAAAACACAAAAAACCTCAGTATCTGTGAAGCTCAAGAAAAATGAGGTATGACTATTGACGGGCGCCTGGGTGGCTCAGTTGGTTGAGCGACTGCCTTCGGCTCGGGTCATGATCCCAGGGTCCTGGGATCGAGTCCCGCGTCGGGCTCCCGGCTCGGCGGGGAGCCTGCTTCTCCCTCTGACCCTCTCCTCTCTCATGCTGTTTCTCTTTCGCTCGCTCTCTAATAAATAAATAAATAAAATCTTTTTTAAAAAAAAAGAAAAATGAGGTATGACTATTGTCAATGTAAAATTTAAGTCTATTACTCTAGCTTTCCTGATAACTTCAAGAAAATGTACAATATATAAAATTTCCACCTGATTGCCACTGCCTTGCTGTCTTGGAAAAAGCTTAGCATTAGATCAGTTCCAGAGGTAAAATAAAAAGGGTCACTAGTAACAAACATGCCACTAACTCTGGGTCATTCACACAAACATTCACATAATCTCCACCGTTTTTCACACAGAGAAGCAGCCTGACCTTTGGTTCCAGAAAAATGAGTGACACAAACTCTGACAGTTAACCAGCTATATAGCCCCCACTGGATGTGTTTCCTCATCTGTAGGACCCAAGTGTGGCAATGAGCTGTACCTTAAAGAGCTGTTGTCAAGATTACAGAAACTACATATAAAATATCTGCCTCCTAATTATTGCTACCATTACCCTCCCTAAACCAGCCATTTTAACATATATGAAGAAGTGGAGAGCTGCTAATACGAGACAGAATCTGTTACTTTGAGTAAAATCCCTCAGCCCACAGTGAATTTTCTTTCTGAGGCTCTGGAATCCTTCTCCCTGGTCTCGCCTTGTCAGGTTTCCTCAGGAGACTGAGGAGGTCTCTTGACACGCTTTGCGGGACTGGAGTCGTACTTCCCTAGCCTGGCGACAGGCTGAGGAGAACAGCTAAGAGGGGAGAAGTTCGGCTGTGTTTTCTTTGGAGCGGACCAGGTTCTCCAATGTGAGATAACCGGATCCCAAGGGACTGAGGGAGGGATAAATGAGACCCGGGATTTCTCACCTCCTCCGTCGCCTTAGGAGGGAAGTCGCAGCGGTCAGGGGAGCTCCAACTTCTTCACTAGGGCGCTACCCCGGCGGAACCAACCAGTCTTTCTCGGTACCGGTTAACGCACTCGCGACTCCTCGCTAGTCCACGCGCAGCTTTCCTGGACCCTCAGACCGAACCACTAGCGGCCCCGCGTGACTGCGTATCCCGGCAACGGGGGCGGGGCGGGGAGAGAGCCCTCGTCCTGATTGGCCAATCTTCGGCCTCTGCCCCTGGTAACTACAAGCGAGGCGAGAGTAAACTGCTCTCGCGAGATTGGAGGGCTAATTTTTGTGGCCGAATACCTCCGCGCTTTTCGGGAAGAAATAGAAAACGGCGACTTGGCTGAGAAAGAACGTTTTGTTGGAAAACTTTAGTGTTCTTTATACTTACAGCAACCTGTCCGATTGTGTGCCCGACCTCAATTCACTCCTAGCGGGTTTTATTATATGGCTATGTCACCTCACACGTGCTATCATTTTTAATAAAAACTGTTTAAATTTATTTGTGGTAGGCCGCCTTGTACAGTCTTTTTACTTCTTATTAGAGGTAGGTTTCCTTCCTGTTAGGACTGCACAACGTATACAACATTAAGTATAGATGCGTTTCTGGTACCATCTATTCCTCATTTGGTAGGAAGCTTCCTTTCAGAATTCTTTTGATCCAAGTTTGTGAGGAAGGATGAATTAAATGGACAGTTGTCTTAAAATAACTATTTTAGTATCAGTATTTTTAAAAAACACAATGTAAGAACTACTTCATCTCAAATCCCACCTCTCTAGTAAAGTAGCCGTTTGTTTTCTTCCAGTCTTCCTATAGAGTTAGTGTGATTGCAGCTATACTCATAACCTAAATATATATGGACTTTTAACGTTTTTTACATTATTTCCAACTTGCATACTTTATTTATATCCAGATTTATTTTCTAGTATGTCTGCCTTCAAGTAGTTTAAAATGAATCCAATAGAAAATGAAATAAAGTCATGTGGCTAACTTCTCACTTCAAGTTTGTAAAATATTTTTATGTAATTCTCCCATTTGAGCCCAACATATTTGTAGTGGTCATTTATTATTCTTTTGGTCACTGTAGTGAATGGTAGTAACATTTGCCACTCTAAAATATGCCACTTTCAGGGCGCCTGGGTGGCTCAGTCGTTAAGCGTCTGCCTTCGGCTCAGGTCATGATCCCAGGGTCCTGGGATCGAGTCCCACATCGGGCTCCCTGCTCAACGGGAAGCCTGCTTCTCCCTCTCCCACTCCCCCTGCTTGTGTTCCTGCTCTCGCTATCTCTCTCTCTCTCTGTCAAATAAATAAATAAAACCTTTTAAAAATAATAAAATAAAATAAAATATGCCACTTTCGTATAAGGATTATTTTGAGCTAAATGCAATTGGAAAGGAGATACAAGAAAAGCTACCATTCCCCTATTTGACTAAAAGCAGGACATAAATTTTCAAAGGTGTCCCTTCTTGCCTCTCCCTACCAGAAGGACAAATTTAGTCATGGGAGACTTTAGACCCTTTGTCAGCCTAGACTACACAGAGGAATCTACATAACAAACTTTACTAACTGGCCTTTATTTACCATTAGTTCCCCCATATATTTGCCTCTCCATAATTTGCTGCCTCTAAAGACTTTAGGTCCTTTTTTTTTCTTCTGTAAATGCTGTTCCTTTGTTAAGATGTTATTTAAGCCCAGACTCTAGCCATCTCTTTGGGTACTCATCTCTGAGTTTCTCTTGTATATAGGACATATACATGTTAATAAATTTGTTTTTCTCTTGTTAATCTGTCTTTTGTTACAGCGCCCCACGGAAAGCCTAGAAGGGTAGAAAGAAAAAAGATTATTTCCTTCCCTACAACCTCTGTCCAACTACTCCGTATACAGAATTGTCTGAGAGAAATTACTGACACGGAGATTTCCCCTTGAGTGCCTTCAGACACAAGGGAGGGGGGCCCAGCATTTGTCATCTGTATGCAGACGTCACAGTTGGGAGAAAAGTCCTTTACCTTAGAATTGCTTAACACATAAAGTATTTAAATTTTTTAGAGTACCAAGGACGCAACTTAGGGTTCACAGGATTTAAGGCAAACGATTGATTACAACTTGGTCCCTAGCTCTCTCGTTTTAACTAAAAAACAACGTTTAGCTTGTGAAAATCTCCGGAGACTGCAAAGTAGGTTTGGGGAAATCAGGGCTAAGCTACCCTGACACGACCACCGAAGCAATCTTTTTCAACCACAAGAGAGCGCGCAGCCCCTCGGATCAAGATTTAAAAATATCCGGATTCGGCGCCCCGGAGTCTCGGGTCCCACTGGCGCATGGCATTGTGGGATTTGTAGTCCCGGGCCACATCTTGTACTACAATAAGCAGTTTAGCCAGGACTCGGAGAGGACTCGGGCTCGGAAAGGATCTGGACTGGGGCGATCGGGCGAAACGGCCGGACGTTAGCTCTCCCTTGGCTGGCGCTCCGAGGCGCGGGACGGAAGCGAGCTTCATCTCGGCGTCGGCCTCAGCAGCAGGGACGCACACGCTTTGCGTCATGGCGGGCTGAGACAGATGATGAATTCCGGTGTGCAAGTCAGGGTTGCTGTGTCACTCGGCCCGTTCGGCGCTCCCCTTCCCCGTCGCCCTTCCGCACCGGCTCTCGGGCTCTTCCGGTCTTCAGCGGCCCCTCACCTGCAGGCCCCTCGGCCGCCGCGTCCCGGCGCACCCCCGGCCTTCCCTGCGGACTGATCTCGCGCGGTGCCTGGGCCCCGGGCGCCGGAGAGACGAGGGCCATGGCGAGCGGTGCCGCCAGGTACCGGCTGAGCTGCTCGCTCCCGGGCCACGAGCTGGACGTGCGGGGCCTGGTATGCAGCCTTTATCCGCCGGGGGCCTTTGTGTCCGTGTCCAGAGACCGCACTACCCGCCTCTGGGTCCCAGACAGGTGAGCTCTGCGAGTCCGGGGGCTCCCACCACCCACCCCCGCCTGTGTTGCAAGCTTCCTACTGCTGATGGGAAGAGAGGGACTCTTCCCTGCTGTTAACCTTGCACTCTTCCCGGCCTTGACTCCAGTCCGCGCTCCCTCCCAGTTCTGAGAGCACTAGTACTCTGGGCGCACAGTGTACGAAACCTGTGAGATTTAGGTGGAAAGAGCGCCGCTTTCGGGAAACAGAGATGTACATTCTTGTCCTAACTTGACCACTGACGGATGGGTGACCTTGGACGAACCTCTTATCTTTTGGGCGATGATTTCCCATGTTTCTTTTAGATTTGAAAATTTACTGATGCTAGGTGCACCCCCGTAAATGAAACATTGTGAGACATCTCACATGTAATTGAAGTGAAGCCTCTTCTTTCCCTAGAATTTGCTCTGTAGTGTTCCCTCAAATTTAATTTTTGAGAACCTTAGTTCTCAAAAATTGCGTGGCAGAAAGTTGCATTGGCTCCTGTCCTCATTGTCCAAATGAGAGTTTCTTAGTCTGGGGTCTGTAGTGGGCCTAGATGGAGGAGTCTCCCATTAGGATAGGTTTCACTCAGAGTTTGGGTAACCATGCATAAAATCAGATGATAACTGTTGGTTAAGTGCCTCCTATTTGTTTACAGTCCTGAAGAAGAATAAGACAACAGACAAGTTCCCTGTTTTTATGGAGCTTTCTTATAATCTGGGAGGGAAGGCAGATCAGAAAAAAAGTAAAATAATTGTTCATTGGCATGTGTACTATGAAAAAAGCAAATATAAATATAGAATTGAGTGGAGGGATGTTAAAGAAGGAAGCCTCTCCGAGGAGGGTTTCGGTTTTGTTTTGTTTTTTAAAGCTGACACCAAGATGGACCTGGTCATGGGAGCAAGGAATGAGGAGGGATGAATTCAAAGGGCCCTGTAGACAGTAGGAGGATCAAGCACAGAGACCCTGGATTAAGAAAGTGGCAAGTCCCTTTGTGCAGGAGGGAATGAGCTGTGAGGTGAGGGCAGGAGCCAGAGGTTGGCTGGAACCAGATGCTATGGTATGAGTGCTGTGAGAAAGAGTAAGCAGAAGCCTTCAGTGAGTTTCATGCAGGGAGCAGCATGATTTGATTGACCTGTTGAGAAGTTGTGCTAGCTGCTGGTGGAGATTGGATTGCAAAGGGATAAATGTGGAAATCTGTTTGGAGGCTTTTGCTGTAGTGCAGCCAATACATGATGATAAACAGACTAGAAATATTGTAGAGCAACCTCCTATATTGAATTGGATGAGATGATCTCTAAAGGTCTCTTTTAACTCTAAGATTCTGTGATATTCCAAATCACTTAGTAACATTAATACATAACTTTTTGTGTATTTGAGTGTAATTACTGATTAAGCTTATATCCTTGAAATTGAGTTAAGAGAAGCATATACCCCGGGCCGCCTGGGTGGCTCAGTCGTTAAGCGTCTGCCTTCGGCTCAGGTCATGATCCCAGGGTCCTGGGATCGAGCCCCACATCAGGCTCCCTCCTCGGCGGGAAGCCTGCTCCTCTCTCTCCCACTCCCCCTGCTTGTGTTCCTGCTCTCGCTGTCTCTCTCTGTCAAATAAATAAATAAAATCTTTAAAAAAAAAAGAGAGAGAAGCATATATCCAATAGGGTATAAATATTGCAGTAAGGAGTATCTAAAGGATGCCTGCTGTCATAGTTGAGTCCTGTCATTAAACTTCACACATTTTGTAGGACTCTGCTAGATTGACAAGAGCTTAACTCACTGGAGCATTTGCATTTTTCAGGAACTTCAGGAATTTGAGGCTGAAATCATCTATTTGAAAAGTGGGGTGTTTTTTTTTTTTAACTCATGTTTTTTATTTTGTTTTCAAAACCATCCGTGAATTTATTCAGCTAACGCTGATGGAGAGTCACCATTGTGCCAGGCACAGGAGTAGATAGTGGGTGATTAGTGAGATAAGATTGTTTTATCTCTCATTTCCAACTAGTCAGAGTAGGGCATCTCATAGTCACTGGGTGATGAGTCTTTTCTACATCCATATAAAAAGTGTCCTCAAGGCTGACATCCTGACAATTTCTATTTCATGGTATGTTAATGAAGTGCTATAAGAGTTTGCGGCCAAATAATAAATGAAAATTGTTTTCCCATGTACATTGTTGATAGAGTTCTGGATCAGGGTAGTTAGTGTACAATTGGATTGGGAATGATGGGGGAATTTAATTTAGTTTTAGGGAAGCAAAATAATTCTATTCCAGGATGCACTAAGCCAGATACTGTGTCTTTTGCAAAAGCCCACTGAAAATTCAGAAACTCTCTGGGTCTTCAGAAGACGCTTCGGAATGGAGACATTATTTTTTGGTTGTACATTGAACTGAACCAGTCAACATGCCATTGTTTCAGACTGCTTCAGGCCTCTCTTATTATAAGCCCACTTCAAATTAAACTGGATTTCTCAAGTCTGTTACCAACTATTGTGTGCCTTTTGAAAACTACCCATATTTGAGGGGCACCTGGATGGCTCAGATGGTTAAGCGTCTGCCTTTGGCTCAGGTCATGATAGCCCCACATCAGGCTCCCTGCTCAGCGGGGAGCCCACTTCTCCCTCTCCCTCTACTGTTCCCCCTGCTTGTGCTCTCTCGCTCTGTCAAATAAATAAAATCTTTAAAAAAAGAAAGAAAGAAAACTACCCATATTTGAAAGATGCAACTTCAGATTTAAGGTTGTGTTTTAAATCTTCCCTGACCATACTGAGGTTGAAATGACTTCTTCCTCATGTAAACACTCAGCATTTTGGGTCCTAAGTCCAGTGGTTCCAGGGGGTTTGTTGAGAAATAGGAACCATTCTCTTCCCAACCCCCAGTTTCCTTTTCTTGGAGGAAAATTTTTATCTCTTTTAACTGCTTATTTTTTGTATTTTACTTCCACATCTATGCATAAAGTGCGTTATTGCTATTTTTATTTTTAAAATATTTTAGGCATTTTCTATTCCTACTACGGAGTATTAGAATTTAGCTCTTTCTACGCCCTTCCAACCCCCATCACATATGCATCTTTTCTATGCTCTGACCCTAATAGTTAACCTTAATTTAGACAAAATCAGTATTTTATGACTGCATAAAGTCTATTTACACTGGAGCTGTGGAATAAACTATGATAATTTTTCCTCAACCATTTTATGATCTCTCTGTAGCTAGTAAGTGCCCTGCTTTGGGTTTTCATTTGCTTCATTTTCTATGTATTTGTCACTAATTCAACTTCATATTCTTTGCTAGTTGTCTAAATTTCTTCTCAAGACCTTTAGACACCCTGGATATTTTGTAGTTTCATCTTCCTGGCAATGAAAACTTTCTGACCTTGGTCTGTCTACCCCTGGTGCACAACAAATCCTGAAATCTCCCTTCATTGTGCTCTCCACAGTTCCCTCTTTTGGGCTTCTTGTATTGGATTTCTGTTATCTGTATCCTTTTACTTTCTTAGTTTTCTTTCTTGATGCTTTACTGGGGCATATTCTTCAGGAGCTTCCAGAAATACAGTGCACTGATGATAAATGTATTAAGACCTTGCAGGTCTGAGAATGATTTTATTCTGTCTTCCTACTTGAATAATAATTTAAATGTTTGTACTGTTCTAATTCCCAAATAATTTTCCTTCAGAATTAAGGAGCCATTGCTCCATTGTATTCTAGCCTCTAGTGTTACGTTTGAGTAGTCTGAAGCCAATCTGATTCTTGAGCTATTATTTTTTTTTTTCTCTCTGGAAAGCAGTGTATATTCATGCATTGTTCAGGGCCATTAGTGGGCCCTTTAATGTGAAAACTCATGTCTGTAAATTCTGGGACATTCTCTTAAATCAGTTCTTAGATTTCTTCCTCTTGATTTTCTCTGTCCTATTTTTCGGAACTTTTAATTCAGATATTGAACTTGTTTCTGAATTCTCTCTCTCTCTACTGTATTATTTCAGAAATTGCCTTGACTTTTTGTGAAATTATCTTCTTGTTCCATGGTTGCAATATCTTCTAGCTCTAAGAATAATAGTGATGATTTTTTTTTTTTTAAGTTATTCCTAGTGTTCTGTTTCCTTCAAATTGGTTTTTTCCCCATGCCTGTTTATTTTGATCACTATATTTCATGGTGGAGAGAGCTTTCCCAGATGTCTGGTAATCCTTATTTTGTGCTCATTGTTAAGAGTGGAGCACTAAAAAGCTCCTGGGAGGGTCTGCTCACAGTTGGGGCTTGCTGGCTGGGTTATCTGGCTGGACCATTTCACTGGACTGATCTCCTGCCTGGAGGATCATTGCCCTTGTGAATGTACTTTCCTCACACCCCAAGACTCAACTATGCCTTGTGTCCTTATAGTCAAAGATTTTCAGCTTTTCTAAAGAAGAAAAGTTCAGACTTTTCCTCGGTGCAAGAAGGGCAGTTGTCTGGCTGGGGTATGTAGCTGCCTTTTTTTTCTTTTTTTCCCCCCTTAACACTGGTATTAAGTATTTTTTTCATCAGTTCAAGAAATATTTAATGCTGGGGCGCTTGGGTGGCTCAGTCGTTAAGCGTCTGCCTTCAGCTCAGGTCATGATCCCAAGGTCCTGGAATCGAGCCCCGCATCGGGCTCCCTCCTCCACGAGAGGCCTGCTTCTCCTTCTCCCACTCCCCCTGCTTGTGTTTCCTCTCTCGCTATCTCTCTCTCTGTCAAATTAATAAATAAAATCTTAAAAAAAAAAAAGAAATATTTAATGCTTACCAAATATAACATTGTGTTAGGAACTTGGGGAGATATAAAGAAGACTAGATCTGGATTTTGCCTTTCAGAGCTTCATAGATGACTAAAAAAGATGCACATAAACATCTATACTGGGAAGTGCTAAGAGTCACAAGTAAGTAGATTTAGTGGTTTATATAAAATAGATTTTTAAACATGTCCTATCTTTTGGATTTCTTTAGGCCTGTTGATAAAATGCTTTCTAACATTTTTAAAAAATAAAGTGGATAAGTTAAAAATAGCTACTACCAAATAACTTCCTTTGAAGATTTTTTTCTTATGATTCAGCTTCCAACTGATTCTGAAGATTTTCAGTAGTCTTCCTTATTCTAGTTCCTACTCTTTTTTGTCCCTATTTCTAGATTGTGCTGCTAATATTCTTGAGCTTTTTTGGGATTCATTGGTAGATTGGTCCTCTACTTTGTCTAATGCCTGCTTAGAACTCAATTTTCTCAGGTCTCCTATAGCCTTTATTATTTTTCAACCCAGCTTTCAGTATTCAAAGCTGTATTCCTGTTTCTTTTTCTTCTCATTCCCCCTGGCCTTGTGAGTTTATGCTTTTCTTTGAAATGTGTGTGTATTTGTATTTATCTGGGAGTCTTTTATATGTAGTTGTCCTGTTCCCTTCCACTACACTGTAAACTTTTTGATTTAGCTTGAGTCAGGGATGTAATTCTTTATATTACTCTTAGCAGCTAACTTACTGCCTTCCACATAGTATATTGTAATCTGTTGTTTGACTTGTTAGGTGAGGCATTGATGCTGAGTGACTGATGAATAAAACAAATTGATAATCTCTCTTCCTCCCTCCCTCCCTCCCTTCCTTCCTTTCTTCCTTTTTTTTAAAAAGATTTTATTTATTTATTTATTTATTTATTTATTAAAGAGGGAGAAAGAGAGACAGCACAGCAGGGGGAGTGGCAGTCGGAGCAGGCAGAGGGAGAAGCAGGCTCCCTGCCAAGCAAGGAGCCCGATGCGGGACTTGATCCCAGGACCCTGGGATCATGACCTGAGCCGAAGGCAGACACTTAACTGACTGAGCCACCCACGCGTCCCCCTTCCTTCCTTTCAAGTAGGCTCCATGCCCAGCGTGAACTTGAACTCATGACGCTGAGATCAAGACCTGAGCTGAGATCTAGAGTAGGACGCTTAACCAACTGAGCCACCCAGGCGCCCCAGAAGTTGATAATCTTTCTAATCCTAAAATAGGTATTAATACCCTAGAGCAGTCATTTTTTATATCCCTATATTCCCGTAGTTTGCATATTGAAAATGATTGATAGTCTAGCTATTTTATACATACTACAATAATGGGTACTAAGTTAATGTTTCATAGTGTGAAAATATCCGCAATGTGTTTAAGGCTTATTGATTGTAGATTCCATTATCCTAATTGCATGAACGTTTCACTTCACTAGGGATTTCTGAGGGTAACAGTCATGGATGAATGGAAATAAAGATGGAATATGAGAAAAAGCCACTTATGATACTCGTTTCCCTCCCTTTCCTTCCTTATTCTTTCTGTTAATTAACATACTTTTCTCAATGAAAGAAAAGAAAACAAGTACTTTGACAATTCATCTCATGTCCTATGCTAAATCAGGGGACGAATGTATATCTTATTAATTACCATGTCTTTCTAGTCCTAACAGGGGCTTTACAGAAATGCACTGTATGAGTGGCCACTCCAATTTTGTATCTTGTGTATGCATCATACCTTCAAGTGACATGTACCCTCATGGACTAATTGCCACTGGAGGAAATGACCACAATATTTGCATTTTCTCACTGGAAAGTCCAGCACCACTTTATATACTGAAAGGTCATAAGAATACTGGTGAGTATAATGCTTTGGTTTTTTTTCTATTTGAAGAAGTTTCATCCTGTTGAAAATAAAATACATATATGCATTCCATACTATTTATTATGTTTGTTTTACCTTTGGATATGGCTTGGTAGTAAAAACCTTTTTGGATCATCATCATTCTGTAAATTCTTTGTTACAGATTTATTGTTGTCATCAGTAAAGGTTGACATGCTTATATATGTAAAAAATAAAGTGTTTAGTTGTAAAAGGAAGAAGCTATATAATTTTAATATACTTTGTGGTTTTGGTTTTTCAACTATTTTGTGCAAGGAATTAATATGCTCAGGAAGACTAAAAGTATATCTTTATCTTTTGGTTGTTATATCTGTATTTATGCAGCAAATTGAAGACCGAGAACAAATGTGTTTAGGGCCTTGGTATCATAACTGAAGAGTATTTAATACTTTTGAATATTGTTTTCTGTGATTTGTGTATATTTCTGATTATCTCATGTTCCTGGATTTGTGTGTGGCTTAACAGCTCTTTGTTATAAAACGATATGCTTATTAATCAGTGCAGTATGTGTACTTATTTTGTGTAACAAATATGATCTGTAAGCAAATAGGATGGCCCATCAACACTTTAAACTTAATTCCCTTAAAAAATTTTTAAGATGTTTTGTGTGTGTATATGTGAAATCTTTAATACAGAGTGATACAGACTTTTTAAACTTTATTAAGGAAGTCTTGAAATGTATATAAGAATAGAAACACATTATTTTATAACGAGTTATATATAAAAGAGAATAATGCTCTTTTCCACCCATGTATTTACATAGCGTTATATGTATCGTCAACACATGGCCTATCTTGTTTTCATCTACCCCCTCTTCCACAACATTATTTTAAAGGAAATTTCCAATATACTATTTCATTTGTAAATACTTTAATATGTAGCTCTAAAATAGGGTTTGGAAAACTTTTTCTCTAAAGGGCCAGGTAGTAAATATTTTAGACTTTGCAGGCCATATGGTCACTTTTACAACTTTTCAACTCTGCCATTGTGTACAAAAGCAGCCATTGACAATAAATAAATGAATGAGCATGTCTGTATTTCAATAAACCTCTGTTTATGGACACTGAAATTTGAATGTCATGATTTTCACGTATCAGGAAATATCTTTCAATTTTTTTTCTCTCAATCACTTAAAAATGTAAAAACCATTCCTAGTTTGTACACTGTACAAAAACAGGTGCCCCACAGGCATAGTTTGTTGATCCATCTAAAAGATACAAATTACCTTTTTTTAAAGTAATCATTATGCCTAAAATGAAACCTAATTTCTTATTATCAAGTATCCCGTGAAGGCTCAAATTACACTCAGTTGTCTCATAAAAGTTTTTTTTACAGTGTGTTTGAACTGTGACCCAACTAAGGTCCACATGTCTTTTAATCTATGGGTTTCTTTCCCCTTTTTGCCCCTCTGTGTTTGAAACCAGCTTATTTATCCTGTAGGATTTCCTACAATCTGAACTTTGCTTATTAAAGCCTTATTGTTTCCTTTTACATGTTCCTCAATCCCCTGTGTGTCTTATAAGCTATTAGATCTAGAAGCTTAATCAGATTCAGATTCAAGTTCTTGGCAAATACACATTATAGGTAGTATTGTGCACTTTCTGTTGTAGCACATTAAGAGGCACTTAATATCTCTGTGATGTTAAGATTAATTAGTAGGTTCAAGTGTTGTATCATTCATTCATTTTAAATTCCCATCAGTCTTTTATGTACTGGTTTTTAGCATGTATTGATGATCACACACAGATCTAGTATTTCATTAAGATTTGCAAAATCATTGTACTTTAATTGTACCATTATTTTTGCATTTAATAGCTAGCATTTTTTTAATATAGAATTTTCTCATATCAATTCTTTGGTTACATGGGAGACTTATACAGGGAAGGCCGGATAAATGCTCTTTTACTGAGTTTCAGAATGAGTAGGTTTCCTAACATCTTTTTTTTTTTTTCTTTTTCATTCTCAAATTGTTCCATATTTGGCCATTGGATACCTCTTTAAATTGGCCCCTGTGGGCTTTTGATAAGACCTTTAGCAGTCTTCCTTGCTTTTGGTACTACAGAATGTTCCAGGTTCACTTTATGCATTTATGCTTCTAGACCTGAAATCAGCTGTTACGCCAAGAAGCCCTGTGGTTTTTCCTTTTGTTTTTTCAGTTGGCAGTAATAACTAGAAACCTCAGTTTGGGCTGGAATGGTGCTCAACAGGAGTTTTTTAAACCTAATCTTGTTTTATAATTCTATAAAACATATATAGTTTCAAAGGAAAAACAACAAAGTATATTCAAGGCAGTCTAGATTTAGTCTGTATTGCCTTCTTGCACTATTCCTTTCCTTATATTTTTTAACTTTGTTAGCAGATATGTATGTATATTTATATTGTCCCTTTATATGTAAAAGATAAACAGATAACATACTATATGAAATTTTCTGCCCTTCCTCTTTTTGCTTGATAATATTACCACCTTGGAGATCTCTTTATTATACTATATAGAAATCTTCTTCATTCGTTTTTACAGTGGCATTTTTATTCACTGTTTAGCTAGCTGTACTGTGGTGATTCTAGCTTATTCAACCAGTCCCCTATTGATGGACATCTGAGTTTTCTTTTTTTTTTAAAGATTTTATTTATTTATTTGAGACAGAGAGAATGAGAGACAGCATGAGAGGGAGGAGGGTCAGAGGGAGAAGCAGACTCCCCGCTGAGCAGGGAGCCCGATGCGGGACTCGATCCCGGGACTCCAGGATCATGACCTGAGCCGAAGGCAGTCGCTTAACCAACTGAGCCACCCAGGCGCCCAACATCTGAGTTTTCAATCTTTTGCTAGTACAGTTAGTGCCATGATCAGTCGCTCTGTATATATGTCATTTCCTTCTTTTGGAAGTGTCACATAGGTATAATATCCATTTCTGGATCAAAAGGTAAGTGCACATGTAGTTTTGTTAGGTATTGCGGAATCCCTTCGTTAGATGTTGTAACTTTTTTTTCATTTCCAGCAACATCATATGAGTCCCTATTTCCCTTACTGATAGAGTATGTTGTCAGATTTTTGGATTGTTGCCAAAATGATAAGTGAAAAGTGAAATTTGCATCTCTCTGTTCATGGAGGGGGGCATCTTCATATATGGAAGGGATTTTTACCCTTCTTTTTCCTGTGAACTATATTAAAAACTCTTGCCCATTTAATACAGGGTTACTGACCGTATTTGAAGCCCTTAATTAGAGTTATTAAGCCTTTGATATAATTAAAAATTTTTTCCCAGTTTGTTATCTTTTTTACCCTGCACATTTTTTGTAATGCAAAAGTCAATTTTTATGTAATCATGTTTGTCTTGATCTTTTAAAGTATTATAAGATCTCATAGAAATCTCTACAATAAAAAATACTGCTTCAGTTTTGTAGGGTATTTTTTCCTGCCTGATTTATTTCTGCTTTATCATAAGGTAATCTTTTGTTATTTTGTTAATTTGCTTGATGGTTTAGAAGCCAAATGTTACTTGCTTTTTTTTTTTTTTTTTTTTCCTTTTTTGACACCCCATAGCATGCTAGTGAGTATAGCTGAAGAAATTAATGATTGACATTCTTATGTCATTTTTTGGTCAGTTTTCTAGCCCAAATTTTATTTTCTAAATAGTAAAGTAGTACTAACTACTTTATAAGTTGTGATTCTAAGTAATACGTTGCATTATATGATATCTTAAGGCTTTTCTCCCCTACCTATTCAAAGCTGAATGCTCCCTATATTTATTGGAAGAGATTTATCTTGTTATTCGTTCTTTCTGCCTGATCTTGAAAGAAATTTTAAGAAACTTTCTGAGCTCTCTAATGTTTCTCTTGAATTACATGTTACATTGATCTCGGAGAGAATATAAAGAACATTCCCGATTACAGCTATCAAGATTGGTAGCTAATTCTTCTTATGAAAGAACCTCCTGTTCCCACAGATTTAAAAATTGAAACTTATTTTGTAAATTCAGCTTGATTCACTATTATCCATTAGGAAATATATGGTATAAGTTTTTGGAAGTAAATTATTATTATCTGAGAAATAAGTTTATCCAAAAGAAAAAAGTTTTTAAAAATTAACCATTTCCTGTTAACTTATGGTTTTCTGTTTTTAGACTGGTTCATGAATAATGTATTAATATAAAATAAAATGGTTAAATTTACTACTCTTCTGGACATTTGAGTTTAAAGAACAACTGATGATGCATAAGCTTTTAAGTTGATTTTTAAAAAATTTTTAATTACTTAAAAAGCAACTTTTCACATAAATGGAAAATTTTACTTTGATTTCAATATTCAAATACAGTAATCATTTTTATGGGTACAGTAATTTGTTTCGGTGTTTGTCCCTATGACTAAGCATGGGTAATACTTTACAGACACACAGAAGATATTTTCTGTTCCAATAACCAGGTCTATTTCCTGACTAATTTATTTTTCATTCTAAAGATTAAAATAATTTCATTTCTCTGAACTTTAGTTTCCTCATCTGTTAAATGGGAATGATAGCACTTAGTTCCTGGGGTTCTTGTGGAATGTAATGTACTTTTATGGTGTCTGGCACATGGTAAGGACTCTATATCTTTTAGTATCACTAAGCAAAGGTTAGCCCAACACCAGCACCTGTTTACAACTTCATATTTTACATACAAATACTATTTTCCTTTTGTCCTACTTGCTTTACTACTTGTTTTTAATTTTATTATATTGTATATGTTTATGAAAGTCATTTAAAATTTTTCTGGAGCAGAGTAGATAATAAAATTTGGGGAATGTCTATTTAAATGTAATCAATGCATATATAGTTCCTAAATTATATTCCTATCCAGGTAAAAAATTGTTTTTTCCTAAAGATAGTGACCCCTTTTTTTCATTTCCATGTTTTTCTGTATAACTGTAACTGATATTTTACAAGGGTTGCAGGAAGTTTCCTAAATGCCTATAACATGTTTCAAATAGTCTAACACATAATGAGTCAGAATAGGCTAAGATACGGTATAGTAACAAACACTTCCCTGATCTCAGTGTCATCACACAAGAGTATTTCTCACTCACCGTACATATTCATCATGGATTAAGGAGGGGAATCTGCTCTTGGAGCTTCTCAGGGACCCAGGCTGGTGGGGGCTTTCTCTTTCTATGTGCTTCAGGAGTTTGGTGTAGCAATGAAAGGGCAATGTGATTAATAATGCATTGACTCTTAAAAGCATATACCTGAAAGTGTCAGCCACCATTCATACTGTTAACTAATGTGTGCATCATTGGCTGTGCCTGACGTCATGCACAGAAAGGGCAGGGCACCACAGTCTGCCTCTGGTTATCAGTTATTCAGCTTGCTCTCGCTTGTGTAGGCAGAACATACCCACCTCTCTCTCAGTGTCAGACAACAGCCCTGGATTCCCCTTTGCCAATATATTTCCTAGAAAAAATTCTCATATTTTTGTCATTTTTAACTTAACTTTTGTAGCTTCTTAAAGCTGTGACAGAGGGGCTAAATATATTTGTATATGACAAAATGGCTTTATTCTGTCCTTACATTTGGTTGTTAATTTTGCTAGGTGTAAAATCCTGTGTTAAAACCATTTAATCTTAGAATTTTGAAGGCATTGCTCTATTGGCCTTTAGTGTATGGTGTTAAATGAAAAGTTTGATGCTGTTCTGATTTCCCATCTTCTCTGTGAGACACACTTCTAGTCCCCTTGTAAGCTTTTAGGATCGTCTCTATTTCTGATGTTACAGATTTTCACAGTGCATCTCAGTCTCTGAAAGTGCCTTTCATTTGGCACCTTTGTGGGGTCATTGAATCTAGACATTCATGTCCTTCACTTTTGAGAATCTTTCTTGTATTACTTCTTTGTCCTCTCTGCTCTGTCCTCTGTTATCTCTTTCTGGAATCCCTATCGTTGGATATTGAACATTCTGAAATTATTTTCTGACTTTTTAAACTTTTTCTTTTTTTTGTGTCTTTGTCTTTTTAGTCTAATTCTCTGGAGAGACTTTTTTTTTTTCTAGAGCCATTTAGTTTTCGTTTGGTTCTTCTACTTTTAGCTTTTATTTTTCTTGTTCTGTCACTAGTTTTTCTTATATAATATCTTACCTATTTGCAAATATTATAGTATTCGTTTTTTGTTGTTTTTTATGTGTTCTTTCTTCCTTTTTTTTTTTTTTTAAGATCAATTTATTTATTAGAGAGGGAGTGCAGGGGAGGAGGGAGTTGCAGGTGGAGAGAGTCTTAAGCAGACTCTACACTGAGCACGGGGCTTGATCTCATGACCCCAATGTCACGACCTGAGCTAAAACCAAGAGTCGGATGCTTTGACTAACTGTGCCACCCAGGTGCCCACTTTTTTTTTTTCTTCCTGAAGTTGGATTTGTCTCTTTTGGATTGCCCAGCCCTTTCCCCCTTATTTTTGTGTTTCTTTGTTTGGATTTTTCTCTTTCATGTTGGACAGTTTGATTAAATGGTTGTTGATATTAAATTGGCTGCTCATATTTAAGAATAAGGTATAAGGAAGTAAACTGAAAACTTTTTAGCTTGTATAGATAGAACTTGGTGATTGGTGGGCTTCATTAGAAGGCAAACTGGTGGTGGTCTGACCTTTAGGTTGGGATACCCTCTCACATGTCCTTATCTGAAGTTCTTTAGCATTATTCAGTCTTCCAGAGCAGAATTCTCCTGTCTCTTGCCTGGGTGGAGGGGAATATATGCCTGGTTGCTGGTACTGTGGAAGAAGGGGATGTAGATTTTCCATTTATTTCCCTTGTGCTTCATGGGGCTTCTTATTCCAGACCTTTATTTTGCCCAGTTACCTGAGTGTGCGAACTGTGCTTCAGTTCCTCCAGAGAATAAACCTCCAGTTTCCTGCAGTGGGGGAGGATGTGCTTTCCTGACACTGTAGGCTGAAAAGAGAGATCTAGCATTTCAAGTCCTCTGCTTAGCACCATTCTCCTTCGAACCTAGTAGCTGTTTATTGAGTCTCATGAGAGTTCCCTGGGGGGAGTCACTCGTTTCTAATCTCTCTCTGTGGGTGTTTAAATTATAATCTCCTCCATTTTGTTAAATCTGTTGTGTTCTGTTTTCTTTGTCCTTGTAAATTAATAACACTGATAGCTTTACTGTGAACAATCTGCCAAATTTTTTTGAAAGATTTATTTATCTGAGAGAGAGAGCGAGCAAGCGAGCTAGCAAGCGAATGACTGGGGGGAGGGGCAGAGGGAGAGAATCTCCAGCAGACTCCCCACTGAGTGTGGAGCTTGACACAGGGCTTAATCCCAGGACCCTGAGATCATGACTTGAGCCGAAATAGAGTCAGATGCTCAACCGACTGAGCAACCCAGGCGCCCCAACAATCTGCCGTTTTTAATCAGAACTCTTTTTTGTTTGTTTTTTTTTAGATAATTTTTCACGTTTAATTTTTAGCTTGTATAATTTTATATTAAGATAATAAGACATTTAATTACCTGTTTCCATTGCTGTTGAATATTTAGCTGGGCTCCAGTGTTTTGTTTTTTTGTCATTTTAATTTAATATTTTTATAAACAGCATTTCAAAATCATTTGCATTATCTTTCTATGTAGTTTTTTGTTTTTTTTTTTTAAAGATTTTATTTATTTATTTGAGAGAGAATGAGAAAGAGAGAGCACATGAGAGGGGGGAGGGTCAGAGGCAGAAGCAGGCTCCCTGCCGAGCAGGGAGCCCGATGCGGCACTCGATCCAGGGACTCCAGGATCATGACCTGAGCCGAAGGCAGACGCTTAACCAACTGAGCCACCCAGGCGCCCGCTATGTAGTTTTTTGTAACCAGAAGGCATTGTGCAACCCATTTGATCTGCTCTCTCATTTTGCAGATGAGGAATTGGAGGTTATCCCTTGGTCAGACAGTCCGTAAATAGCACAGCTAGGACTTGCGTCCAGACATTCTGGCCCAGAGTCTGCTCTTGATCACTGCACTCTTCTTCATCTCCATTGAGTTAAGCCTTAACTGACCACATTACTCTCAGTTCAAAAAGTGTTTTTAAAATTGCAGTGCTTTGGGGGTGCCTGGGTGGCAGCGTCGGTTAAGCGTCTGACTCTTGGTTTAGGCTCAGGTCGTGGTTTCAGGGTCGTGAGATTGAGCCCTGCATCGGGCTCCATGCTCAGTGTGGAGTCTGCTTGAGATTCTCTCTCTCTCTCTCTCTCAAATAAATAAATAAATCTTTTTAAAAAATTAAAAAATAAAATTGCAATGCTCTAATAACTAGCAAGGTTGAACATTTTTCTATATGACATTGTATTAACTAATGCCGTTTTCCCCTTTAGTTTGTAGTCTTTCATCTGGAAAATTTGGGACATTACTTAGTGGCTCCTGGGACACCACTGCAAAAGTCTGGCTGAATGACAAGTGCATGATGACCTTACAGGTACTGTAGTAGTTCTGTGTGAATGTCCTACATAGTAATTAAATGTGATGATTTCTGTGGCAACTTGGGTTAATTCCCATTTCACTCACAGGGTCATACAGCTGCAGTATGGGCAGTAAAGATCTTACCTGAGCAGGGCTTAATGTTAACTGGATCAGCAGACAAGACTATTAAACTGTGGAAAGCTGGGAGGTGTGAGAGGACCTTTTCAGGTAAGATCAGAGTAGACAACATTTTAGTCTCATCACTTCATATTCACTCCAATGGTGTTTTCTCAAAAGCTTAGAAGCTTGAAAATGGTATTTGAAAAACATCAGTGTATTTGAACCATTTAATTTGGGTAATGTAACTTAGTTCTGACAACTAATATTTAAAATCTTTTAAAAGATATAATGAAACCTCTCATAAAACAACTAGATGTGGACTAATCAGTGGCTACTTGATGAGCTTATAATATGGTATGCAATTTGGTTTTGGTTTAACAAGTTCAGCGTGAAACTTTCAAGCATAAGCCTTATTGATGGGTCACTGCTGTTAATTTCATATATAGAGGAAGACATCATTAGTTCTTCTGTGAATACTGAAGTACATTATTTAGTAATAACAAATTTCAGGTTTATGTTGGGATTTTAGATGGGTAGTCTTTTTGAACCTCACCTATTAAATAACTCCTGCACTGAGGCATCTGCTGACTGATACTGGTATTGCTGATTTATTTGTGGAGCACTTAAATTGAATTTTTTTGAGTTGTTTTTCCTCTCTTTTATTTATTTTATCCTTCAAAGTTGATCACTAGTCTGGATAATACTTCAAGAAGTCCCTTTGTGCAGATAAAACTATCTATAGATGGACAGATTATAACTAAGCATCACTGTGTTCCTGCTTCCATACATATATGTTATCATATTGTTATTAATCTTCAGCAGCTAATCTAAAGCAGCAAATACTGAACATGGAAAATTTTTTTGATTCCTGATCTCCTTTACTAGGTCATCAGCTTCAGAAAATGTTCTGTCCTTAAAAAAAAAAAAAAAGTATGGGCGCCTGGGTGGCTCAGTTGGTTAAGCGACTGCCTTCAGCTCAGGTCATGATTCTGGAGTCCCGGGATCGAGTCCTGCATCGAGCTCCCTGCTCAGCGGGGAGTCTGCTTCTCCCTCTCCCGCTCCCCCTTCTTGTGCTCTCTCTCTCTCATACTCTCTCTCAAATAAATAAATAAAATCTTTAAAAAAAAAAATAAAGTAATATCTTCTGCACTGCCTCAATTTATATTGAAAGAAATTGAGTCCTACGAAGTTTTTAAAAGCATTTTAGGGGCGCCTGGGTGGCTCAGTCATTAAGCGTCTGCCTTCAGCTCAGGTCATGATCCTGGGGTCCTGGGATCGAGCCCCGCATCGGGCTGCCTGCTCCGTGGGAAGCCTACTTCTCCCTCTCCCACTCTCCTTGCTTGTGTTCCCTCTCTCGCTGTGTCTCTCTCTGTCAAATAAATAAATAAAATCTTTAAAAAATAAATAAAAACATTTTAAAATTTTTTATGAATGGAATATATGTATTTTTTAGTTACGTAATTAAGAATAATGAAGTTTATGCCATAAAATCTTGCCTTATGAAAAAAATGGTCATTAGTTTTTATGGTATCATTTTAATGCTTATATTTGTATATATTATGAAATGTTTCTGCTGATAAAGCAGTGATGTTTGGTTTTATATTTGTGTTTTGGTTGAATCGGGAGAAGTTATGATTTGTTGGATCAAAAGAAGTGGGATTATAAGGCAGGAAACTTGAATTCTTGTTTTAATTTTTCCATTAGGTGTGTGGTTTCAGATAAATTAATCTCTCTTAACCTATTCTTTCTATACTTTAATAAAGTTTACTTTTCTATAATGGTTTTTATTTCAAATTCTTAAATAATTGAAATATTTTTAATAATTTTTTCTTAATTTTTATTAGTGCCTTATTAATTTCAGTATTATGTTTTGAGAAATTTAGGGGCTGTTCCTCTTTGTCATGTTTGAATGTCTTGTATGTTATGAATTACTCTTGTTACTGGGGATGAAAAGTTGAAAATGAATTGTCAGGTAAAAAGGAAGAATTGTTGGGATCAGAATCTTATTTCCGAAAAGCTTTAGGAAATAATTTGGAGAAGATAAGATAAATGTAAAATAACTTCTGAAGGCTGGTAATAAAAAAATATTGCCAAACCTAAAATACAAATTTTGGTTATCAGACTTTTCTACAGAAAAAAATTTTCTCTACTTTGAAAATCAGTTATTACTTCTCACTGATATGTTTTATAATGTTAGTTAAATGCATAGATCCATCAATGAAGTTATCCATCTTACTGGTTTATATTATTCTTCTTTCATACAGGGCACGAAGACTGTGTAAGAGGTTTAGCAATTTTGAGTGAAACAGAATTTCTTTCCTGTGCAAATGATGCTAGTATTAGAAGGTGGCAAATCACTGGCGAGTGTCTTGAAGTATATTATGGACATACCAATTATATTTATAGCATATCTGTCTTTCCAAATTGTAAAGGTAAGATTAGCATATATTAAAAATTTTACATTTTATATCAAACATTGTTCCATTCCATTCTTGTGTTGGGGGTAGAAGCGCTAATTATCAGTTTACTAACTGTGATTTGAATAATTCAGTAGTTTTATCTCATTAAGGATCTTCTGGGATTGTGTGATCATCTTTATATTAACTCACATTTGATGGTTATGTCAAAAAGTTTTTGGGTATTTGAGGAAAGACGTTATATAATTTATTGGTGTAAAGTGTGAAATATAGAAAAAGATTTTTGAAGTTGTATATGATATGAGACAAATACATAAAATGTAAAACTAATTTTAAAATAGTTTGAGGTTAAAAAAAATTCTCATGCCTACCTGGGAGGGTGATATGTAATACATGTATTTAATTTTATTTATTCAAACTAATTTTTCCTATATTCATTAATTTTAGATTTTGTAACAACGGCAGAAGACAGATCTCTGAGAATCTGGAAACATGGGGAATGTGCTCAAACAATCCGACTTCCAGCTCAGTCTATATGGTGCTGCTGTGTTCTAGACAATGGTGACATTGTGGTTGGTGCGAGGTATTTATATTCTAGTCAGTCAATAAATATCAAATGTCTAGGGGGCGCCTGGGTGGCTCAGTCATTAAGCGTCTGCCTTCGGCTCAGGTCATGATCTCAGAATCATGGGATTGAGCCCCGCATCGGGCTCCCTGCTCCGTGGAAGGCCTGCTTCTCCCTCTGCTTCTCTCTCTCTGTCTCTCTCTCTCTGTCTTTCATGAATAAATAAATAAAATCTTAAAAAAAAAAATCAAATGTCTAGGCCTTTGATAGCCTCTCTAGTGCACAGAGATAGGCCATAAGAGAACTTCAGGTGAATTGGGAGACCGTATGTCTATTTCTGGACTGAAAAAACAGTACTAGGCATGACAACTTTTACATTAATGATACATGATATTTTACACTGGTATTGTACTGCAGGTTGTGCAGTCAAACATTGAATGCAAAAGAAATTTGAGAAGGTAGAGATTAGTGTGGGAAAACTTTCTGAAGAAAAAGAAATTTGAATTGCATATTGAAAGATAATGAGTAAGAAGGGAAATGATAATTTCTATCAAAACAAATGGTATAAATAAAGGTGTGGCATGGGCACGAGAGTGATATATGTGGGAAATGAAGGAAAACGGTGGAGGACTCATGCTGGGGAATAGTGGGGAGTGCTGATAAGGTGATAAGGCAGTAAAGCAGAGCATAACTATGGAAAGCCTTGAATGCCGGCATTTTTTAGATTCTGTGCTTGAGGTAAAGGTCCTGACTTTTGAAGTAGTGACATAATTAAAGCATAACCTGCAAATTAATTACATACATAGGTTGGATTTAACTACTGGTGACAGTGGGCAGGAAAGCAATTTATTTATTTTTTAAATAATAAGTGCTTATTGTTATTTTTTTGTCAAAGATTTATTCATTTGAGAGAGAGCACGAGGAGGGGGAGGAGGCAGAGGGAGAAGCAGACTCCCCGCTGATCAGGGAGCCCAACTTGGGGCTCAATCCCAAAACCCCAGGATCATGACCTGAGCCGAAGGCAGATGCTTAAACATCTGAGCCATCCAGGCTTCCCAAGGAAAACAATTTAGAAAGCAGTTACAGTAGTAGGGATGTGCCATTATGAAATGTTATCCCCACAGTGCTAATAGATAAGAGGCCAAAATATGAGATATTGCAGAGGAAGGATGATCAGAAGAAGGATAAAAGAAAAGCGTAAAGCTTCTCACTTTTGGTGATTGCATTAATAAAATTGGGGAAGTGGGAGAACTGGTTTGGTATAGAAGGTGAGGACCTCAGTTTTAGACTTCTGAGGTTCAAGCTGGGGATACGCCACAGTCATGCCAGTGGATCTGGCATGGGAGATGGAGAAAAAGAGAAAGCAGCAGCTATAAGGGATGGAGGACCTAATAAAGGAGGTGATTTACTTTTTGGCTGGGTCAAGTGAAGATTTGTTGGTTTCATTATTTTCCTCCCAAGCATATTTAAAGTTGAAGAAAAATAAACAAACGGAAAAGGTGAAGTTCCTGTTAGTGGAAGGTTAAGTAAGAAACCAAGTTCTCTGTAGAATTGGGCAGGATTAGTGCATTTGAAAGTGACTAACTTGCTTCTCCTACCCAAAACTAGAGGTTGGGGTTGCCATCTAGTCCAAGGCGAGGCTGGTTTTTTCTTGATTGGGATTACATCGCTAGTTAATCAGAGTAAAGACAGACTCTGTTTCCTGAATGGACAGATAATGAGCATTTGCTATTTTCTAAGCTTTATGTTGAGTGTTTGAATCCTCTGTAAAGTAAACCAACCCACTGCCCTTCTTTATACTCATGTACCTATGTAATATTGACTTGAGGTATATGTTATGTCTCTAAATTTTTATGATGGTAAATACTTAACTTGGAATTCAAAATTGTGTCAAATATCTATTTCTCTGTCCTTTGTCAGTGACTTTTCCCTTAAATTATCCTTTTTCTACCCTAAACATGGCTTTAGAAAGCAGCAGAGGATAGTGTGTGAAGTCAGCATAGGGCTCTACTCAGCCATAAATACATAGTAATGTTTCTCATATTCACAAATACAGATTATTTTTGCTTTGGATCATTCAGATGTGATAATGTTCATGCACTATGGCAGTGACTTCAAATCAATTTGTTTTTTCCTTATAGTGATGGTATTATTAGAGTGTTTACAGAATCAGAGGATCGGACAGCAAGTGCTGAAGAAATCAAGGCTTTTGAAAAAGAACTCTCTCAGGCAACAATTGATTCCAAAACTGGTGATTTAGGAGACATTAATGCTGAGCAGCTTCCTGGGAGGGAACATCTGAATGAACCTGGTAAATATTTCAGTGTATGTAGTAGTAAAAAATGCTACCATGTTTGCCTTTTGGAATAATTAGAATGATAAGAAAAAAGAGGTTGTTTTGCTAGTCATTAAGTGTTATTCTCATTGCCATATAGGGATTTTTTTAGAATTTTTACTGTTATACTTAACCACTGTGAGAAACCATGTTCTTGCCTCTGTCTCACAGTTTTAAAGACTTTGAGCTAAACTCCTCATAAACAGGAATCTTGTTTTTGTTTTAAATAAATCTCCTAATACTTAGCTCATATATAGGTACTAAAAAGTCACTCATTTAATACCTTTTGGTTGATTGGATTCTCTGAGAGAGGTTGTATAGACTAAAAATAAAAATGAGTTCAAATAAGGCAATGTCTGCCTAACGAGTTGGGGATCATTGAGTTTAAATCAGAGGACAGTGGTTATTTCGAATGAAATCTAGATACATGCCTGATCCATTATATCACTGGTTCTCAGAACTTCGTGCATGGACCCCTGGGAATTCTGAGACTCTTTCAGGATGTCCATAAAGTCAAACTAATTTTATAACACTAAGCTGTTAATTTGACTTTTCTACTGTGTTAACATTTGCACTTATGGCCCCAAAACAATGGTGGATTTAAAAAAATACCCCAAAACTGCTGGCTCCTCAGTATAGAAATCGAGGCGGTGACACCAGACTGTTCTTGTAGTTCTTGTACTCTTCACTGGCATGTAGGTGCAGTTAAAATAAAAAGCCATTTGCCCATAAGAATGTCCTTGATGAAGCATTAAAAAGTAAATTTACTGCATCTCGACCCTTTAGTGCATGTCTTTGTTAATATTCTAGTTGACAAAATGTAAAGTACAGATAAAGTATTCCAAAGTACCATGGGGTTTCGAGAGTAAGTACTTGTGCATTCCTTTGAGTTGCAGGCTGAACTTTTTCATGGAATGCCATATTTATTTCAAAGAACAACTAACTATGGTAATCCAAGCTTGGGTTTGGGGCAGACTGTTTTTTTTTTAAAAAGAACAAAGTGACCATGTCGCTAAATTTAGGGGAAATACTGACAGTATTTATTGCTAAAGATAAAATTCAAAACTCTCAAGTGAAAATTGAAATTTTGGAAAATTTGTGTCTGCTATCAGGAGTTTGTAAGACAGACCAATGGATTTCAGTGTTTAATAGCATAAAAAATTGATATGGTTTCAGATTCTAAAGTATAACCTTTAAAGACCTACTATTTGTAGAATATTCATATTTTTCTGGAAAGGCTATTAAACTAGTCATTTCTCTTTCAATTATATGCTTGAGGTTGGATTTTCTTTATATACTTCAAACAAAACAACAGATTACAACAGATTGAGTGCAGAGGCAGGTATGATAATCCAGCTGTCTTCTATTAAGAGAGACAGTAAAGAGATTTATAAATACATAAAACAAAGCCAGTCTTCTCAGTAAATTTCTAAAACTGTTATTTTTCATTAAAATATTAATTATTCAATATGTAATTATTATTGTTTTCCATTAAGTGAACATATTTTACTTTTTATTTTTAATTTCAAATCCAGTAAGTCAACTGATATAACCCACATTAATAGAAGTTCTTTGGGCTTTTGAATAACTTTTATGACTGTAAAGAGATCTTGAAATCAAAAGTTGGAGAACTGATGCATTATGCTGTCATGTTTTTAATATTCTTACAATTCTTTTTTTTTTTTTTTAAGATTTTATTTATTTATTTGACAGAGAGAGCAAGAGCAGGAACACAAGCAGGGGGAGTGGGAGAGGGAGAAGCAGACTTCCCGCCAAGTAGGGAGCCTGATACGGGGCTTGATCCCAGGACCCCAGGATCATGACCTGAGCTGAACGCAGATACTTAACGACTGAGCCACCCAGGCGCCCCATATTTTTACAATTCTTTACAAAATGTAGTCTTTTTGTCATTACACACACACACACACACACACACACACAGAGTAAATAAGTACCCAGTGTGTTCCAGGCATTGTTCTAAGCTCTGGGGAATGCAGCAAATAACAAAAGGAACAAAAATCTCTCTTCTCATAAATTTATGTTCTACAGGAGACAGATAATTAAAAAGCAAATAAGTATTGATATAAGTATGTCAGATAATGATAAGTACCATGGGAAACAAAGCAGGAGTTGGGGTGTTTTGTAATTTTAAATACAATGGTCAGGAAATATATAATACTTAGGATAACATTAGTTGCTGTAACAGATAAATTCTAAAATCTCAGTCACTTAATACAAGAGAAGTTTATTTGTTGAACATTCAAAGCTCAGTTGATAGCAAGGTAGGCTGAGCATGTTTGTAGAGCAGTTTTGTTCCTTGTGGCCACTCAGGGACCCAGGCTGATGGAAACCACCATCTTCAGCATGTAGCTTCCAAGGTCCTCTTGTGTAGAGACATTCAGCCATCAGACAGAATAAAAGGTGAGGATAGAGGATGATGGACTAGGCCTAGAACTGGCTCATATCACACCCAGTCAGATTCCACTGACCACTTCTCAGCGTGTGGCATCTAGGAACTGCACCTTGCTACAGCTACAGCTCTACCCTATGGAATAGGAGCGTGAATCTCTGGAAGACAGCTAGCTATCTCTGCCACTGAAGGCTTTGCTGAGAATGTGACATTCAAGTCCTTAAGGAGGCAAAGAAGCAAATCTTGCCAACATGGGCAGAATTAAGGGCCAGTGTAAAGACTCCATGGCTGAAGTGGGGAGGTGGGTTGAGGGGAGGCATAATGGAAGGTGAAGTCAAAGAGGATGATATATTTGGCCTTGTACCTCATTCCAAGGACTTAGGCCTTAACCAAGAGAGATGGGAAGCCGTTGAAGGGCCTCCAGCAGAGGAGTGGCAGGAGCGCTTTCAACTTTTGAAAGAATTTTTATGGTTGCTGGGTTGAATATAGACTTTAGGGAGTTCCAGGGCAAGAGTAGGAGGCCATCCAACTGAGAAATGATGGTGGCTTGTACCATTGGGTAGCAATGGAGATGGCGAGAAGAGATAGTTTTCTAGATCTTTTTTAAAGATAGAACAGATAGAATTTGCTGAAGGATTGACCATGGAGTTCAGGGGAAGAGGAATCAGACTCTTCTGTACTTTGTGGCCTGAAAAGCTAGAAGAATGGAGGGTCATTTACTAAAGTGAAAATGTTGTCAGAAGATACTCAGCAATAAAACTTGTTTTATTTTTAGTGAGCTGGCTCCTTTCTAGTAGAAACATACCTTTTTAACCTTCCTTTGTTTATATAGGTTCCTTTTAACCATTATTTTCTTTTGGGCCACTTTGCAGTGGAGTAACATTGTAAAATCTTTTAATAAAATTTTCATTTAACCAAATACATATTCTATTTTATGTATAAGTTTTAAAGTTAAATTTCTTTAATCTAAATGGCTTTGAATTTTACTCTGCTATTCTACCTTTGATTCTTAAATGTTCTATTTTAAGGTACTAGAGAAGGACAGACTCGCCTAATCAGAGATGGGGAGAAAGTCGAAGCCTATCAGTGGAGTGTTAGTGAAGGGAGGTGGATAAAAATTGGTGATGTTGTTGGCTCATCTGGTGCTAATCAGCAAACATCTGGAAAAGTCCTATATGAAGGGAAAGTATGTCAACTTCTACTTTCTAATTACCATTATCTTAAAGCATTAGACAAAGGTTTTCTTTTCCCTTTTCCCCATGCTAATAAAATTTTCTTTGGTGTTTGACATTTAAAAATTCGTTTCTATGGAGAGGATTTCCTCTTTTCCCTGCCTGGAAATTGATTTGTAAAAAAGTTCTTTCCATGTAGGGGAGCTGCATTTAATAGATTAGCCACTGTTTATCTTTGGGTACTTACCATACGTAAACTGTTCCCAACCATTTTGGATTAGGAGCTTCTGTGCCACCTTTCACCTAATGCTTTGTGCCTCACTATATTTAACTTGACAAGATATGAGGGCCCCTACAGAGCAGTGCTTATAATGCCAGCATGTTTTGCTAAGTGGGGCATGGTAACAGCTAATACTTTTGGCCTTGAGATCAACCAATTAGAAACCCTCCTTTGGCCTTAATTGTGTAGTTGTAATACATCCCCTGCCTCCACCCCTAGTGAAACGCTGATCTTGCAGCACATGTAGATGGTTGCTATCAATCATCATATTCCAAGTGGAAGATTTTAACATTGCATTTTGGAGAAAGTTTAAGTGTTATAATAATTATTTTAAAAAGGACATCTGTGATATATATGTCATTAATATGAACAGATAAGTTAGTAATCATTTGTCTCCTTTTTGTATTCCTATTGAAGGAATTTGATTATGTTTTCTCAATTGATGTCAATGAAGGTGGACCATCATATAAATTGCCATATAACGTCAGTGATGATCCCTGGTTAACTGCATACAACTTCTTACAGAAGAATGATTTGAATCCCATGTTTTTGGATCAGGTGGCTAAATTTATTATTGATAACACAAAAGGTCAAATGTTAGGACTTGGGAATACCAGTTTTTCAGATCCTTTTACAGGTAAGTTAGGAAAGTCTTCTGTACTTTCAACAATGTTGGTTGATTTTTTTTTTTTTTTTTGCTTTTGATGTGTTTAAACATCCATTATGATTAGCTGTTTAAATAAAAACCAAGATCTAAGATCTATAGCAGGTTTTTAAATTCATATAGTAATTCTGTATTTATAGAAACAATTATATGTTGTTCCTTTTCAAGATTTTATTTATCATTTATTTTAGAGACTGTGCACATGCGGGGGGGGGTGAGGGGCAAAGAAAGAGGAAGACAAAGAATCTCAAGCAGACTCCATGCTGAGCCTGATGCGGGGCTCTTGTCTCACAACCCATGAGAGCATGACCTGAGCTGAAATCAAGAGTTGGATGCTTAACTGACTAAACCATCCAGGTGCCCCTTTTCCCTTTCAAAAATACAGCCACACTGTAAACTAAATCACGAAAATTTAATTTAGTCATATGAAATGAAAAGAAACTCAGAAGTTCCTTTATATAGTTACTCCTTTTTAAAAATACGTGTTTTGGTGAATTTTAGTAAACAGATTCTTTTCACATGAGGCTAAATTGGTTAGTTGGGCATCAAATCTAGGATTGAACTATGGGTAGTTTGAGTTTACATGTGCTTTGTATTCCACATTTTTAAGTCAATTGTTTATAACATATAGTGTCTAAAATGTTCTAAATGGGGATTTGAGGGGAGGCAGGGAAGGGCAAAAAAAAAATGTTATAAATGGTATTAGGTTCTCAGACCAGTCCATAGATTATAATCCTAGTAGTAGTAGTCTGAGTCCTTTTTCCTAGGAAATGGATTATAATACTAGTTGTACTAGCCTGAGTTTTGGGTCCCGGGAACTGAGGCCATGGTACAGGAGGAAATAAAATGCTTCCTTTTTTCTCAGGTACAGGGCCAGCTCTAAATAAAATTCTGAAATTAGCACCTTATTGTTAATATTTTCCTGTTGTCATTTCTCACGGCATTTTTCATGTGCTAGTGCTCTTCCTTGTTTTACAAGGATTCCATATCCCTTTCCGTCTTCCTCCCTCACAGATACTTCATGCTCCTAACTAAATTATCTCTTCTTCCTCTATTTCAAAATTCCGTTGCTCATTCACCTAGTAAAGCTAATGTCACCTGCATGTTGACTTAAACAGAATTATCAGACTGACTCACTACTGAGTATAAATGATGTAACCCCTCCCAATAGTTGCACTTGACAGAAAAAAAAAAATGGATTTATTATCTGGGTATTCTGTTGATAGAATTTCAGACAGTACAGAAGAGTGAACACATGATCATAGTATTGTGTCAGCTGTTTTGTGGAGCAGAAGACAGATGTTAGAGCAGCTGGCTCCATCTGGAAATCTTAGCTCTGGCTTTTTTTTACTCTTCTGAATCTCTAACTTTATAAGCATCCTTTTGTGTGTACTTTTTACATATGTCTTATTGTAGACACCTGTGATTATTTCCCTAGAGGTACTAACAAAACATATACTCACACACACTCACACACACCACACATTTGTAAAAGTATAAATGGAAATCTCTTTCCTTTGTGGCACTCATCGCCTTTGAAAAATTCTCTTCTCCAGTAGGTTGTAAGCTTCAGTGGATACAAGCAATCTTGTTCCCTGCTGTATCCCCAGCACTGCACGCACTATTTGACACATGAGTTAATGAACTCAGGGGTTCTCTAAAAGATTAACATTTGATGCCTGTGGTTCTGATAGGAACAGCAGGAATTCTAGTGAATTTGTATAGCAGCAGGAACTGATTACATGTGTATATTATTTAGGTCAGAGACCACCTGTAATATCTCCTTTTATATTTGAATTTTTAGTTATTTTAATATTTAAAGGCAGTGGCTAACACCTAATAAAGTGCTAAAGTTGAGAAAATGAAACTTAGAGAATCACTGAAATTTTAGTTTCTTAGTAGTCTTTCGTACTATAAGATGTTGACTAATTTCTGTTATACTGTCATGTGACAGCTTTGCTCTTCTATTTTTTTCTCCAAGCTTAGAGTCTCCTAATGTAAGCATTGTGCTGTTTATGAAATTCAAAATTTTGGCATACTTCAGCTTTTCCTTTGTTTGCATGCATAGGTGGTGGTCGGTATGTTCCGGGGTCTTCATCAGGATCTTCTAATACACTGCCTGCAGCAGATCCTTTTACAGGTGGGATGCAGTTTTGATAAATATAGCTTTCTTCACTTAATGTGTAGCATTTTGCATTATATGGCTTTACATTTTGGAGACATCATCTAATAATTAATAATTCCCTTATCTATATTCCAATTTTGATGGATCTCCTTTTCTTTAACTTCTAATTTTTGCTTTTTCCTGGAGTATTTTGTAGTTTTTCTCATGACTTTTAAATAGCATATTATTAGAACTCATCGTTTTCTCCAGTGGTCCTTCCTGCAAGGAGAGCAAGAGTCATTAAGGGCATAGTTTTTAGAGTCAGATAGACCTTGGTTCAAAATCTGGCTCTACCACTTACTTGCTATGAGAAGTTGGCAAGTTGCTTAACCTGTCTGAGCCTAATTTTTTTATCTGTGAAATTAGATAATAGGGGAACCCACCAACCAAGACACAGCATGAGTGCTATTACTGGCGAGATTCTACTGATCACAAGCAAAGAAGGAGCCATGTGAGTCGTTGATATTGGATGAAGCGGTGCAGTCAAGAAGTCTGTTTAAGCATATTTTGCCTTAGCATGGAAGGACACAGTCCACCCAGGATTAGTCTTCTAATCTATGTTATTAATGGCCTTCGTGAAGCCCTGGAAGTATTGGTGTATCTCTTCACAATGACTTTATTTACCAAGGTATGCATGCCTCAGCATCAACACTACTGGGAAAAAATTGCCAAGCTTGGACTTTAATGCAGCTGAAGAAGTCTCTGTTTTCAGAGTAGCTTTTGATGTATTTTATGATGCTTTTGTTGGATCATCAGCCAGAGTTCCCGGACAATATACCCAATTTGGGAAGAGATTCTTGGCACTTATGGTATCCACTGGCCTTGCCAACATAGATTCCTGTCTAAACCATAGATTGGATCAACACACAACCTTCAGTCACTATCATGAAGTTGTGAATTGCTCTCAGTGAGCTTCTTCTCTCCTGTGAATGAATTGGTGGCCCAGATGCCCCGTAGCTGTACCCTGTGCATTGGTAACCAGTATGCTACAATCACCATCTATCAAGATCCAGCTAAATGTTGTGATGGCACAATGGCTATTAAGGAAACCCTTGATGACATAATGCAATTTAATAAGGTAGTAAGGATCTGAAGAGTAGATAAGAGGTGATGGCTTATTCAGACATAGTGATGCCCTGAAACTTAGAACAGCGTAGTTCACAGATCTCATTAGCAGCTTTTTCTTGGAACAGAAGGAAGCTTCAAGCATACCATCAAAATCAAGAGAACTCCTGGGGCCGTCTGTCTCACTGTTGCACAATGTCAGTAACTCGGAAGATTCAGTGATTATGGAGATATGCAAGATAGCATACTAGGATAACAACCACACTATTATAAAAAATAGATAACCGCACCTACATATTGAGATGTTATGAAAATTAAATGGTATAGTACATGTGAAGTTTAGCAAAATGCCTGGACTATATTTAAGCCCTCAATATATTTTAGTATATATTCCCCCAATTTTACCAGTAGCACTGGGGCAAAGAGTTTTTCCCGTTCACCTTACAGGTTAAGGTCAATCTTAATTCTCTTTCCTTTTCCTTATTTATGTGCTTCTCAAACTTCTAATGTTAATTAGAACCCATCTGGGATGCTTGTTTAACTCATAAGGTCCTTCCCACAGAGATAATTCTGATACACTAGGTTGGTGAGGAGGTAAAAATTACTCATGCCAGGCCTGATCTCTCACCCATGGATTCTGATTAAATGTTCTTTGTTGTTTGTTTTGCCGTTAGGTAACTTTAAAAGCTCCCTATAAGTTTCTAAAGAGAAGCCAATTTGGAGAACCACTAGGCTGTTATGGGTGGGCCTAGGAATCTGCATATTGAACAGGTGACTCTCACGTGGTTGAGAACCACATTTAGAAAAGTGTAGGATTGTACTTTGCCTTTATAATTAATGCCTTGGGCAAGTTATCCAGCCTTCTTCTAAAATAGTAATAATAATGGTATCTAATTGATACTTAAATGAGTATATAATATAAGATGCTTAGCATGCGGGGCACCTGGGTGGTGCAGTCAGTTAAACAGCCGGCTCTTGGTTTCAGCTCAGGTCATGACCTCAGGGTCATGAGATTGAGCCCCACCTTGGGCTCTGCCCCCAGCAGAGTCTGCTTCGGTTTCTCTCTCCCTCTCCTTTGCCCCTTCCCCCGGCACGCTTGCGTGCACGCACACTCACGCGCACACACACACACTCTCTCTCTCCCTTTCTCTCTCCTACAAATAATAAATCTTTTTTAAAAAGATGCTTAGCATGCTACCTAGCATATTAGTAAAAACTCAACAAAGCCTCTTATTCTGTGTTCTTCGTTATTTTAATTTATTTATATCTACAGTTTGGGGTTTTTTTTCTTTTGTATAGTTTGCTTTTTCTGTATGTGTTACACCGGTTATACCAACGCCTAGATATTAAATTCAGAGGGCCTGGAAAAGTAGCTCATCTTTCTTCTTCCCACAAAGGCTGATCAGGACTCTGAACATCTCCAAATCCTGCTGATTCTTTCTCTACACTGGTTTTTCATGTTCCTTTCTTTCCATTTTCAATGAGACATCCACAAGTAGGATCTCAAATATGAGACAGAGCTATTATCATTAGCATCCCTAAATCTTACCTAGTCTCTTTTTTGCTTATGTATTAGCTGATCCTCTCTATTTCAATAGAATAGTGTTCACGTTTATTTTTTTGATTGTTTTTAATTTTTTAACGTTTTCTTTTTAAGTACTCTCTGTACTCATTGTGGGACTTGAACTTACAACCCTAAGATCAAGAATCTAATGCTCTACCAACTGTGCCAGCTAGGCACCCTGTGTTTACATTTCATTATGGGAATCTTTTAATTTCTTCTCTCCAATTCACTAATGCTTTTTCAATTCATTAGCATCTGTAATTATAATGTATAAGGCATCTAATGTTTATTTTGTAATTTGAGAATTACTTTTAAGACTAACATTTATCACCAACTATATGCCAGGTACTATTCTAAATGAATTTATAGCCCATTTATTATGTATATAAAGATGCCATTCTGAAGTGTGACTCATAATGAAAATAAGTTATTCTATGTAGAGAGGAGCATTTTGAACTTTAACTTGCAGTTACCTTTGCTTACTAGATGTGTTATTACATTTTAGGTGGTGGTCGTTATGTGCCAGGGTCTGCCAGTATGGGAACTACCATGGCTGGAGTTGATCCATTTACAGGTACACACTTTTCCACTTTTCATTTCTTTTTCTTCTTCTTCTTCTTCTTCTTTTTTTACATTTTTAAAATTCGTTGAAACTTTTATTTAATGAAAGATTGAGAAAACTGGTATCTTTTTCTTGCTGGAGAACTTTTCATGTAGTAGATTAAGACCAAACTTCTTGACCTGGCTTTTATTTTTTATTTTTTATTTATTTATTTATTTATTTATTTTTAAAGATTTTATTTATTTTTTTGAGAGAGAGAGCACATGAGAGGGGGGAGGGTCAGAGGGAGAAGCAGACTCCCCGCTGAGCAGGGAGCCCGATGCGGGACTCGATCCTGGGACTCCAGGATCATGACCTGAGCCGAAGGCAGTCGCTTAACCAACTGAGCCACCCAGGCGCCCTATTTTTTATTTTTTAAAGATATTATTTATTTATTTGACAGAGAGAGACACAGCAAGAGAGGGAACACAAGCAGGGGGAGTGGGAGAGGGAGAAGCAGGCCCCCCACCGAGCAGGGAGCCTGATGCAGGGCTTGATCCCAGGGCCCTGGGATCATGACCGGAGCTGAAGGTAGACGCTTAATGACTGAGCCACCCAGGCACCCCTTGACCTGGCTTTTAGAATGTTCTCAGAATTTTTCATGCTGCATATGGGACTCATGTAGGAAACTTAAAAAAACCTCATCTCCAGAGAAGCCCACTGAGTCTATTACTGCTCTGGTTTGAGGCCTTGGCAAGTGTAGTTTTCGTAATCTTCCAATGTGATTCTAATGTGTAGCCAGGATTGAAAACTGCTATTCTGTCATAGCTCTGGTTTACTCACTACCCTTATGAAAACTGAGTTTTTTTGCATCTCTCCTTTGTTCATTCTTAATGTATTGAGAATGTTATTCAGGGACGCTTGGGTGGCTCAGTTGGTTAAGCGTCTGCCTTTGGCTCATGTCATGATCCTGGGGTCCTGGGATTGAGTCCTGCATCGGGCTCCTTGCTCAGCGGGGAGCCTGCTTCTCTTTGTGCCTCTGCCACTCCCCCCTGCTTACGTTCTCTCTCTCTCTCTCTCGGTCAAAATAAAAACCTTAAAAAAGAGAGAATGTTATTTACTATGCTACATGTTCTGTTTAAGAGGACCCAGAAAAAAAATTGCTTTTGTGATTTAGGCCTATGCTATCTGGCCTTCTCCTGACCAATTAATTTTTCTTTTTTATTCTTAGTATCTTGCCTAGACTCTGACACATCTTACTTGTTCATCAGTGTTGAATATAGGCAGACATGCTTCCCTCTGTATTGACTATTAATAAAATGCAGAACTAAATTTGTGGTTCACCTCTTGCCATATGTTTTCCCCTACTTGTTATTTTCTACAAGAGACTAATATATGTGGGACATATATGTTCTTGACCATAAAATATATACTTACGAATCAGCACTCTACTTAAGAACTAACTTGGTATGTGATGATTTTTGTAAGCTATTTTTTCACTGCAAAAGTAACATTGACTGGTGGTATTGAAGTATAACACAATGATTAAGATTGAGGACTCTGGAGTGAGAATGCTTAGATTCAAATCTCTGTTCCACTACTTTTTACGTGTTTTGCCTTGAGCCAGTTATTCTCTTTCTGTGCCTCTACTTTTCTTATTTGTAAAGTTGAAGTAATGTCTACCTCATGGAGTTAAGAGCTTAAAATTACAAAATGTATATAAAGCACTTTATACAGAATAAATACTTAGTAATTGTTAGCTGTACCTGTTGTATTAGAAAAGAGTCTAAAGTTAACTGTGCTTCCTGTCATTTTTCAGAAGTTATAGTTTTTAACAGTTTGGTGTGTATACTGGGCCTTATATACCTTAGTCAAACTTATTGTCATCTCTTACTTAGACAAATGAAGTAATATCCTCCAAATTGGTCTCTCCATGGTCCATACTGCAGCCAGCGATCATTTTACAGTAGAACTTTGTTTATACTCCTCCCCTGATTAAAATCCTTTAATGGTTTCCCATTGAATATTTTTTCTTGGCTTGTATCACCTTCCTCTCTGCCTTTTTTCTGCCCAGCCATACCGGCCTGTGTCAGTTTCTTGAGCGTCCCATGCTATTTTCTACCTCAGGAGTTTGGTAGATGCTGTTCTGTTTTAGAATACTTGAGCCCTTTGCTTTGTTATTTAGATCACAAATTATTGTTTGGCTTTTTCCTCCGTTTTCTTTTTTTATTTAATTTTGTAATATAGTATTTATTAAATGAAATTTCCTGGATGTTCACATATGCCCTTTGCTGGATCACTTACTCTATGATAAGCTCACATTGCACCCTATATTTTTCTTTCTCGTTTTACTTAATTGTTTGGATGGTATTTGATTTGCATTCTCCTTACCACAACTAGACTGTAATGACCAGGACTTTAGGCAATGTCTTTTAGCTCATCTTTGATCATATCAATAAATATTTATGCTTTATAAGCAATTAAAATTAATTTTGTGTATTTATCTCATAACTTAATCTTTACCTACCTTATTCCTGTTTCTGATATATTCAGAAAATCAAAATGTTTTATATGTATTTTTGCAAAATACCTTAATTTTTGCATTGGAACAAAAATAAATTAAGATTTGGCAGGCGAGAATTCTACCACTGAACCACCAATGCTAAATTAAGATTTGGAATGCAGGTAAAATACAAATTAGGTTTAAATTATACTTTAATTGACTTTAGTCACTATGTATTGTGCTAAATTTTCATCCTGTGCCAGTTTTTTTTGACACACTGCATTTTGGTTACTATAATAGGGACTTAGGAAATAAAAATGTATAAAAGACTAGGACCCTTTCCCTTCAGGAACCTACATCTTGGGGGGATTTATTGAAATGATGGAGATCATATGGCCTTAGTCGTTCTCTGACTGACTTACTTCACTTAGCATAATACATTCTCTCATTCCATCCACATCATTGCAAATGGCAAGATTTCATTCTTTTTTATGGCTGACTAATATTCCAGTGTGTGTGTGTGTGTGTGTGTTTGTATACACACCACGTGTTCCTTATGATTTCACTCATAATGTGGAATTTAAGAAACAAATGAGCAAAGGGGAAAAAGAGAGTCAAACCAAGAAACACTCTTAACCATAGAGAACAAACTGATGGTTACCAGAGGCGAGGTGGGTGAGCGGATGGGTTAAACAGGTGACGGGGATTAAGGAATGTATTGTGATGAGCACCAGGTGATGTATGGAAGTGATGAATCACTGTATTGTACACCTGAAACTAATATTATACTTTATGTTAACTAACTGGAATTTGAATAAAACTTATAAAAATAAACTAAATGATGGAGAAAATGACAATGCCTACTATATCATTTGGAATAAGCAGTAAAAGACATGAGAAGAAAGAGACAATATGCCTTAAGATGGGAATGGAAGGTTTCATAATTGTTATGTACTCTCTGATCTTTTAAAACTTTGTAAATTAGGTTGAATCTTAGAAGTATGAGAGATGTAGAGAATATGAAATGGAAAGGCTTTTGTTTTACATTTAAGCTCCCAGTCCAAAAACTAAAATTTATTGTAGTTACATATCTAAATAATTGTTAAAACAAAGTCATACAATTAGAAAAATCTCAGTTTTGTCTACACCTTATGATTTTCATCATCTTCTGTTCTGTAAATAGGGACTAGTGCCTACCGATCAGCTGCATCTAAGACAGTGAATATTTATTTCCCTAAAAAAGAGGCTGTTACTTTTGACCAGGCAAACCCTACACAAATATTAGGTAAGTGCATTTTAATTATACAGTTTTCTCACATATCCATAGACTCTTTGCAGTGCACTCAAGACTGTTTCTCCTCCTCACATGAGCTAGGAACTGGGTGCTTACATGATAGAGACTTCTGTTGTGGGATTACACAACTGCGTCGACTACAAATACACAGTCTGATAATGGACCCTTAATACTTTCAAGAAGCCTTATACAAATATAAGGTAAATGCTTTATGATGATTTTAATGAAAAAAAAAAAAACTAAAAGGGAAAAATAGAAATCCCCTAAGATCTTAATGTTTTCAGGAAAAAAAATAATGAAAACGAATGAGTAAAGCATTTAAACAATAAAAGTTTTCTCTTAAAAAAATTAGTGGCCCTTAGAGATAATAATAAAAGGCTGTTCAAATTGTCCATTAAAAATGAAACTGCTCAGTTGACTTTGAATGCTTTTTCTGTTAACTTTTTTCTCTCATAACAAAATGATAGGTGTTTTTTGGACAGAGAATCCTAGCTCTGTTTGCCACTACTACTTCATGAGAATTGAGATATGATAACATATACACCTCAGTATAAAACGGGGGGGGGTTGTCAGAATTAACCTTTATGCCATATTTATAAAAATCATTGGTAAGGGGCGCCTGGGTGGCTCAGTCGGTTAACCTTCTGACTCTTGGTTTTGGCTTAGGCCATGATCTCAAGGTTATGAGATAGAGCCTCATGTCGGGCTCCACACTTAGCAGGGAGTCTGCTTGAGATTCTCTCTCTCCCCCAACCCCCGGTCTCTTACTCTGTCTCTAAAATAAGTAAATCTTTAACAAAAAATTGTTTCATGAAAACATGAAGCATTCGTGTTTCGTGAATATGGTAACAAAAGGCAGTATTTCCATTAAATATGTTTTTAAAGTAATGTGATGTCAAATGTGCATATGGAAATAAGTCAATAAATTAAATATTATAAATAGACATTTAACTCTTCAGTTAATTCATTAACAGTCATATAAGTTGACATAAGTTGGCTAAAAGTTGTTATAAATTTTTTCTTTGAGAAAATAGAAGATTGACCTATACTTGGGTATAATGACATGATATTGCTTTGAAAACCAAAATGATTACAAGTATGATCTACTTTAAAACTTACTTGAAGCAGAAAGTTTCATAAGATCTTAGAAAATAACAGGTAAAATAAAAATCATCACAGTAGCCTTTTTTTTTTCTCTACTGTGCTCAACTAAAAACATTCACAGGCCTTATTCTTAATTTATGGTCTTTGATAATTGCCATGAAAAGTCTTACCTTCCCCATGGTGTATGGTGGAATACTCTTATTGAAAATTTTGACATTTTTATATCATATTTGGCTAATTACAGTTAGAGAATTTTGAAAGTTTGAGTTTGGGTTCTAGGTAAACTGAAGGAACTTAATGGAACTGCACCTGAAGAGAAAAAGTTAACTGAGGATGACTTGATACTTCTTGAAAAGATACTGTCTCTCATATGTAATAGTTCTTCAGAAAAACCTACAGCCCAGCAACTTCAGATTTTGTGGAAAGCTATTAACTGGCCTGAAGGTATGGAAACAGTCTTTAAAATGTAATTAGAAAGCAGTAAGCATATCTTTTCATTTCTTTCAGTATTACTGGTGTTTCTAGATTGAGTAAAAGTTACCCTGGGTAATTGTAATTCATAGTCTTGATTTGGTCACATGCCTTATGAGAATCTGAAGGGAATGTAATGATCCTCATACATATACCATTTCATATGCCATTTTGTAGCATTTGTGGATCCCCTGCAAACCACCCAAGAACATTTTGTGACCTATTAACCCCAGGCTACAACCATTTGCTATAATTATTTTTTTAACTCACTTAATTCCTTTTAAATTCCAAAAGTGTCCTCTCCCTTATTACTTTTTCATGCTATTGATTAGAGAAGAAAAATCATTTGTCCTGCTTAATATCCCATATTGTGAATTTGGCAGATCACTTAATGTGTTCCACTATCTCTATAGTTCCTGCTAAACATAATTAGATTCTGGTTCAATAATTTTTTTTTTAGATGAATACCCTTTATAAATAATGCTGCATACTACCTTTATATCACAGGGCACATAATTTCTGGATTCTTTACTTTTAGTGATGCTAAGATTATAGAGTGGGTTCATTCAGATGGTGTCTGCCCAGTCCTTTGAATGTAAAGCCCTCCACCAACCTGTAAGCATCCTATTAGCATTTGTCAACTGGAATTCTATTAAAAAAGCTTTCCCTCTTGGGGTGCCTGGGTGGCTCAATCAGTTAAGCACCTGACTCTTGATTTTGGCTCAGGTCATGATCTCAGGGTTGTGAGATCTAGCCCTGAACTGGCCTCTGCACTAGGTGTAGAGTGTGCTTAAGATTTTCTCCTCCCTTCCCTTACCCGACTCCCAGTCACACGTATGTGCGTGCTCTCTCTTAAAAAAAAAAAAAAAAGAATACTTTAAAAAAAAGAAGCTTTTCCTCTTCAACTCCCTGGTCTTATAGGAACTCTCTGGTCTTACAGGATTTTTAAAAGCAAGGTCCCCATCCCATTCATTCCACTAGGATTTATTGAATACTCAGTATGTATCAAGCTAGATAATAACCCATTTAAATTATCTTTAAAGCGTACATGATCCTGTAAAAATAAATCCAGTCTCTATAAATATGAAAAATTAATTAACAAAAGTTTTAGAAATATACATATTTTGTAAAGCAGGCACATGGTTTTTAACATTTTCTGAAATGGTCGTGTGTTAATGAAATAAGATTCTTAAAACTGAGTAATAGTCATAGGAATTTTCTGGGTTTTTATAAACATTAATGAATTTTTCTTTTTAATAGATATTGTTTTTCCTGCACTTGACATTCTTCGGTTATCAATTAAACATCCCAGTGTGAATGAGAACTTCTGCAATGAAAAGGAAGGGGCTCAGTTCAGCAGTCATCTTATCAGTCTTCTGAACCCTAAAGGAAAGCCAGCAAACCAGCTGCTTGCTCTGAGGACTTTTTGTAATTGTTTTGTTGGCCAGGCAGGACAAAAGCTCATGATGTCCCAGAGGGAATCACTAATGTCTCATGCAATAGAACTGAAATCAGGGAGCAATAAGAACATTCACATTGCTCTGGCTACACTGACCCTGAACTATTCTGTTTGTTTTCATAAAGACCATAACATTGAAGGGAAAGCTCAATGCTTATCAGTAATTAGCACAGTCTTGGAAGTTGTACAAGACCTAGAAGCCACTTTTAGACTCCTTGTGGCTCTTGGGACACTTATCAGTGATGATTTAAATGCTGTACAGTTAGCCAAGTCTTTAGGTGTTGATTCTCAAATAAAAAAGTATGCCTCAGTATCAGAACCAGCTAAAGTAAGTGAATGCTGTAGACTTATCCTAAATTTACTGTAACAATGGGGACGGGGCTGAGATTTTAAATTGATTAGTGTTTTTTCTCACGTTTTACATGACTGATTACAGATGGTTAAAAAAAAAAGGCTGTGGATTAAGTAAAATTTCAGATCTTGTAAAGTGGGGGGTAAGAGGAGATAAAGAAGAAATAAAATTTTTGCACTGATGAACTGTGAGATTTTCCTGTGTGATGTGGGTAAGTTTTCAGGAGTTTAGAAACAAGAATAAGCTAAAATCAACAACACAGATGCTACAGTGGCATAATGTTCATACCTTTGCCACATAAGATAAGAATGTTTATTTATATAATCTGCTTCTACTACTTATATACCCTAAACTGTTACTTGTCAGTGGTTGTCTTTTATTTAACTTCTGCTCTACTCATTTTCATTGCTGATTCTTTCAACAGCACTGATACATTTCAAGGTCTTATTTTAGCATAAGTACTTTAGAATTTTCAAAAATTAAGTTTGTTATAAATTATTCCATATATCAAAAAGATATAATTTCTTCATTTAAGTTACTTGTAAATAGAAATTATGTTTGATGGCTTATTTTTAGATGAAGGAAAAGCAACTTACTAAGCTGCATTAGGTTGTTACCAGTTCAGACAGATGAGACCCCAAATTAACTCCAGGCTTATGATCCATTTTCTTTTGTCTCTCCCTATTTGAGGTAACTTCATTATTCATTCTAGTTTTGATATTAGTTTATTTTTGGTCATTTCCATTGTCTCAAAGGGAATTTGAAATGTGGTGAATTTTATCAAGCAACTGTGCAAGCAATAACAATGTTATTGGCAAGTCCAGAGCCTATCGTGTAAAAGTAGTATTTTTGAGCTTCTAACATGATCCAGGCACTATGCTAACCACTTTGATATTTAATTTCCAAAACCCCTTAGATGAAGAGTGATGGTGTCTCTATTTTCAGAAGTAAGTATAATGGGAGGAATCATAAGAGAAAAAAAGAAAAGTGCATACCATACTATACTTTCTAGAGAGAGGCATCACAAATTTGTCTCTGAACATCCTAGCAGTTAACACAAAGGAGGAACCAGCACTTTAATTACATAATTTAATGTGTTTACAAGAACTTGAGTTTCTTAAGAGAAGCAGAACTATTCCTATTTTTAAAAGTGGGAAAAAAAAAAATAAAAAATAAAAAAAATAAAAAAAAAAATAAAAGTGGGAAAGATCTTTTCACAAAGAGGACTTTGCCTAAGATAGCAGCATTCTCAACATTTATGGTATACAGAACCATCAATTTACTGGCTTAATGACAAATTGCAAAGAACAGTTCTTCCCCCAATAAGGGAGGAAGGATTTTTGATCATCTGGATTCAAGGAAAAATTTGGAATATCAAAAAAGAATGGGTAAAATATAAATAGGGGGAATGTGTATTTTGCTGAGTATGAAATTGCAACTTTCTGATGTGTACTCAGACTTTAAAAATTCTGTTGTCTGGCTCCATTAGGAACCTTTGCTTTACTCTTTGTTGAATTGGGATTTAGATGGTTAAGTCAAAGTTTTAAATGGCAAAGTTAAGAGTTTAACCCAGGTCAGCCTGGTTCCATTACAATACACTGCTTTCTTGTTAACATGTCCAGTCTAGCATGCAGTTGTAAGTACAAACAATTTATCTACAATATTTTGAAATACTAGGTAGAAACTTTGAATGATGGGAGGACATTAAGAACGTGAGTTCACTCTTCAAAATGTAAGGGGTGGCAAATTGTAAACACTGTTTGCTTCGTATAGTGTACAAGTCTTTACAACAACTTTTAGAATATCAGTATTTCATGTTTATTGAAGAAAAAATACAAAATACAATTTATCTAAAGAAAAAAGATAATCCCACTTGAAAAATAAGTGTTATATGATGGTTTTGTGATACTTTAAAGTCTTTTTCAGTTAAACTTTTTTCCATGGTTCCCTTAATATTTTTTTGTGAATATAAAAACATACATTCATTGAATAAAACACACACATCAAATAAAAATTGCCTGTAATCCCACTACCCAGAGAGAACCATTCTTAACGTCTTGTGGCATATTAGTAGGTGTGTAAATGTGTTGTTTTTGTCTTAAAAGACTGTGGGATACACATTGCACAATAACCTGGTTTTTAAGCTTGCCATTATATTAATATGCATACCTCCACCTTAATAAATATAGTACATTATATGGATCTATCCATTTCCTATTATCTGATACTGTTTTCAATTTTCAGCTATCATCAGTGCTCAGACAAATATCCTAAGTGTCTTACTAGTTCCTTAGGCTACATTTTATACATGGAATTGGTGGGCCAAATTAATGCACATTCTTTAGACTTGATACATGCTGTCAAGTCACTTCCAATGGTAAAAGTCTTAGAGTTAATGTCCATATTGCATTTGAAACACAGTTGCTTGCAAAAGACATGTTATCATTGCCTTGATTTCAGAACTATTAGCCTCCATCTGGCATCACATTTTTTAAATGAGCATGCTTCTGTTGTGATCTCCCCACTACCCTGCTCTAATCCTGCTACCCCTAGCCCCTGGGACTTGCAGTTTATGACTAAATAGCAATTCAGTAATATTTTTACCTACCTCATGTTCCTTTTATTTTTTTTTATTTTTTTATTTTTTTTAAAGATTTATTTATTTGACAGAGAGAGAGACAGTGAGAGCAGGAACACAAGCAGGGGGAGTGGGAGAGGGAGAAGCAGGCTTCCCGCGGAGCAGGGAGCCCGATGCGGGGCTCGATCCCAGGACCCTGGGATCATGACCCGAGCCGAAGGCAGACGCTTTAACGACTGAGCCACCCAGGCGCCCCCTCATGTTCCTTTTAAATCATGGAAGAAGCATAGCTAAAAACAGATTCTTCACAAATTCTGGGGATAAGACTGGGACATAGCTTCCTTAGCAGCTATCAGTTATTGTGTTAAGAAATGATAAAATGTATAGACGCGATCATTTGTGATGTATCATACTTCCTAAAGGTCTTGAGATTTAAATTACTTGAGATTAGGAAATGCTATTCAATTTTTTTTAAGTAATTTAAAAAAATAATTTATAATTAATTTCTAGTATATTTTTCTATAGAAAATTATACACAGGGAGTTAGTTTATTTGGGCTGCTACAACAAAAATACCATAGATTGGGTGGCTTAAAAACATTTATTTCTCACCATTCTGGAGGCCAGGAAATCCAACATGAAGGTGCTGGCATATTTGTTTGATGAGGGTTCTTACATGGCAGAAGGAGGAAGCTCTCTGGGGTCTCCCCATTTATGAGGATTCCACCCTTCTGACTGGATTATCTCCCAAAGGCCCCATCACATTGGGGATTACATTTCAACATACTGAATTTTGGGGGTGACACATTCAGTCTATAGTACACAGTGTAGTTGTGATTATAAATACAATTTTGAAGATTTTTTTCACTTATCATTCCATGTGGTTTTCTTCAGTTTTTTTAAATGAAAATGTTCATACATACAGAAAAGTTCAGAGAGTACAGTGAACACTCATGGACTCGCCAACTAAATTCTACAGTTGTTAACATTTTGCCATATTGGCTTTATCTCTACTCTTGAAATTACAGATATCACACTTATCAACTAAATACTTCAATATGTATCTTAAGAATAAGGACATTTTAAAGAATATTCTTATTTATAATTATCATTGTATTTAAGAGAATCAGTGATTTCATAATATCTAATATCTAGTGCATACTCAAATTTCCTTATTGTCTCATAATACCTTTTAACACTTTTTTTTAAAGGATCTAATATAAATAATCAAGGTTTATGTATTGTATTTATTTGGTTATATATCTCTTTGGTCTCAATCTAGAATGGTTCCTCCATTTTTATTTTCAGTATCATTGACTTTGAAGTATCTAGGCATTCCAGAATGCAAGGTACCCCAATTTCATATTTGTAAACCATTTCTGTAACTCTTCTGTATTAATTATCTATTGCTGCTTAATAAATTACCCCAAAAGTAAAGTGGCTTAGAACAACACACATTTACTATCTGAAATTTTCTGTGAGTGAGGAATCCTGGCCCAGCTCAGCTGGATCCTCTGTTTCTTTGTTTCACATGCTATCAAGGGTATCAGCCAAGGCTGAGGGCTCGCTCATCTGAGGGCTTGACTGGGGAAGGATGCATTTTTGAGCTCACTTACATGGTTAGTGTTCAGTTCTTTTCCAGTTGTTGGATTGAGGACTTAAAATCCTAGTTGGCTATTGGCCAGAGGCTGCCCTCAGTTTTTTGTTTGTTTGTTTTAAGAATATTTTCCAGGGGCTCCTGGATAGCTCAGTCTGCCTTTGCCTCAGGTCATGATCTCAGGGTCCTGGGATCGCGCCCTGCATTGGGCTCCTTGCTCAGCGGGGAGCCTGTTTCTCCCGCTGCCTCTGCCCCTTCCCCCACTCATGCTTGCACTCTCTCTGAAATACATAAAATCTTTTTTAAAAAAATTAAAAAATGTTTTCCCTCCTTTATTTTTTTGTTTTTATTATTTTTTAGTGGGGGGGGGGAGAGGGAGAGAGAAAATCTTGGCATGGAGCCCTACAGGAGGCTTGATTTCAAGACCCTGGGACCGTGACCTGAGCCTAAAGCAAGAGGCAAACACTTAGCCAACTGAGCACGTAGGCTCCCCTGCCCTCAGTTTTTTGTTTTATGGGCTTCTCCATCATGGCAAGTGGTTTCATCAAAGCCAGCAAAGGAGAGGGTCTGCTAGCAGAACCAAGGTCAGAATTTTTTTTTTAAAAGATTTTATTTATTTATTTGAGAGAGAGAATGAGAGAGAGCGAGTACATGAGAGGGGGGAGGGTCAGAGGGAGAAGCAGACTCCCTGCCGAGCAGGGAGCCCGATGCGGACTCGATCCAGGGACTCCAGGATCATGACCTGAGCCGAAGGCAGTCGCTTAACCAACTGAGCCACCCAGGCGCCCCCCAAGGTCAGAATTTTTATAATCTAACCACAAACATGCCACCCACTCAACATCAACATATTCTATTGACTGGAAGCAAGTTACTCAAGGACAGTGGATTACACAGGCTGTAAATATCAGGAAAAGATCACAGGGAGCCTTCTTAGAATCTACCTGCCATACCTATTTCCTATAAACTAAAAGCTAAATCTAAAGACTTGGTTAGATTAAGATTAAAATATTGTAGCAAGAATACTTCATAGGTGTGTGTACTTTTTTTTTTTTTACTTGATTGCATCATATCTCCGCTTCCTTGAAGTTTGTGTTCCCCTTACCATAACTAAAGGAGATTAGGAAGATAAAACAGGGTGTAATTGGCCTACTGACCGTCTTCACAGAGATGGGTGAATATTTTTTAAGTTTTTTCATTCTTCTATATTTTATTTTTCTAACTGATTATCAGGTTTTACTTGTTTAATGGTTGCAATTAGAGTGCTTGTTTTCTGGAGGTACTAAGGCAGGATCCTGACTTTGAGGGCAACAGTAAACCACTTTGGTGCCTCTCGTGGAGGAAAAGAGTCTTTAGAATACAGTGAGTGATGAAAGCGGAGGAGAACGCCAACTAATGCCCTTCTGTAAAGTAGGTAGGCTGATACTGGTCCTAGGCCTAATATGAGCTCCTGGGACTTAAAACTTGATCTTGGAATTAATGGACACATTGTAATAAATCAGAAAAGTAAAATGTCCAAATGGCAATGATACTTTCATCAGATGTAAAGGCATATGATATAGCAATACTTACACAATGGTTTGTAATTGAATTTAAAGCAAACCAGTTAAGTAACATTGAAAAAAAAAAAAGACAAATTTAAGTAAATTAGATAGCATACATTAAGCAATTACTTTATACTAGTTTCAGGCTTATCCTCATTATCCCTATGGGGTAAGTACTGTTACTAATTTTACAAGTGAAGAAACTGAAAGAGATCAAGTAACAAGGCACTAATAACAAAACAATGGAGAATAGTATTTAATAAATGATGTTGGCAAAGCTGGATATCAAGATGAAGAAAAATATCAATTTGTGGTAGACACTCCACTTTATCATAACAGCAACTATGGTGGCTGGTAGTGGCATGTACGCTTGATACATAGAGCAGAAGTATGCCTGAAACAAGCTCTCAAACACATTTCTTTCATTTTTGTGTCTTCAAAGGAACTAATAAATTCAAGAACTGCTTATTTCTATGTCATTAAAATTTTCAATAGTAAAAGCAACAAGTGAAAGAGTACTAGCTTTGGGGTTAAAAAGGCATACATTTCAATGACATTTCCACCACTTGCTATTAAGTCAAGATGCTTGGTCTCAGCCCCAGTTTAATCAAAGGTACATTAATATGTGAAATGTCTACCACATAATGAGTACTTACCAAGCATTGCTTTCACAGATAACACAAGGCTACCATCTTCTTTAACAATAAAAGTGACTGCAGAAGAGTATTTTATTGCTACTGGGGGAAAAAAATGCCCACAGATGGGGGTATCCTGATGATATTTTGCAAAATTGGTAACTGTTTGGAACTCTGAACACAAACATCCTTACACTTCATTTAGACTTTATATAATGCCACAGAACCTCACTATGAAATATAAAGATGTTTCTGTTGGAATTTAAGAATTATATCTGCCGGGGCGCCTGGGTGGCTCAGTTGGTTAAGCGACTGCCTTCGGTTCAGGTCATGATCCTGGAGTCCTGGGATCGAGTCCCGCATCAGGCTTCCTGCTCAGCAGGGAGTCTGCTTCTCCCTCTGACCCTCCTCTCTCTCAGATGCTCTCTCTCTCTCATTCTCACTCTCTCAAATAAATAAATAAAATCTTAAAAAAAAAAAAAAAGAATTATATCTGCCCATACTACTGCCCATGACATTGAATAGTGACTCAGGCAATATGAAGCTAGTTTTGAAGACCCTTCTCATGGCTAGCAGAGAAATACAGAAAAGGAAAAGTACGTATCAGTTAACTATAGCCACCATAATACTGTTCAACAACTAACAACAACAATAGCATTAATTTACCTAAGAAGTTACAAGCTTAGGTGTCGCTGATCCTGACTGGGCTCATTCATATCTGTAGGTTGGAGGAGGACCCTGCTCTAGGCTAGGCTTGACTGGATGGTTTAGCTGGGCAGCTGAGCTCTACTTGTCTCTCATCTTTCTCCTGGGACCAGTGTGCTAACCTGAGTATATCATTTTCATAGTAATGGTGGAAGCACAAGAGTGAACTGTCACAATTATAAGGTTTTTTGTTTGTTTGTTTTTTAGGTAGATTCCAAGCCCAAAGTGGGGCTTGAACTCAGAACCCTGAGATCAAGAGTTATATGCTCTACTGACTGAGCCAGCCAGGTGTGCTGTTTTTGTTTTCTTTTAACACCGTGCTTGCTACACATCTGCTAACATCCCATTGGCCAAATTAAGTCATCTGGTCAACTCCAAAGGCAGGGACTTATGTGTCTTGCCTTAAGTGGAAGGACACTGCCAAATTACATGGCAAAGAGCATGAATACAGGGAGAGGTGAAGAAATGGGGACCTTAATGCAATTTACCAGAGTGGTGATTTGGAAAGAAGCTCTGTATGAATCCTGAACTTCTCAGTTCAGAATTTAACATTGCATTTCTAGCACATGCCAGGCACAGTATTAGGGGGTGACACAACACTAAACTCACAGCCTCTGTTCATGAGAACTAACAGTATATTGGAGAAGATACTAAACAAATACCTCAGTCAAGAGTTCTGGATGCCCTGTAGGGAAGACAATGTCTTACAAAGGAAGAAGCATTTCATTTTAACGGGATTAAGAAAGGAAGTGATTTGGAAAGGTTTTAAATACGGAGTGATACTTAAAAAGAATTTTAGAATTAACAAGATGAGTGGAGGTCGGATTGTTGGATAGGCCCAGAGGGCATATTTCTAGGAAAGATATGGGGCTACAGAGAAAAATGCTGTTCAGATCATGCAAGGTCTTACATGTTGTATTCATCAGGAATCTAGGTTGCAAGTGACAGAAACCAATTCAGATCAGCTTAATGAAAAAGGAGACAATTGTTGGCTCATTGATATGAAAATGACAGTATTAGGACTTTGTGTCTTGTTTCAGTAAGTGTCTCTTGTTGAGCTTCACAGGACAGAGAACATGACAACTAGAGATAATTTCCTTACAGTTCATTTAAGTGGAAGACTGAATTTCTCACCTAGTGTCTCTATAAATTCCAAAGAAATACTGATTGGCCCTAGCGTTAGTACATACATATCCCAGGCCGATGATTGTGATGAATGCTCAGTGAGTTGCTGAAGAGCATTTATAAAAAGGGCATATAAACTCCAATCTCTGGGGGCGCGTGGGTGGCTCAGTCGTTAAGGGTCTGCCTTTGGCTCTGGTCATGATCTCAGGGTCCTGGGATCGAGCCCCGCATCGGGCTCCCTGCTCTGCGGGAGGCCTGCTTCTCCCTCTCCCATTCCCCCTGCTTGTATTCCCTTTCTCGCTGTGTCGCTCGGTCAAATAAATAAATAAAATCTTAAAAAAAACCCAAAAAACCTCTGATCTCTGTCCACCCTCCCACGACAGAAAAGCGGTCTGTAACAATGTTTGCTGAGCTGAAGTCTGTAACAATGTTCAATGCTGGGTCTCTTCATCTCTATAATATTATATTGAACATATGAAACTGTCAACATTCAATCAGTTTTGACCTCCAAAAAAGGCAATTTCATATGGTTCAACCTAAAGAGACAATGGCATCTCTCTGGCTTTAAGCCAACCAACCTTGTGATGTTTCTATGACCTGTTCAACCACGAGTCAAAGTCCTTTCCCTGTTCTCTGCGTGGCAGAGCTCCATGTAGAATTGTCTAGTTTCTGTTAGAAAGCTGCTTGTAACGATTGCTCCAAAGCCCGTGTGATTGCCAGTGTCACAGCGGCAGCTGAGTCCCTGTAGCTAAGTCTCTCTGCCATGTGATGAAGGAGCACTGAACTATGCCCAGCAAAGCTCCTACTGACCTCCTTTAAATAAAGAAATTTCTGGCCATTAATTTCACTAGGTACTTTTACTCCCATAATTTAGTGAGGTCATATAATCCTGGATAAATCTGGTTCTCCATCTGAAACTGTGTTTCATTCACTCATTTATGCAACAAATTTTTATTAAGAAACAACTATGTGAGAAATTTTTTTTTTAAAGATTTTATTTATTTATTTGAGAGAGAGAATGAGATAGAGAGAGCATGAGAGGGAGGAGGGTCAGAGGGAGAAGCAGACTCCCTGCTGAGCAGGGAGCCCGATGCGGGACTCGATCCCGGGACTCCAGGATCATGACCTGAGCCGAAGGCAGTCGCTTAACCAACTGAGCCACCCAGGTGCCCGAGAAATTTTTTATTAAGGGCACTTGGGTAGTGGGAATAGAGAAGTGAGTAACACAAAGTCATTGCTTTCATGGAGCTTACATTCAAGTGAAAGGAGACAGACAAACAAATGCATGTGTAGTGGTATTAAGAGCACTGAAGAAAAATAAAGCAGAGTAAGAAGAATGCAGAATGCCAGAGTGAGGATGGAAGCACTTCCTATTGTGTGGTTTTTTGGTTTGCTTCTCCTTACCAGAATATAAGTTAATGAAGGTGTGGATTTTGTCTATTCTGTACTCTATCACCAGTGGTCAAACAATGCCTTCTTTGTATTCTAGAACAAGAATATGGAAGAGTGGACAAAGACTGGGATTCATCTGCCAAATGGATAAATTCTTAAGCCATCTAGTTGGCAGTGTCCTGGCTTCTTGCTCCAGCCAAAGAAATATGGGAACTATTTGTCAGTTTGCTGTAGAATGAGGTGGAAACCGAGAAGCTTCTCAACTGATTTTATAAGGGAAAAATTTGCAGCCAGTAATTAATATGCAACTATCCAGGCTAATACATACCATCGTAGGTTTATATCAGTCATCTCAAGTTGCCATAACAAAATACCACATACTAGGTGGATTAAACTACAGAAGTGTATTTTCTCACAGTTCTGAAAGAGGCTGAGAGTCCAAGATCAAGGTGCTGTCAGGGTTGATCTCTGATGACATCTCTCTTTCTGGTTTTAGACAGCTGGTTCCCTTCTCACACTAAGCTTTCCTCTGTGTGCTCACGGGGGAGTGGGATGGGGGTGGAGGGGAGAAGGGAAAGTGTAGAAGGAGACCAGGGACAGGGGGAGAGAGATCTTTAGTGTCTCTTCTTCTTATAAGGACACCAGTTTTATCTGATTAGGGCTCCAACCCTCATGACTTCATTTAACTTTATTTTTTTTTATTTTTAAAGATTTTATTTATTTGACAGAGAGAGACACAGCGAGAGAGGGAACACAAGCAGGGGGAGCGGGAGAGGAAGAAGCAGGCTTCCCGCAGAGTGGGGAGCCCGATGTGGGGCTGGATCCCAGGACCCTGGGATCATGACCTGAGCCGAAGGCAGACGCTTAACGACTGAGCCACCCAGGCGCCCCGACTTCATTTAACTTTAATTATGTCCTTAAAGGCCCTATCTCCAAGTACAGATACATTTGGAGTTAGGACTTTAACATAAATTTTGGGGAACACAATTCACTCTGTAACAAGCTTACAAATGTTACATGTTATTAATTTTATGTGCTTATTCTATGAACATAATACTTTCAATCCTTTTAGGTAAGATAGTTAATGAGGCCAATATAGAACTTCCAAGAGCACAATATGCTCCGTCGCAGCATTTACCTTAGAAGGCAAAACTAAGGGTGGAGCCAGGGGGTAGAGACAGCTGTTTTCACAGGGCTGTAATTACCCCTGCATCTGTTTTGTTTTATGCACTTATTAAAAGTTGTTGAATGGCTGAGACAGTTAGGAAATGTGGTCAAAGGGAAGTTTCTTTTTTAAATTGCTTTTCTGTCCCTCAAGTGGTAATTTTAGGATTACTATCACTCAGCTAGTGTTGCCCCAGGCCCTATCTTTTTTCTTCTGTGGCTAAAGCCCCTGCTGAGACCACCCTTGCCACATGATGGCAATTTTTAAAAATATGTATTCTTGATCCTGATTTTAAAACCTGGCTTGTGTTTCCAAAATCCTACACAGCAGCCCACAAAATCTAGCACTGATAAACCTATGACACATACTCAATTTTCAAAAACTCACTTAAGTCCTTTATTTGTCCCTCATGCACTCGATGCAGGAAATAAATAATCTCCAGAAATACTCCCTAAATTCTCTTCAGTTGTCTTCCATTTGTTGCCCTCATGCACTGCTGCTTTTCTTTTGCATTTCTTGCCTCAAATTCTTTCTAAAAGTGGCCTGGGACTTCCTTACCAATCCTGTGCACTCCTAAACTCTCCTTTAAGCCTTCTTATCTTCTTCTCCTTTGAAAACCAAGAACTAGTCTGAAAAGGCATTTTTGAGGAAGGAAGGGAGAGAGAAAAAATAGAAACACTGATATGCCAGTATTTTATCCCTGCTCCCTTCTCCCATCTCCCCAACATAAATAATTTATGTACATTTATCAGGTCAACACACTGATTTCAGTAGATAAATGGTTAAACTTATTAGCACTTGATGATGAGGAAATAGTGTTCCAACTAATGGTAAAGTATTCAAAATTGTAAATCAAAGGATATATATGCACCCCAATGTTTACTGCAGCATTATCTACAATAGCCAAGATATAGAAGCAACCCAAATGTCCACTGATAGATGAATGGATAAAGAAGATGTGGTAAATATATATATAATACATATATATTATATATATATATTATATACATGTAATGGAATATTATTCAGCTATAAAAAGGAATGAAATCTTGTCATTTGTAGCAAAATGAATGGATCGAGAGGGTATAATGCTAAGTGAAATAAGGCAGTCAGAGAAAGACAAAAACCATATGATTTCACTCACATGTGGAATGTAATAAACAAAGCAAATGAGCAAAGGAAAGAACAGAGACAAAGACTCTTTTTTTCTTTTTTAAAGATTTTATTTATTTATTTAAGACAGAGAGAATGAGAGAGAGAGCACATGAGAGGGGGGAGGGTCAGAGGGAGAAGCAGACTCCCTGCAGAGCAGGGAGCCCGATGCGGGACTCGATCCCGGGACTCCAGGATCATTAAGCTGAAGGCAGTCGCTTAACCAACTGAGCCACCTAGGCGCCCCAAACAAAGACTCTTAAATACAGATAACAAACTTGTGGTTGCCAGATGGGAGATGGGTGGTGGTATAGGTGAAATAAATAAAGAGAATTAAGAGTACACGCATCTTAATGAGCACTGGGAAATGTACAGAATTGTTGAATCATTGCATAATACAGATGAAACTAATATAACATTGTACATTAATTATACTTGAATCAAAATAAAATTAAAAATGCAAGTTAAAACTCTATTATCATATATTAGAAAAAATTTTAAGGTTTCAGTGTATGGATGACATTTTAAATTAGCTTAATCTTTCTCAAA
>NC_058415.1:50381589-50590552 GCF_002201575.2 Neomonachus schauinslandi | reverse complement strand
ATCCCGCTCCCTGCTCAGCAGGGGAGTCTGCTTCTCCCTCTCCTTCTGCCCCTGCTCGTGTGCTCTCTCGCTCACTCTCTCAAATAAATAAATAAATAAAATCTTAAAAAAAAGAAAAAGAAGGTGCTGATCAATTTGTTTTGGGGGGACAAAATACCATAAGGAAAATAATGTAATTTTTTTTCTTAAGCTGTTCTTAGCTGTTTACATTGTAAAATGTAAGACTGGCAACAACCTAAATGCCAGCATTTAAGAGAAATATGGTGAAATACTAGACCCAAATGCCTTTAGAAGTGAAAAGGAAACATGCCTAAAAATTAGTGTTAATGGGGAAAAACAAGGAAGCACAAAACCCTATTCCTGTGTAACTCCCTAAAATACACTTCAAAAAATGTGCCCCGCTGATGATGTTAATAAGATTTTCCCCAAGTTCTGTTACATTTTAGTGTCATAAACAAACACTGGAAGACAAATAAAAAAACTACACCATAGCTTACTGCGTATGTGTATAGGACAAAATGTGAAAAGAAGTATCAATAAGCCAAACTGCTACTGTAAACTTTCACCTTCTGTCCTTTGCAGAAAAGCACAGAAACCTTAACGTTCAAAACAACCTGCTAACCCTCCACCAAATTCAAGCCAACCTCCACCTTCCGCAAGGAAGCACGGTTGGTGCCAGTCACGCCCTCCAGGAACGCCTCCCGGCCTCTGCGACGAGGCCGGAAGTGACGCACAAGCTGCGACGCCAGCGCTCGCCGTCCGTAGCCGCCGCCGCTGCGGGGTTTAGGTAGCTTCAGAGACGGCCGGCTTTTGCCGGATGGTTGCAGCAGGGGATCATGACGGGAAAGAAGTCTTCCCGGGAGAAGCGGCGCAAACGAAGCGGTCAGGAAGCGGCCGTGGCGCTCACGGCGCCGGACTTGGTGCCCGCCCTAGCCAGTAGCGGCAGTGGAAGCACCAGCGGCTGCGGGAGTACCAGCGGCTGCGGGAGCGTCACCTGCTGTGGGAACACCAGCTTCAGTGGAAGTGTCACCGGCGGTGGGAGTGGAGGCAGCTGCTGGGGAGGGAGCAGCGTGGAGCGCAGCGAGCGCCGGAAGCGGAGGAGCACTGACTCATCCTCCAGCGTCTCCGGGTCCCTGCAGCAGGTGCGTGCGCGCCCTTCTCGCTGCTCTCGGAGCCGCAGTGTTCTCCGACGAAGACTGGCGGGGAGCGGACTGTGGCGACGGATGGGGCTCTTATTGTAGCTCACCTAGCGCTACGATCCCAAGGTTCCAGCCCTCCTTGAGGTTCATGTTACTAAATACCGGTGAACCGCACGCTCCCATGCCTTTAACTTAAAGTTTCCGGATATGCTGATCATCTACCTCTTTGCTTTTGGCCCCTTTCCACTCCAGTAGCAGTCTACCTGAAAAGTAAGGGTCGGGAACTAGCCTTCAGCGCCCTTGAGAGCCACGGTTTACTTATTTCTTCATCTTCACCTTTTAGTAGTTTATGATTAATTCCGCCTTACAGGATGAGAAAATTGAAGCTCAGAGAGATTAATGAAGTTTACCCACAGTCACAGTTTGTTAGTAAGACCTAAATTTGAATCCAGTATCTGATTATAAAAGCCATGTTTTTTACACTCCATCGATCTACCAAGATACCGCCGTTTAAAAAAAAAAAGCCGTTTGCTTGTATTATAAAACGAAAGCATGAATACATAATAGTAATAAATAAAAGAGAAAGCATGAGAATCTGTTTAAACCTCCCCTTTATTTGCTACGCAGCCTCTTCATTAACTCTTGTCAAGTATATGTATTTAAGTTCTTACACATAAGCTTTATTGTGATATTACCTCCCATTGAATTAGATATTGTCTTATTTTTTAGTGACTGCGGGATATTCCATTTTATCTTTATTGATGAATATTTAGATTTTTAGTTTTCTTGCTGTTACAGAGAATGTGAAAATGAACCCTTTGTACGGATATATTGCCCAACAAATACTTTAGGTAGAATCTTAGAAGTGAAATTGCTGGGTCAAAGTTTATGCATTTAAAAAGGTTTGGTAGGTACCACCAAATGCTTTCCAAAAACTATTTTACTGATTTATAGTCTAAACATTAGAAGAATACCCATTTCTGCAAATACTCACTATATCCATTTTTGAAAAGTTTGTGAGCGGGTGAAATCAATTTTTCATTTGTTTTGATTTATATACTCCTGATTAATCGAACATTTTAATATTTTTATTTACCATTTGATTCCTTCTTATGTAAATTGCATAAATATATTCTCTGGCCATTTTTCTTTTTGGTTGTTTTGAGCTTTTTACTGATAAGTTCTGAATCTCTCTATATAAAGTCTGGGTTCTAATCCTGTGTGTAAGGTATATTGCAAATGTTAATGTAACTTTGTCCATGGTGTACTGAAGTTTTTTATTTCTTTGTGGTCAGGACTAATAATATTATTCTTTGCCTTCTGGATTTTGTGTTTAGAAAGATCTTTCCATACTCCCAACCTATCTTAAAACTATTGTTTTCTTCTAATATTTTTAAACATTACATCTCTAAATTGGGAGTTGTGGAAGCACAGAAAGCCATTTATTTTTATGTATTTTCTTGTATTTAGCCACAGTACTAATTACTAGTTTAAAATTGACTCAGAAAAATTTGTGCTAACGGGATTTTGTCTCTTTTTTTTTCCAGCACTAATATTTCTTGTTTTTTGTACTTTTACATTAACTAAGACTTTTAGTGTAGTGTTGAACAGAAGCAATGATAGTAGGCATTTTTTTCTTGTTTGGTTTTTTAATGGGAACCCTTCTAATGTTCCATCCAAAAGTGTATTTGCCAAAGGTTGTGAAAGATACTTCTGATCAAGTTAAGGACATTTTATTCAATTCCTAGTTCATTGAGGGTTGTAGAGTTTTATCAGATGCTTTTATGGCATTCTGTTGAGATGATCACATAATTTTCCTCCCTCAATCTGACAATGTAATTTTTAATAAATTGGTAAATTAACTCATGTCAAACTGTCTTGCAGTCTTGGGATAGATCCTGTTTGGTTTGTTGGTTTGGTTATTGTACTCAGCTGGAATTCAGTATTCTTCCTTTTGTGTCTATGTTCCTAAGTTAAATCAGCTTATGGTTTTTATTTTTGTAGTTATCCTGTCTGGTTTTGGTATCAAGATTATGCTAGCCTAATAGATTGATTTGGAAAGCTTTGCATTTTTGGGATGTGTTCCAGAATAGTTTCTACCTTCTTCTTGAAGAACTTTCTTATTAGAACTGGACTATTGGGCTATATAGCTCTGTGGGTCTTAAAATTTTTTTAAATTAATTAATAATATTAGTATTTCCATGCAGAACTAAACCCTAGTTCTAATTTATAAAGGAAAAAAGTCATTATATATTAGGCATGTGGATAACATCTCAGAATTCTGAGAGTGCCATTACATCTGGTGTGTACTGTGTTCCCTATTATTGTTGTTGTTTTTGGTAACAGCTTTATAGAGATGTAATTCATATACCATACAATTCACCTATTTCAGGTATACAGTTCACTGGTTTTGAGCATATTAATGGAGTTGTGCAGTCATGACTATAGTCAGTTTTATTTTCATTACCCCCAAAAGAAACCTGATGTGTACCTTCCAGCTATCATCCCTAATACCTCCACTACATTCCATCCCTAGGCAGTCACTACTTCCTGTCTCTATAGGTTTATAGATTTCCCTGTTCGGGACATTTTATATGAATTGAATAATATTCCATTGTATGGCTATACCACAGTTGGTTTTTCCATTTGTCACTTGATGGACCACTTTTAAAACAGTTTTTTTTTTTAAAGATTTTATTTATTTATTTGACAGAGAGAGACACAGCAAGAGAGGGAACACAAGCAGGGGGAGTGGGAGAGGGAGAAGCAGGCTTCCCGCGGAGCAGGGAGCCCGATGGAGGGCTCGATCCCAGGACCCTGGGAGCATGACCTGAGCCGAAGGCAGTCGTTTAACCGACTGAGTCACCCAAGCGCCTCTAAAACAGTTTTATTAGAAAATATAATAAAGAAATTTACCTGAACTATATAGTCAGGGAAGATTTTCTTAAAGAAATGACTTTTGAATTGATATCTGAATTTGTTAATTTTAGGAGTATAACGTTGGGGAGGGAATGGGGAGGAAAGGCTGTCTTAGGCAGAGTGGTACGTACAAAAGCCCTGCCTAAATGAGGTGAAGGGAGAACAGGTTATATTTGAGTAATTCAGAGGTGGTTGTGTTTGTAGCACAAACAATGAACATTTTGGCCCAGATAGGCTTTATTACTCCAAGATTAGTGCAAAGTCGTTGAAAGGTTATAAATAAAGAGGATGAGTATAGGGGCGCCAGGGTGGCTCAGTTGTTAAGCGTCTGCCTTTGGCTCAGGTGATGATCCCTGGGTCCTGGGATCAAGCCCCCGCATTGGGCTCCCTGCTCAGCGGGGAGTCTGCTTCTCCTTCTCCCACTCCCCCTGCTTGTGCTGTCTCTCTCTCTCTCACTGTATCTCTCTCTGTCAAATAAATAAAATCTTAAAAAAAAAAAAAAAGGATGAGTATGTGTATATTTTTGGAGAGACCTCAGATTGGATGCAAGACATCCAGTTAAGTAGCTGTTGAGATAATCTAGGCAAAAGATGATGGTACCTTGGACCAGGATTATGGCAAGTAGATTTGGAGAGACTGGATAGATTTTGGAGATAGGAGGTAAAATTGACAGAAATGTCTTAAATGACTTGGCTGCTTTGAATATGATTAAATTACGTAGCAGTTTTAAAAATGAGTGGTAAGCAGTAATACTTCATAATTGTGATCTTCAACATTTTTCCTGCCATCCCATTTCTTTTTATGAATTTAAGAAGAATAACAATGCATACATAAAATTTTGGGTTGAGTGGCATGCTAGAGGAATATCCTAATTGTTCAGAAGTCTAAAATTGTAGATCACTCAATACTGAGTATATTTTCTTTTTTTTTTTAAATATTGAGTATATTTTCACTTGTGTGTCCTGAGATAATATCTTCACTTTATATCAACTGATCAAGTTAATTGTAGTACAGACAGTAAGATCAAAGAATATTGAACAATTAAATATATTTTTCACTGGTTTAGGTAAATAATCTGTGCAAAGAAAGAATTTGGAAATGTTTAATGAAGAAGTAGTTATTAAATGTAAATGTATGACATCATATGCATACTCCTTTATTTAATGGTTCTTTGTCTCTTTTAATTTTAGGATACCAAATACCTTTTGCCAACTTTGGAAAAAGAATTATTCTTGGCAGAGCACAGTGACCTTGAAGAAGGTGGACTGGACCTGACGGTGTCATTAAAACCAGTTAGTTTCTATATATCAGACAAAAAAGAAATGCTTCAGCAGTGTTTCTGTATCATAGGCGAGAAAAAGTTACAGAAGATGCTTCCTGATGTGTTAAAGGTACTTCATTACATATATTATTGGATTATACATATATATAGAAATACACAAACACCTTTTTTATAGTAATCATTTTACTTCATGTAAATTATAATTGGATGTTTTCAACTCAAGCTACGTCAAAAAGATTAAAAAATGGGATCTTGGAGAAGTATAAATGGCCTTGTATATTTAAAAGTTTGCCAAGAAAAAATGGAGCAGTATACTGTGTTTAGGTAAGGAATTTATTAACCTTTTGGAAATAATTCTATTAAATGCAGGCAATTTTAGTAACAAAATTAGCGGTATAATGACTCTGGTGTCTTAAATAATATTCTGCTATGTAACAGTATACAATATTGGTTGGTAAAAGCTTACATTTCATTAAATTCACAAATATTTTCATATATTTATTTATGGTATTCTAATTTTACAGTTATGGAAATAGGGCGTGGAAGATCTAAGATGTATAGAGCCAGCACTTGAGTATGTAAATCTTTAGAGGAATTACCTAACAAATAGACTGCTATTAAGAATATCTGGACACCTGACTTACTCTTTAGTTTGTTCTTTCATAATAAACATGACTTTATTTATTTATTTATTTATTTATTTTTAAAGATTTTACTTATTTGAGAGAGAGAGAATGAGAGAGAGAGAGAGAGCACATGAGAGGGGGGAGGGTCAGAGGGAGAAGCAGGCTCCCTGCTGAGCAGGGAGCCCGATGCGGGACTCGATCCAGGGACTCCAGGATCATGACCTGAGCTGAAGGCAGTCGCTTAACCAGCTGAGCCACCCAGGCGCCCCATAATAAACATGACTTTATTCTCATCTATGCATGACTTTATTTTCATCAAATGTCTATAAATTATAACGTTTACATGTTATTGACCGTTTTACAGATTTCATCTCATGGAAAGATTTATATGGCTTTTAATTTGTTTTAATGTAAGAGTTTGCTAACCAGACATTTTTTATGATTACTGTTTTCTAGTTTACATTGGCACTATATTACATAAATGTATTTTTTTAATGTCATTTTCTTTAGAACTGTTCAATAGAAGAAATTAAAAAACTGTGCCGGGAACAGTTAGAGCTCCTCTCTGAAAAAAAAATCTTGAAGATTCTCGAGGGTAAGAATACGTATTTCTGCACTCTGGTAACTTACTAGTTAACATATAACTATCATAAATCCTAAGTTATTCTTTTTTTTTACTTGATTATTTAATTTCATTACTGGGTAATCACTGAGTAATTTTTCTATTTGTACTTTGAAATATAGCTTACATAGCAGAAGAGCCTTTCAAGAATAGACTTTTTGATGTGTATTTCGTTTTCTCAAATCAAATATAATCAAAGATAAGAGCATAAGTTTGTATACAATAATAAAATGAAATAAATTTTACCCAAAATGCTGTAAAGAAGTATTAATTATTGAGATGGCTTTTCTTAAAATAATTTTTTATTTTCTGCTTTACATCCCTATTGCTTGTAACTGCCTGTTGCTATACTACTTTTGCTCTAATAAGACCTGGCTGCAGAGTTGGAAGAATTTTTGCAATTTGCCTACATTTATCTCTGCCTAAAGTGTGACTCTTCTTTGTGACACTATTACCTGTAGAATTTTAGATTTTCTTTTTTTTTTTAATTTATTCATTTGAGGAGAGAGAGAGAGAAAGCATGAGCAGGGGGAGAGGGAGAAGCAAACTCTCCGCTGAGCCGGGAGCCTGATGTGGGGCTCGATCCCAGGACCCGGAGATGATGTCCTGAGCCGAAGGCAGACGCTTAACCATTTCAACCACCCAGGCGCCCCAGAATTTTAGATTTTCAGGCTTTTTTTTTTCTTTTGGAACTGTACAAGGATTTTAACATTAGCATTACAAGAGAAGAAGCAAAAAAATGGAGACTTTCGATTTCCAGAGATAATATCTCTTTTAAATGTAAAATGGTTTAATGTGCATGCTTGGCTGATTCACTTGGTAGAGCATGCAACTTTTGATCTCAGGGTTGTGAGTTTGAGCCCCACGTTGGGTGTAGAGATTACTTAAAAATAAAATCTTTAAAAAAAATTAGAATGGTTTAATGGAATTTGTAACTTTGCTAATAGATGTATACATCTGGGTGTAGCCTATAAGTATATATATACACACACAGACACGTTTTGTGTGTGTGTGTGTGTGTGTATTTATAAAATAGGTAACGGGAAGGCAATGAGAAATACCTAATAAGGCATTGAAAGGAACTCATTTTAAATATAAGCAATTAATAATTTCATCTTTCAACAACTATAAAGTTCTTGAATCTGCATCACTTTTATAGATGGCACTTTGTGTAATGATTAAATTGTTCTGACATTTTATAAGCCTGCTTTTAATAGTTTATTTTATTTATAAGGTGACAATGGTATGGACTCTGATATGGAAGAGGAGGCAGATGATGGCACTAAGATGGGATCTGATTTAGTCAGTCAGTAAGTTAAAAACTTTCATTTACATTTCAAAATTTCTTTGTTGTTCCTTCCATGATTTCTTACCTCAAGAATGTGTTTGTTTTTCTGTATTGTACTTATATAAAATGATTCAACAGTGTAGAATTGATTTGTTTACTTGTAATGATTGGTCCATTTGGTATATATGAGAATACAGTTAATTGCTTTCAGGATTAAGATGATTTTCTTAAACTACTACTCATACATTTTTGACAACAATGATGCCAGCCTGAAGCAGAATCACATCTCTCATTTGGAATTTGAATTTATTGTTAGTGATACTCATTATTTATTAAGTACTTAGTCTACCAGGTATTATGTTAATTGGTTTAGAACACTTAAAATTCTTCTAGTATCTATTAATGTCAGGTTGATAATTGTCTTATTTCACAGCTGAGATAGTAAGGTGGTTCATTTTATATAGGTACATAAAATTTGACTATTGTGATGATAAAAACTGTCCAGAGTTTTGGGATGCTAATATAAACCTTTTTATTTTGGAAAATTTCAAATTTATCTAAAAATTGAAAGAATCATAGAATGAAATCAGCAACGTTAACATTTTGCTATTTTTGCTTTCTCTCTTTGATTTTATCATTTTTCTCCCAGAGCTATTTGTTTTAGCTTTCTAGGGCTGCCATAGCAAAATACCATAGACTGGTTGACTTAAAGAACAGAAATTCAATTTCTCACAGTTCTGGAGGCTGGAAGTTCAAGAGCAAGGTACTGGCAAGGTTGGTTTCCTCTGAGGCCTCTCTTCTTGGCTTGCAGATGGCCACCTTGTTGCTGCCTCTTTTTTTTTTTTTTTTTTTAAGACTTATTTAGAAGGGGGGGGGGGGAAGGGCGGAACTGGAGAATGCTCAAGCAGACTCTCCGCTGAGCAGGGAGCCTGACATGGGAGATGTGGGGCTCGATCCAAGGACCCTGAGATCATGCATAACCTGAGCTGAAACCAAGAGTTGGACACTTAACCGACTGAGCCACCCAGGTGTCCCTTGTTGCTTGCTGCCTTTTGATTTGGTTGCCCTTATGTGTATGCGCCCCCTGGTGTCTCTCCCTGTGTTCTAATCTCTTTTGATAAGGATACCAGTCAGACACCAGAGTCTACCATAGTGGCCTCATTTTAACTTAATTACCTCTTTAAAGGTCCTATCTCCAGAATAGTCATATTATGAGATACTGGCGTTAGGACTTCAGCCTATGAATTTTTTTAGGGAGGAGACATAGTTCAGCCCATAAATCATTTAAAAATGCAGATGTCATAACATTTCATACCTAAACAATTCAGTATGCATTTCCTAAAAATGACAGTCTATCACTTTTAAGAAAATAAACAGTAATTCAGTAATGTCCTCTAATATATTGGCCATATAAAGTTTCCCCAGTTACTAAAACAAAATATTTAGAGTGTATTTATTTTAATTAACAAACTTATTCTGATCCAGGATTCAATTAGGGTTCATGTGTTTCATTTGATTGTTAGCATCACAGAGCTGAGTTTGAAGGGAAGGTTTAAATATGAGAAATAATGGGTTTAATGACTAGTCCAGGAACTCAGTGCACATTTTAAAGCAATTTAAAAAATAACAAGGAAACCAAAAGAAAGTTGGAAAAATGAAACAACAAATGTAAACATTAAAACTAAAGAAATAAAAAAAACTAAAGAAATAGAAATGAATAAGTCCACAACGTGTCTTTGTAAAGTTCAGATCATAGAGAAACTCCTTTTGGATCTGATTAAGGAGATGGAAAACAATTATAATTGAGAATAGGAAGAAAGGAGATATAATCACATAATCATAGACTGGTATAAATCCACATGCAGCATTGTATAAACAATCTTGACACTAGCAAATGGATGGTTTTTTTTGAAATACAAATAAACCAAGTCAACTTTCTGCAAAAGTAGAAAACTTGGAGATTAAACATAGAAGAAATTGGAACGGTGAATAGAGATCTATCGAAGAAAACACCGAGACAAGGTGGATTCACAGCTGAATTATTACTTAACGTGAGTCAATGCATGTAATGTGTTTACATCTAATAAAATATTAATACCATCTGTTGTTATTTTCAAACACATTACACCTGTGTTATTTAAATTATTCCAGGCCCTAGGAAAAGATGAAAAGGTCTTCAATTTACTTTATGACTTCTGCATAGCTTTAATACCCCAAATATCATAAATAGTGAGAAAAAAGCATATGGGGGATTATAGGTGTTCTCACTTGTGAATATAGATGTAAAAATAATAAGTACATATTAGCATGTAGAATCCAGCAGTGTATCATGTGAATAGTTACACCACTGACCAAGTAGAATTTATTCCAGGAATTTACAGGAAATTTAATTAGATAGTCTATTAGCATAATTTGTATCAGCAAATTAAAGAAGAAAAATTATATGGTCAGATAAGTAGGTACTAAGAAGGCCTTTGAAAATATTCAGCAGTCATTTCTAATATAAGCTATAGGTAAAAAAGGTACCGGAGAAAACTACTCAGATATGATGAGGACATTTGACCAAACTTACCTACCCACTTAATGAATTAAAACGAGGGACTAGACAGGAAGCCTGTTATGGCCATTAATTTTAAACATTTTCTTAGAGGTTCTAGCAAATGTAGTTAGACCAAAAGAAAGATGGGTGGTGGAGAAGAATTAATTTTTATACGATCAATTTTGGAAAAGAAGAAATAAAAATATTTCTCTTTTTAGTTTATAAGGTTATAAACCTAGAATAGCTGAGAGCTTCTAGGTTTTTTTAAAAAGACTAGAATTTGATAAGATGGAACAATATATAAGCATAAGGAAATCAGCATCTGTTCTCTCTTACAGCAGAAACATCTATAAAGGGAATGTATTAGGGTTTTCCAGAGAGACAGAAGCAGTAGGATATGTATAGATATATAGAAGAGATTTATTATAGGAATTGGCTCATGTGCTTATGGATGCCAAGAAGTCCCATGATCTGCTGGTCTGTTGTCTGTAAGCTGGAGAGCCGGGAAAGCCAGTGGCAAAGCACGGACTTAGTCTGAAGGCCAGGGAATGTGGTGTAAGTCCCAGTCTAACTGCAAAAGCCCAGAAACCAGGAGTGCCCGTTACAGCGCAGATGGATTTCTGAACTCAAGCAGACAGAGTTAATTTGCCCTTCTGCCTTTTTTTTTTTTTTTTTAAAGATTTTTTACTTGAGAAAGAGAGCACAGGGAGTAGCCAGAGGGGGAGGGACAGGCAGGCTCTGCACTGAGCGCAGCACCTGATGTGGGGCTGGATCCCAGGACCCTGAGATCAGGATCTGAGCCAAAACCAAGAATTGGTCCCTTAACTGACTGAGCCACCCAGGTGCCCTGCCCTTCTGCCTTTTTTATTCCAGTCAAGGGATTAGATGTTGCCCATTAGGGCTATATGCTTTACTCAGGTCACCAGTTTAAATGCTAATCTCTTCAGGAAACATCCTCACAGACACACAGAAATAATGCTTTACTCGCATTCTTCAGCCCAGTGACCAGGAACTAGAAAAAAATTCTATTAATACTAGTTGTAAAAACTATTTTATGCTTTCAAATACATTTAACAGGAAACTTCTGAAGAAAACCGTAACATTTTACTAAAAGACAAGAAAATCATGATCTGAAAAAAAACAGTGTACTTTAGTTGTGTAATCTGTTGTGGTGGTTGGTGAAGTTCTTAAATAAGACTAAAAACCCAGAAACCATAAAAGAAAGAAATTTTGGGTATTACTTGTCTTAAATAAAGTCAGTAACCAAACAAAAGATCTGGAAGAAATAGTTACAAGCAAAGTATAACAATTCTAATATTAGTGAAGGTTGAATTCAGGGCAAAAAGATTTATGCAAGACAGGGGCGCCTGGGTGGCTCAGTCATTAAGCGTCTGCCTTCGGCTCAGGTCATGATCCCAGGGTCCTGGGATCGAGCCCCGCATCTGGCTCCCTGCTCAGCAGGAAGCCTGCTTCTCTCCCTCCCACTCCCCCTGCTTGTGTTCCCTCTCTCGCTGTGTCTCTCTCTGTCAAATAAATAAATAAAATCTTTAAAAAAAAAAAAAAAGATTTATGCAAGACAATTAAAGGCAATTTACAATAATGTGAAATCCACAAAGATGATCTAACAGGAATATATGCCTTACCTGTGCCATATATCTGTGTATTTCCTCTATATAGCTTTTATAAGGCAAAAACTGTGGGAATCATGATGTGAAACAAGAAGTGCATAAGTAGTAGGAACTTGATTTTATCTCTCTCATCTATCTCATGATAAATTAACTGGATGAAAAATAAGTAAAGATATGGAAGACCTAAATGAATTGATTGGTATAGACCATATTCTGTATTCTGAAAACAGAACTCACCTCCTGTGGAATATCCACAAAAATTGGTAATAAGTTTGGTCATAAAATGTCGATAAAGTTCTCAAAGAACTATTGTCCTGATTTTAGAGCAGTAAAGTAAAATGAACAAAAAGGCTGTGGAACCTCACTATTTACATATTTTAAAGCTCAACAGCTTTTAGGTTGAAGAGGAATTATAAACTGTCTAAAAACTAACAATAAATAAAAAATTAACCAGCTCTATGGGATACAGCTAACGTAGTACTCAGAAGAAAATTTTAGCCTTAAATATAATTACTGATCCGCAAATAATTAAAATAAGTGAACTGAATATTCAAGAAGTTAGGGGAAAAAAGAACAATAAAATAAACTTAAAAGCAAATGCATAGAATTAATGGCATACTTAAAGGTAAAAACCTACATGGTTTCTTTCTAAGATAGGGCCAAGCAGAAATATCTTCTCTCATCACTCCTATTTAGCAATGTACTAGAAGTCCCAACAGGTTTAACAAAGCATGAAAAAGAAATAAAAGTCACACAGATTTGAAGGAAAAAGTAAAACTCCCTATTTGGTGAAGACTTAATGTGTCAATAATCTGTTGGGGCTGCCATAACAAAATACCACAGACTAGATAGTTTATAGACAAGAGAAATTTATTTAACTACCAAAAATAACAAAGCAGAAGCATTAGTTATAAGAAATTTTTGACCGTGTGCTACTTTAAAACTTGAAATTAATGAGTGTTAACTTAGAACAAATTTTATAAGAATGAGATTTAGGAACTATAAAGATAAAACATCCATAGTTTCTAAATATCTTCGTTTCCAAAAGGGTGAGGGATGGGATTGTCACTTCAGTTCACCTTAGATAAGCAAATGAACAAATTTATATTATGTTACAGATAGTCTTAAAACCTCAGCATCTGTGATTTTGCAGTGTTTTAAAACTGTTAGGTATAGTGACAAGATTTGCAAATGTTACAGATGATGACAATTGCTTAACAAGGACAACAATTTTCAGTAAATAAGTCAATATAGAGGCCTGGAATTAGAGTGCTGTCTCCATTTAGAAATGGGCTGGAAAAGAAGCTTTATAGCTAAAAGAGCACTAAAAACGAGACCAGGTATTAGCTCGGCCTTTAATGTAAGATGATTAGGCTCTAAAGAATATGTTTGTAATGATGTTTAAAGCTTGAATAGTGCAATAAAATAATCAGGATTGAGGTTTTATATATGAAAAATAAAAATACAAATACGTTAGGGAGATCTTCGCAGTATTTTAGAATTGCTCTAATATATTTTCATGAATTTTAAATTAATGTGCTTTTAGTGAGCGATATTGAGGGAGAATTTGATGGAAATGAAACTGTTTCCCTATAGATAATAAACATTATTGAGATAATAGCACAGTTCTAGAAGATAAAGAAATTTAAAAATCCAGATTCTCAAAATAAGGTATACTGCAGAGTAGTTTCTATATGAGTGTTATGGAAATACTGTTCCTGGTCATTGCTACTTTCTTAGCAGATAATAGACATGTTCTTTTTGTTTGTTTGTTTGTTTTTTAAAGATTTTATTTATTTATTAGAGAGAGAGCCCATGAGACGGGGGGAGGGTCAGAGGGAGAAGCAGACTCCCCGCCAAGCAGGGAGCCTGCTTCTCCCTCTCCCACTCCCCGAGCTTGTGTTCCCTCTCTCTCTGTGTCTCTCTCTGTCAAATAAATAAAAAGTCTTAAAAAAAATAAATAGCTATTATTGGATTCCAGTTTTAGATGATTAACTTTTTTAAAAAAAATGAGATTCCTAAATAGACTTTAGAGATTTTAGATAACAGATATAAGTTGAACCGTTTTTATTCACTAGAATATTTAACTAGTGAATAAAATTCACAGGAAATTGTTTTGCAAAGTGAATAATTCTTTGGCAGGAATTATTTTTAAGTCTCCATTTAATCACCTGTTTTATGAATTTCAAATGTGAATATTTTTGTTCAAAATGGAATACATGGGTATTAAATGTAAGTGGTTGAAAAGAGAAGTTGGTGTCATCTACTACTAGTTACTATTTACAGTGTAGTGGTTACTAGTTACAGTGTACTAGGTTTTAGTACATTGTAATAATTATATTTTTTAAGTAGTCTGCAAAGCTATTTCACCCTTCAAAATAGGAGTAGCTTCCTATTTGCTGCTGTTCATAGTAGGGTTAGGCACTTTAGTGAGATAGAATGAAAAGAAGAGCATATTGCTTAGATGTAGGTGAGTAAATGACTACTTTTCATTAAGATGTTTATTCTTGAAAATACTGAATATTACTCTGGCTTGATCAGTTGTCTTACTAAGAGCAACAGCTAAAACTGCACTGTATGACCGTTCTTCTGTTGCTGAACCTTGGCAGTGATAGTGATCCTGTGTTAATTTAATAAAAAGCCAGAGATTAGCAGCTGCGTTAGTTTTCTTGATTTTTAAATTGTATCTATTGTGATTTTTCTGTCAGTCAGTTTACTGCCTTATCCTGCTGCTCGAAGCCTGAGTTAGATGACAGCAGGTATTTTTCTTTTTTTCTGCTATTTCCTTATCACTATTTTTGAAAAGTTAAGTTTTTCTTAATCATTTACCTGATTCTCGTTGTATTAATTGCCCTTTCTGGTTCATTTGAAAAATAAATTCACGGGACTCCTGGATGGCTCAGTCAGTTGAACGTTGGACTCTTGATTTTGGCTCAGGTCATGATCTCGGGGTCATGGGATTGAGCCCCATTTCAGGCTCTGCACTCAACCCTGAGTCTGCTTATCTCTCTCCCTCCCCCTGTTTGCTCTCTCTCTCTCAAATAAATAAATAAAATCTTAAAAAAAAAAAAAGAAATTCACTGATGTTTACAGTGTGCTAAACCAGTTGTTAAAGACTGTTCTCGGGGGCACCTGGGTAGCTCATTCATTAACCGTCTGCCTTTGGCTCAGGTCATGATCTCAGGGTCCTGGGATTGAGTCCCACATCGGGCTCCCTGCTCCGCGGGAAGCCTGCTTCTCCCTCTCCCACCCCCCCTGCTTGTGTTCTCTCTGTCTCGCTGTGTCTCTCTTTGTCAAATAAATAAATAAAATCTTAAAAAAAAAAAAAAAAAAGACTGTTCTCTAATACACATGTGAGCTTGTACCACCATTTGAAGTGCTTGCTTACCAAGAGTCATTTATGTTGTTTCCAGTTCAGTTTTTGTAGTTGCATAGTTTAGTGAAATATATAAACAGATGTAATATCAATATGAAAAGAGTAGTTGATTAAGTTGATTGCTTTGGAAAAACTCAGTAGTTGATTAAGTTGATTGCTTTGGAAAAACTCAGAGTGGAATTATTAAAAAGTTGTCATTTAGCTGTGGGATAACAATAAAAGTTTGGGGAACATCGTTAAAGGGTAATTTTTTTTGCACTCAGATGTTTGTATTTTAAATAAGCCAAAAGTAGAAATGGTTTATGTGAGTAGGATGAAATGGAACTGTTTTCCATGGATTCCTAATAAAGGTAAGGCTGTGGCATCAGATCCAAAGATTGGTGAAGGAAGGTAACACTTCTGTTTTATGTTAACCTAAAATGCTTAAATTATATAACTTTTAAAGGTGTTTTCCTGTGTTAATAAGAACTTTTTTCAGGTAAACGACATTACTTGTCTGAGTTAGGTAAAAGAATTTCTTTTTTTTACTTTTATCATGAAAAATGACAAGGGTATAGAAAATTAAAATAATAGTGTAACGACACTCCCATATACATGTTGGCTAGATTTATTGATTATAGCTATTTTCATTTTTCCATTTTTGTTTCATCTTTTAAAGTATTATAAAGTGAATTATAGATATCTTAATTCTGAATATTTGTTTGAATTTCCAGAAAATAAGGACATTTTCCCACATAACTATGTATCTAGTGTCTGTTATTTAAGAGCTTATTTATTTGAATGGTAAATGCATGCACATAGTACAAAAATTTTTAAAGTATATAGTAAAAATAAATCCTTTTCCTATTCCTCATTCGCCCTTCCTATAGGCAACCACAGTAAGCCAGTTTCTTGTATATCCTCCCAGAGATATTACATAGTTTACAAATTTATGTGTATGTGTATTTTTTTCTTTTCACACATTATTAAGCATACTGTGCAAACTATTCCATGCCTTTTCCATTTAATTTTTTCCATATAATAGTATGTCTTTTCTTGGGTTTTATTCTACCTAGTACATATAAGGCTTCCTATATATACCTGTATGCTATTCCGTTATTGGATGTAGCAAAACATTAAGTCTGTTGCTGGACATTTAAGTTGTTTACTCTTTTGTTACCACAAATGATATAAATATTTCTGTATATAATCTTGTTCCCCTGTGATTATGTGTAGCATAAATACCTACAGGTTAATTGTTGAGGCAGAGTCAGGTGTTTACTTATTTGAAATTTTAAAAGATTTTGCCATAATTGACTTAGAGTTTAAATTGATTTGTACCTCTAAATGTGGAGAACATGTGTTCATACACTTTACTTAATATAGTATTATCTAACATTTTGACCTTTGTTCACCCAAAAGATAATAATATCTCATTGGAATTTTAATTTGTAGTCTCTATGAGTGAAATTAACCATCTTTATATATATTATGGAGTTAGTGGAGTTTTCTGTGAACTCTGGCATTTATTTACCCTTTGTGTATATAGTTGGAGGAACTTTGGTCTTTTTTTTTTTTTAAGATTTTATTTATTTATTTGACAGAGAGGGAGAGAGAAAACAAGAAGAGGGGAGGGGCAGAGGGAGAGAGAGAAGCAGGCTCCCTGCCGAGCAGGGAGCCCCACATGGGGCTCCATCCCAGGACCCTGGGCTCATGACCTGAGCTGGAGGCAGACACTTAAGCGACTGAGCCACCAGGCGCCCCAACTTTGGTCTTTTTAGTCCATTGTTGGTGGTACAGGTTGCAATTATTTTTTGCTTGTTGCTCTTTTTTTATACTTTAAGTACTTTTACCTTTTTTTTTGCATGCATAAATATTTTATGTTTATGTAGTCTAATTTGGCAGTCTTTTATGTTTTCTGGATTTTATATTTAGAAAAGGCCTTCTCTATTCTGAAGTTAATAAGTATTCTTCATATTTTCTTTTAGTACTTTATGGATTTTTTAGATGTTTAAATCTTTGATTCGTTTGAAATTTAGTTTGGTCTAAGTTTTAAGGTAGGGCTCTAAGATCCCCTTTTAATTTTCATTTTGCCATATTCTTCTTTACAACTATGAAGAATTCACTTAGAATATGATTTTTACAATTCTTGATTAGACTGCTGTTATTCAGTAAATTTCTTCTGTATGTTTATTTCCTTTTATTCTCCTCGTTTTCTGTTACAAACTTGTGTGAATCTGTACTTCCCCTAACCGTTTTTTGGTTTTGTTCTTAAAGATTTTATTTATTTATTTGACAGAGAGAGAGAGTGCTCGCTTTGGCAGCACATATACTAAAATTGACAGAGAGAGAGAGAGCAAGCGCACAAGCAGGGGGAGCGGAAGAGGGAGAAGCAGGCTCCCCACTGAGCAGGGAGCCCGATGCGGGGCTCGATCCCAGGACCCTGGGATCATGATCTGAGTCGAAGGCAGACGCTTAAGCAACTGAGCCACCCAGGCGCCGCTCATTAACTGTTTTTTTTAAAGTTAATAGCCAAATACATGGGCATGGTTTAAAAAACACAAATAGTACTCTTTCTGCCATCTTTCCATGCTGCCATAATGGTGCTCATGAATGTCTTGGCACATGCTCTCAAGAGCATTAACAATGTCAAAACAAACAAACAAAAAACCAAAAAGCCCCATAGTGCCAGAAAGAGAGGCAAACACCAAATTCTTACTAGGCCACGCTCCAAAGTCATTGTTCAGTTTCTAACTGTGATGATGAAGCATGGTTATATTGGCGAATTTGAAATCATTGATGATTACAAAGCTGGGAAAATTGTAATGAACCTCATGGGCAGGTTAACCAAGTATGGAGCAATCAGCCCCAGATTTGATATACAACTCAGAGATCTAGAAAAATGGCAGAATAATCTGCTCCCATCCCACCAACTTGGTTTTACTGCGCTAAAAAAACCTTAGCTGGCATCATGGACCATGAAGAAGCAAGACAAAGACACACGGGGGAAAGTCCTGGGATTCTTTTTCTAGGGATGTAATACGTATGTGCAAATAATATGCCTCAGTGAGGAAAAAAAATTCAAACTACTATTTGTACAAAATAGTACAAAAAGGTATACAGTTTGAAATGTTTTCCTTCCTCCCTTTTCATTCCCATTCCTCTCGGGCCCTTTTTTGAGGATTATGGGTCTTTCGTTGTTGTTGCTTATGTCTGTCTTTTCATTGAAATTTTCAACATTTAAAATATTTGTCTGGATGTTTTAATAGCTTATCTTAGTTTACCCAATTAGAAAGAAGAATTTTCCTCTGGGGCTGTGAGGTCAAATTCTGAATGAAAACTGACTTTATGCTTTGAAATATATATGGCCTTATGAATATGTATATAGCTATGGCTACATGTTGTTTTTGTTTTGTTTTGGTGGCAGCAAAGCAAAGTTTATTGAGCGATAGTACAAAGCTCTCGAAGAGGGAGGGGAGAAAGGGTTGCCTGGCTACATGTAATTTTTAGGTATTAATAATTGGAGAAGTATCTCTGTAGGTAATAGAAAGTCCAAATAAATGTGAAGAGTGAAGGTTCTAGAATTAAACTGTCTGCATTTCAAATTTAATTTAAATTTAATGCCTGCCATCATAACTCCACAGCTTGCTGTCTCTCTGATGTTTGGCAAGTTACTTATTGTTTTTTTTTTTTTTAAAGATTTTTTTATTTATTCATTTGAGACACAGAGATACAGAGAGAGAGAGAGAGAGGGAGAGAGCATGAGCAGGGAGAGAGGCAGAGGGAGAGGGAGAAGCAGGCTCCCCGCTGAGCAGGAAGCCCGATGTGGGGCTCGATCCCAGGACGCTGGGATCATGACCTGAGCCGAAGGCAGACACTTAACCATCTGAGCCACCCAGGCGCCCCTGGCAAGTTACTTAAACCCTCCTGGGCCTCAGTTTCCTCATCTGGAGAATAGGGGTAATGCCAGTACATATCCTATAAGACTGTGGTGATGATTAAGTGAGAAAAGGATCATAAAGTGCTTAGAATAGTACCTGTAATATGGTAAGCATCGAAAAAAACATTACTGTATTTGCTTTGGGATTTTTACTCTGAATCTGTAATAATAACTATTCCTAAAATTCCACTTTAGGCTAATGAGTATTGGGGATTTTCCCCACATTTTTTTTTTATGAAAGCCTGAAGAAAGTGAAATAATTCATTGTGTTTTTTAATTATTATTCTTTACTGTGTTGCTTTTTAAAAAACAATTCATTGCTTACAAGGGTCTAGTTTTTTCATTTATTACAAAAAAGTTTAGGAGAAAACTATTATATATATGTTTTCAAGCATAAAAGGATTTTTATCACAAATGAGATCAATTTGTTATGTTGACATTACTCTTTATAAACTCAGTTCCTTTAAACATATGAATTATAAAGAGCTGACTGTATTTTTAGGCTGGTAAAGGGTAATAATAAATTGGGTATCTGTACCCCATTTATGGTCTCATGTCCTTTATAAATTGTTGTTAGGCTATAATACTTAGGTGTAGACTATTCTACATAATAGGGTAAGTTTATCAGAAATGAAAGGATTGGTTTTTCAGAAAACCTTCACAGAAAGTATTACTAATCGTTGACAAGATTGTGACCTAATGCTTAGACTCCACAAAGTAGCATGTTTACACATCCTATATGTTTGTACCTTTAAATGCACCTACAAAGTGATCTCTTGCTAATTTCTTGAAAATGCAGGATTATAGGGATAAAACAAAGAGAAAAACCCCTTTGATTTCCTTTAGTCATTTTGTATAGAATAGAACCCCCTATTTAAGGAATTGCCTGTTCATAAACACAGAGTTGCAGGGGAGCAGTTTATACAATAAACACGAGTTCTTAGAGAATCATGGATCAGAGAAAAATGAGTGCAGTACCTGTGATTCTTTGCATTATATTATTTGGGGAGAGGAAATGGAGATAAGAGTTACATTTTGCTGTCTTTTGCAGAAGGAAGTTGCTCAGGGAAACAGTGGAGATGTGGATTTATTTGCTCTTTGGAAAAGCCCTTTGAAAAAAATTGAGATTGTTTTGCCTCATTTCTTAGTGTTTGAAGGTTACATCTTACCACCATATGATTTAATTTTTTTGAGTCTGCTCTAAGACTTTTGTGGTGTTTCAATTAAAAAAAATTAAGCTATCATTTAAATACAGTACAGTTCACCTTTTTTGCTATATAGTTCTATAAATTTGGACAAATGGATTTATTTAATCTACTGCCACAATCACAGTATAGAATAGTTCCATCACACTAAAAATTCCCCCCATGGCTCTTTGTAGTCCACTCTTCCCATCCCCAATCTCTGACAACCACTGATCTGATTTCTGTCCTTATACCTTTTCTTTTCTAGAGTGTCATATAGATGGAATAATACAGTATATAGCCTTTTGAGTCTGCTTCTTTCACTTAGGATAATGTGTTTGAGATTCATTCGTATTGTTGTGTATATCAATAATTCTTCCTTTTTATTACTAAGTAGTTAGTATTCCATTGTGTGGGCATACTGTAGTTTATTTATCCACTCCCCACTTGAGGTAATCTTGTAAGCAAAATAATGACCCTTCAAAGGTGTTTACACTCTGATCTTCAGAACCTGAGAGTATGTTACTTTATTTGACAAAAGGGACTTTGCAGATTTGTTTAAGGTTAAGGCTTTTGAGGTGGGAAGATTATCCTGGATTACCCAGGTTATCCCACTTTAATTCCATGAGTTCCTAAAAGTTGAAGAGGAAGACAGAAGAGGTCAGAGAGATCTTACATGAGACTTGACTAGAATCTGGGAATGATCCTCAGCTTACAGCCAGCAAGGAGTCAGGGACTTTGGTCCAACAACCTCAGTGAACAGAATTCTGCCAGCAGCCCAAATGAACATGAAATGAATTCTCCCCTAGAGCCTCCAGAAAGGAATGCAGCCTGCGGACACTTTGATTTGGTCCGGTGAGGTCCATACCAGACCCATACCAGACCTACAGAACTGTAATATGATACATTTATGTTGTTTTAAGCTACTAAGTTTGTGGTAATTTGTTATGGCAGCAATAGAAAATTAATAAAGGGACATTTCAGTTGTTTACAGTTTATGGTGATTTAAAATAATGCCACTATAAATGTTCACATACAAGTTTTCAATAGGAACACAAGTTTTCATTGTCCTTGGTCAAGTACCTATGAGTGGGGGTTGCTAACAGGCATGTCTGCATCCTTGCTGGTACTGTATATGAGAGTTCCATTTGTCTGTTGTTTTGATTTTAGCCATTTTAATATATGTGTAGTGGTATGGCATTGTGGTGGTTCCAAATTTGCATTTCCTTAATAACAAATGACGTTGACCATGTCTGTTGTTATGTTTATTTGCATCTGTACATTTTCCTTGGTCAAGTGACTTAATTTTTGAACCAGTTTTTTAAATAGGGTTCTTTGTTTTTTTATTATTGTGATTTGAGAGTTCTTAATATACTCTGAATACAGGTCTTTATCAGATATGTGGCTTGCAAATATTTTCTCCCAGTCTCGCTAGTCTTTTATTCTCTCAACATTTCCTTGGAAAAGCAGATGTTTTTTATTTGGGGGAAATCCAGTTGATCAGTTATTTTTATTTATAGACCATGCTTTTGGTGAAATCTTTGGTTATTAATAAGGTCACAAAGGAATTTTTCCTGCATCTTCTTCTAGAGGTTTTATAGGTTTACATTTTTTAGGTCTGTTACCATTTTGAGTTAGTTTGTGTATATGGTGCAAGATACGGATTGGAAATTATATTCGTATGGATGCCAGGTGTACCAGCACCACTTGTTCAGTTCCAGTGAATTGTCTTTGCACTTTTGTTGAAACTCAGTTGATCATGTATATGTGAGTTTATTTCTGGATTCTCTTCTGTTCCATCCATCTATAAGTTTATCCTTTCTCCAACATCATAGTGTCTTGATTACTGTAGCTTTATAGTAATCTGATAATGTGATCCTTTTTCAACATTGTTTTGGCTAATCTAGTTTCTTTGTTTCTTATTTTTAATAGTAGAAAGCTCATAGAGTGATAGGCTGGCTTCTTTTAGCCCGTCTTTATTCCCAGGAGAGTGAGGAGAATCAAAAGTCCTACCTTTTGTTACTTTTGCCAAAATGGCAAGATGCTGGCATCTTCTTTATCCTTCCATTGAGGTATCTTCTCTGTATTTTTTATTTGTACAAGAAATTGACTTTTTTTCTCTTTAGAAATATATTTTAAACTTTTAGTAATTCACATGTGTAATTGTTCTTAAGTTTCACAGATCTCCCTAGTGTATTACTCTGAATTAAACAACAAATTCATTGAGTTCTGGAAAACAAACAAACACACAGACAAAAATCCATTGAGTGTTAGAAGTTCTTTGTACATTTTGGATACTGACCCTCTATCAGATATGTCATTTGCAAATATCTTCTCCCATTTCGTACGCTTTTAGTTTTGTTGTTTCCTTCGCTGTGCAGAAGCTTTTTTATTTTGATGTAGTCCCGATAGTTTATTTTTTTATTTTGTTGTAAGAAAAGATCAAGAGTGGAATTGTGTTTGGGTTAAAAGAAAGGAAGTCAGACTGATGCTGGCTTGAAGACTTAAATCCCAGAGATGGGTATATGGCTGTCTTATAATTCAAAGCCAAGGTCATAAATTAAGCTGCTTTAAGGAGGAGTACTGTGGATGGGAGAAGGGAATTAGAAAAATAAAAACGGGCTTTTATTTCCACCTTAATGAAAGAAATACGAAAGTCATTGCAAGATTCTTAACCCAGACCAGATTTAGCAGTGTGTTCCCTCCCTCCCCCACTTTTTTCTCTTGCCTTCTCTCTCTCTCTCCAGTTGTTATAAAATTCTTTTTAATAAAAGATTTATTTATTAGAGAGAGGGTGTGCACACGAGCAGGGGAGGGGGCAGAGGGGGAGAGAGAGAGAGAGCAAGCATCTCAAGCCAACTCCCCACTGACTGTGGAGCCTGAAGCAGGGCTGGACTCACAACCCCGAGATCATGACCTGAGCTGAAATCAGGAGTCAGAAGCTTAACCCAGTGAGCCACCCAGGCGACCCTACAGTTGTTATAAAATTCTTAAAGTATTTGATAGAAATATTTAAATGTCATTTAAATATAAATTAGAATCACTTTAGTTTTCCTAACTCTGACAACTAGTATGTCTTACCTGGAAGTAGACGTTTTATTTTTATGAAACTAGAAATAAAAAGACATCATATGTACTCATAGTTTTCTTACACTTTAAGACATTTCCTTTTTGTGTATATCTTCTCTTTCATGCTCTTTGGTGAAAATCTTTAAATTGTATTAAAAAGCTCTGTATGTATATGATAATTTTAGTTGCAAAACCTACAATCTTAGAAAAATTAGCTCACACAGATTTTAAAATTCCAGGCTATTTTCTGGAATATTTTTTCAACTTTAGATACTACTGATGGAAAAGCATCTAGCATTTCATTTTTCAGCCACAAGGTGGTGTACTTGTACTGCATCTACTATCTGAAATTATGTTTGGTGACTTTCTTCAACAGCATGTTCAAACCTAACTTAAGATAAAACGTTAAAAAAGTTCACTTTGGGCACTAAAAGAAATTCTTTATGGCAGCAGGTAATCTTTATAGGGATGTCCAGTTTTATTTGAAGGGAAACCAAGGGGCTTTCACAGAGAAAATAAAATAATGCATACAGTAATGTATTTTATTACATTATTAAAAATTTTTACTTGGCAATAACTTCACAGTTATTAAAATGTTATAAGGATAAGAGCAGTACAAGAAACATCCATATACCTTTTACCTGGATTTACCTACTATTAACATTTTATCCCATTTGCACACCCTTTCTTTACCTCTCTTTATATAGGTGTGTGTCTATTTTAAAACATTTGACACTTGACTCCTAAATAGTATTTTGTGCTTTCTTTTTTAAAGATAGTGATGCTCTATTTATATAGCCACAATACAGTGTCAACTTCAGTAAACTTAACATTGATATGATACTTTTATCCAATCTACCATCGGTATTTGTCATTTGGGACTCAGTAATGTCCTTTATAACATTTTTTCCCTTCCAGTTCAACAGTGTCATGTCAAGTATCACATTTAATTGTCATGGCTCTTTAGCCTCCTTTAACCTGGAATATTTTCACAACCTCTTCTTGGTCTTTTATAACATTGACATTTAACTCCCCACCCCCTTTTAATAGAACATTACTTTTTTCCATTTTGGGTTTAACTGATGATTTCTTCATGATATAGGTCATACATTCTCAGCTATAATATTGCATAGGTGATGTTGTATCTTTAGGGTATTACATATGCCCATGACTCCCCCCCCCCCCCCCCCCCCACCGCTTTCAAAGTTTATTTAAGTAATCTCTCCACCCAACATGGGGCTCGGACTCATGACCCTGAGATCAAGAGTCGCACGCTCTTTCGACTGCGCCAGCCAGGTACCCCGCCCATGGCCCTTTTAATGGTGATGTTACATTATGTTTTTGTTCAAGTCATTTAGGTATATATGCTTAGAAGAAGAATTAGGTGCCCATTCAAGGATGTGTAAGAGCAAACAAACATTTTCTCTAAAGGAAGATACTTAGAAATAGATTAATGCTCCCAGTAGGTAAAATCTAATTTGACTGTAAGGCTTGAGGTAGCACATTTTTTTTTTTTTTTAAGATTTTATTTATTTGCGAGAGAGAGAGAATGAGAGACAGCATGAGAGGGAGGAGTGTCAGAGGGAGAAGCAGACTCCCTGCTGAGCAGGGAGCCCGATGCGGGACTCGATCCCGGGACTCCAGGATCATGACCTGAGCCGAAGGCAGTTGCTTAACCAACTGAGCCACCCAGGCGCCCGAGGTAGCACATTTTAACTTTATTCCTTGCAAAGCTCTTAATATACTATATTGGCATTTTATCTGTCCCTGGATTGCCAAAGAATATTTGTTGATATCTTCTTGGGATCTGCCAGTCATTCTGGTGAAAGAATAAAATCTAAGTCGGTGATATTAGAAGAATAAAACATATCTCAATTTTAATTTTTTATAGGTCCTAATACCAGATCCAAATAATTTTGTAGTCTCTATTTGAGTTTGTGCTTGCATTAGTCAGATTTTAATACAAAACAAACACATGAGTGCCAATATGTTGATGGGAAAGAATATAGTAAACTCAAAGAAATGATAAAAAGTCTTTATCCTTTGGTTATTTGAAGGATTTGTTATTAAGTGGATAGAAATAATTTTGTGAGTAGGAAAATTCCTGAAATGTTTCTCATATGTTAGTTTTAGGGTGTGTATAGAAATTCTCCAGAAGGTATACTTACTTATAAAGAAGGTAGTCATTTTGAATATTTGCAACTAATTAATTTCTTTTGCTGAAAAGTATTTGTAACATTAATATTTAGATGGTATAATGCCCTCTAAGAAACAACATTAGTTTGCGGCTCTGTTAGAGAACATGGTGAATCAAAACTTTTTTATGATCTTATACTTTAATCCATTTACTTTGATTACATATGTATATTACATATAAAATATGTATTTCGCATACACTGTAGACATCAAAGCATTTGGGGTATGAAATTAGATGAATATAAAATAATTTGAATGCCAAAGTGCTCATTAAATTTAACAGTTGAAAAGTTACTGGATTCCTCTGTAAGTTATGATTTCTCCCACCAGCTATCCTGCAGGATATTGGAAAGGAGAAAAAGTTACCTCCATATTCCTTCCATTTTTGCTCCTTGATTTTTATAAAGATATGTACTGCTTAAATTGGTAGTGGTTTATAGCTACTGTTTTTGACACTTGTATACATGCTTCTGAGTTTCCAAAGTGTACTAAGTGGTGTCCTGGGGGCTCAGAATTCAGTGTGTCTTCTCCCAAGTATGTGACTTAATTCTGGGAACCTGAGCAGTAAGTATTACTTGATCAAATATAGTTTTAAAAATTGTTTTATTTATTTTTATTCCTCAGACAAGACATCTGTATAGATTCTACTTCAACTGTGAGAGAGAACAAGCAACCTGAAGGTTTAGAATTAAAACAAGGTATGAATCAAGTAGTTAATTTTTATATATAGTTACCTGAAGATTATAAACATTTTACCAGTAATAAATTTTCAGTGTTCCAGGTTGCCCCCATTTTACAGATAAGGGAACAGAATAATTTATTTGGTTCAAGATTACAAGAGTAAAGAACATATTCTTTATTTCATGACTCCTTTAGCCCCTGGAGTAGTTCTGTGTTAGTGATACATGGTTATAGTGTCACCAGAAAGCAGTCATCTTGAATAGTGTTAATTTAGTAATCTCTACTGTATGTCATCAGCTGCAGATACTGGAGATACATTAACTGGATAGCTTTGGGTTATATGTGGAAAAACAAAACAAAAAAAGCTTTATGGGGTGACTTTGTCTTTTCTGCAGAGATACTTTGTTATTACTCTCTTCTTTATTTATTTTCTGTAAATCAGTAGTTTTTGACATTACCAGCCAGCAGAACTGAAGTGGTAATTTGTAATTTATTCAGGCCAAGTAGATCAATGGGGTTGATCTTTCACATGTCTTTTTTTTGTTTCTTCTCATTCTTGTAGGGAAAATTGAAAGTAAAATAAATTTTTATTAGTTACTCAAAGACCACCTCACATTTTTCCTTTCTCCTGATAAAATTACTTCAGAGCAATGAGAATCTGCTGTAGCCAAAATGATTGTTTTATTTATTATGTAAGCAACTAATCTTTGATTGGCTTAGAATAGTTTCTCTAAAACTTGAGTCATAACTTACTTGGTACAGAGAAGTAGGTCATCAGTTTATTTAGGCAGAATTTCTTTTTTTACTTGTGGTCTGTGTTATTAATGCTTAATTGACAGTGAAAAAAATTGGGTAACTAATTTTGTGATTCATTCAATGTATGTGGAGAGAGAAAATCAAGATTTTTTGTAATTCCAATTTATGTATTCTGGGGTTTTATAAATATTTCTGATGGTTTCAAGAACTCCATTGTTTTTCAGAAGTCCTTTTGTGTTAGCCTCTTAAATAGACAAAAAAAAATTACATCTTTATATTCTGACTACTTCTAAGCACCCACCAAAGACATAAAGTCAGAGTTATAGTTTCATTACATTTATTTGTCATATATAAATAAATGCTAAGCACACATCATTTTCATATAACTCTTGCACCCCGTGGGTAATTGGACAACTGTGCTATTCTTTCTGTCTTTGTTTCTATTCTTTGCATCTAATGAGCAGACATTGTGGAGGGTATGCTATTAGATCATCTGTGGAGAGAAGAATGTCATGTAATTGACATGGTTGATTCCTAGGGAGAAAGGAATGGAGACCTCATTGTACAAATTAGGCAGTGCTGCCTTCTAAGGGAAGAGGTTTTTCTGCTCTCATGTTCAGGTACTTGGAGCTCTTTAGAACTCGCTTCCCAGTGTCAAAAACCTATTTTGCTGTGATTTTATATAGTAACTTCAGTCACTTAAAAACCAGCCATAGAGGCAAAGAGGGAGAGAAAAAGAACTCAGAGTAGCCAGATACCACAAAGCCCAAGTCTTTTATGCTCAGGAGCCTATATAGACCACTCTGAGGTTCTCACGTAGGCATCAGAAACATCCAAGAACACACTGTCATCAGTAAGGGACAGCAAGCAGAGGTGAGTAAACATAACATCACAGCACAGCAGTACCATCATGCAGTACCGTTCATGTGCATGTTGTGACTAAATCTGTAGGAAATGGTTAAATTAAGTTGCACTTTTTTTTTTTAAGAAAAGAGGGAAATAGGTAAAATCCTCCAGAAAAATGTCTATAAAAATAGTTAAAATATAAAATGTTTTGTTGCATAGTGGAATGAACATAAGTTTTCTAAAATATTCAATTATGTAGAACATCTTCTACTAAATATTAGTATAGCTAAAATCTGAACCAGATAGTAAGTAACTTGGTTGGAGTTCCCCAAGAAGCTGAGGTACACCAGGAAATAGAAATCCTAGTAGTCTCAATAAAGATTGGTGTCTTTTTTTCTGAATAAACTAATGTTGCCTATTTTTAATATGCAAAACTTGCAAAACTGATTTAATATTATCTCTAACTTTTCTTGCATAGCTAGCTGTTCTTGCTCACAGTGAGCTCAATAAAAACAATAGAATGCTCCTCGTGAATATATTGTCGTTTTGTTTAATGGCTTGACCATTTAAGAAAATTCATGGAAGCTTATTTAGAATTAAAGTAACCCTTTGGGGGCGCCTGGGTGGCTCAGTTGGTTAAGCGACTGCCTTCGGCTCAGGTCATGATCCTGGAGTCCCGGGATCGAGTCCCGCATCGGGCTCCCTGCTCGGCGGGGAGTCTGCTTCTCCCTCTGACCCTCCTCCCTCTCATGCTCTCTGTCTCTCATTCTCTCTCTCGCAAATAAATAAAAAAATATAAAAAAAATAAAGTAACCCTTTGTTCAGTAGACCAAAATATAAAGCAACATTGAATTTTCTCTTTGCTCTTTCTGAATAAAGTAAGTCTTATTATATGACCTATTCATAGTGTATGATACTGACATGTTATTTAAATTACACTTTCAATTTTTTCAGCTTCTCAGCTTCTAAAATACTCAAATATTGAGAAATATTAATGGTGAATTAGTTAATTGAAATTTACTTTTTTTTGTCTAGTTCCCATGTCATCTCTCTTATTGATAGGAAATATCATTTATGAAACAAGCTGTGCTGAAGATGAGTATCAGATTGTGGGCTAACTTCTACCATACTTTAATGATGGACTAATAGCTGAAGATCTTCCTTCATTGTGCAAACATTTAAATGTAAATAAAATCTACTGGTTGATTGATTGGTACTATAGTAAAATAGGAACTCTTCTGTTGGGATTAGTTTCCTAACTCATTTTTAGCAAGAGGGCAGCTGTATAAGAAACATCAGTTATAGTTTTGCTCTTTATCTTCAACACAGCTATGTTTGTGTACATGAGCACATATACATGTACAAGCCTGAGATCTTTGATTAATTTCCTGGAGGATCTCAGGGCTTGTATTATTGAAAAGGTTTAGCTAAGTTTTTAAAATAATAATTATTCTATTTAAGATTTCTTTATTTGAGAGAGAGAGAGAGTGTGATAGCATGTGAGCAGGGGGGGGAGTGGGGAGAGGGGCAAAAGGAGAGGAGGAGAGAATCTCAGGCAGACTGTCTGCTGAGCACAGAACCTGCTGCGGGGCTGGATCCCCCATCCCTGAGATCACAACCCAGCTGAAATCAAGAGTCTGTCGCTCAACCAACTGAGCCACGCAGGTGCTCCTAAAATAATTATTATTTATGTAAATTTTCTAAATTGGTCATTTGTGCAATAGTTTAAAAAAATGAAAACTGCTGTTTGTTAGAGGTATTTAATTGGTAAAATTTTTTTTAAAATATCGAATCTCTGCTAATATTAATGAATTCACTTTATATATATCTATAAATTTGCTTCAGACGTTCAGTAATATTTAAGTAATGGTCTATATTTAAATTATTGCTTTAAGGTTTACAACCAGGGCTATGTTTAATTTTGCAAATTATTCTCCTTTGTAACTTAAAAATTTAGCTCTTAGTTTTGCATTTCTTCTTGGAAGTGGTCGTGAGAAATTTTTTTAACTATACATGAGAAATAGCTAAGTCAAATTTGGATACTTAGGTTGAAGAGGATGTGAGGTTTTTAGCACTCACTTTAAAATATTTGAAGAGCTGTCAAGTGGAAGAGTGATTAGGCTTGTTCTGTATTACCTCTGAGAATAAAAATAGGGCCAGTAGATAGAGTTATCATTAGATAGATTTTGGTTCAATTTATTTATCTCAAATAATCAGAAGTACCAGAAAATGCGTGGGCTGCTTTCCTTTTGCTGAAGGGTGTTTGAACACAGGTTACGTAAACCACCACTTGGTGGCTCTGTTGTAGAGCAGATTGAAGCAGTGTTTGTTTGGATCTTTGGCCTTGATCTTGAAGTTGGTTTCTGTCAGATTTTGTAAAGACCAGGGCTTAGTGCAGTGTCTGCACTTTATCTTTCTCTATATTATTCTATTAGAAAATTATTCTTCCTTGCTATTAGAGAAAGACATGCATGCAAACACGCATAAAATACACACCAAATTTTGCTGTGGTTAGGCTCAAATTCTGCCATTGTTGTTGTGTTTTTTTAAAAAATAATGTAAAAAAACAAATAAATAATGTAATTGCCTTATGTAACTATGTCTTGACCTTCCACTTCACAAATTAGTGCAGGATGGACAGCTTTAAGAATTCTCTTGTTAACAAGAGCTTCAAAAAGTTGAAAGGTAGACTTTTATAGGGGAAAAATGTTTATCAGTGGTTAAATTGTATGATGGAAGTTTAGATATTTTCTGTGGGCTTTTTTTTTTAAGCCTTTTAGACTAGTGGTCACCGAAGTGTAATTATACACACTTCCAGAGAATGCAAGAAAAAGAATACCAATACTTCTGAAGTAAATAAATATATATAAACTTATGTATTTGTCTCTCCATTTAAAAATTTCTGATTCCATATATTATTGTATTAGTACATACTAACTTATAATACTACATATTATTTTATAAGTAAATAAAAATACATACTGGAACAGGTACTTAAAAACATTTTCACTGATACGTTTATATAAGTAATGAATAGACTATAATAAAGAATCGATGATGGTCACACTTATTATTTCTAAAAATATGAGACCATTTGAGTCCTTAAGGTGAAGGATAAATGGAAAACCTCAACTGATTTGTGCTCTTATTGCTGTTATTGTTACTGTTGTTCTAAGGTAGTACTGTACCAGGAGAAGCAGAGGTAAGTAGAGGGACTAGAATAAAAAAGAATGAGGAACTTAATTGGCAGTTAAAATGGAGTTGAGTTTTGCTGAAAAGAACTTCCTCACCATAGCTGAAGGAATACATACAAGTTATAAGAAGTTAAAAAGATAATGAGAAAAATGCCCTCAGAGACTTCTGTTGCTTTGTGAAGGAAGAGAGAATGAATATCATCAGTTAATTAAGCAGCATTTGGAGGAGTTTTATATGTACATATTGCTGTAGAAACCTCTGGATTGGCAAGTGAACTCTGTGTTGCCTCTTCCTTTCAAGACCAAAATCGCAGGCACGAGCATGAGAGAGCTGAGAGGAAACTGATAGAAAGTGTTTCAGGTCGTTTGGAGTTGGAGACAGAGAAGCAGATGTACAACTGATTTGTTCTCAAAGTTTGAGTCTAATTTCTTTTTTCCTAGCCCTTGATTATCTCCTTGACTGGCTCTAACAAATAAGTATTCACAGAATGCAGCTTCTTAACAAGAGTTAACTTCTTTAAAGGATTTTTAGAAACTCATTCTGGAGAAATGACGTCCAGTTCAGCAATTGGTGAAGTAAAAAGAGATTTATGGTGTAAACATCAGTGCGACTTAAGAATTTACATTTCTCTTTTCATTCCTTTGAGGTTTTTCACAAGTTATTACCAGCAGTGACACCAAACAGGATCCTCCCACCTTTTCATCTGTCTCTTTCTGTGTGAAGTAGTTGAATAAAAGGGTGAAAATTACATTTTATGTGGGATTAGCCCATACTGTTTCTTTTTTCCTTTTGAAGACCCCTCTGTTACATTTAATTGTGCAACTTTTCTGGATTTAAAAAGTAAACTGGCAAGGTTTTCGAATGCATAATGCTTTGTGTGTGTTTTACCAAGAATGACATTATGAAGAATTTGATTTAGTATATGAGGAAAATGTTGGTTTCCATGTTTCTTTAAATTATACCTGTTCTATCTTGTGATGTATTTCACAGGATCCTACACATAGTCTGCTTTGGAGGTTACGTAGTCCAGGCCTTCAACGGATGTTTGGATCCCCTTTGGATTCACTGTGCTTTTCAGTAATTATGTTCTTGTCCAACTGATTAGCGAAAGTATCTCCTTATATAGAAGTACTCCTACCAAAGGAAAGATAGTAAACATTAGGCTTGAAATCAGATTTTGTTACCAGTTTCTGAACTTTTTGCACATCCTATACCACAGTCTTTTAATTAGAAGTTTTGGTTACAACACCATAACGTAATATGTAGTCTTTTCAAATTGATTTCTTTCACTTAGCAGTATGCATTTGAGGTTCTTCCATATCTTTTTGTGGCTTGATAACTCATTTCTTTTTATTGCTGAATAATCTTCCATTGTATAGATTTACTGCAGTTTGCTTATCCATTCACCTATTAAAGGACATCTTAGTTGCTTCCAGATTTTAGCAATCATGAATAAAGCTGCTGTCATCATTTGTATGCAGGTTTTTTGTATGGATATAAGCTTTCAACTCTGGGTAAACACCAAGTTCAATTTTTTAAGAAACTGCCAAGCTGTCCTTCAAAATGCTGTATCATTTTACATCCTGCCATCAGTGAATGAGAATTTCTGTTGTTTCATATCCTTGCTAGCATTTGGTGCTGTCAGTGACTTGGATTTTGACTATTCTCATGGATGTGTAAGTGGCATCGTATTGTTTTACTTTGCAATACCCTAATGACATATAATGTTGAGTATCTTTTCAGGTGCTTCTTTGCCATGCATGTATCTTCTTTGGTGACTGGTCTCTTCAGATCTTTTGCCCGTTTTTTATTTGGGTTGTTTTCTAATTTTTGAGTTTTAAGAGTTCTTTAATCAGGTGTGTTTTGTGAATATTTTCTCCCAGTCTGTGTCTTGTCTTTTCCTTCTCTTAATGATTTCTCATAATACATACTTTTTAGCTCCATGTCTCCTATATATTTTATTTATTCAGGTGGGATTAAGGGACTTACGAGAAGAAGTTAAATTCAGTCTGAGCCAACATTTTCATCCGTGATGCTTCTTCAGTGGTCATTCTGGTTCTGTTAAGATCTGGGAGGCACTATAGAATATTTAAATGTGTAGATTTTTGAAATATACTTGGGTTTGGATTTTGGTTCTGCCACTTCAGTTGTGTGAACTATAGGGCCAATTGATTAAACTCTGTTCCTCAGTTTCATCATTTGTAAAATGGGGATAATAAATATGAATGCCTGGGGCACCTGGGCGGCTCAGATGGTTAAGCATCTGCCTTCGGCTCAGGTCATGATCCCAGCGTCCTGGGATCGAGTCCCGCATCGGGCTCCCTGCTCTTTGGGAGCCTGCTTCTCCCTCTGCCTCTCTCTCTTTCTGTCTCTCATGAATAAATAAATAAAATCTTTAAAAAAATAAATAAATAAATATGAATGCCTATTCCAATATGTTGGCATAAGGATTAAATGAGTTAACACATGTAAAGCGCTTTAGAGAAGTGAACAGTACCTAGTAGATGCACAGTAAATATCAGCTCTTGTTATAATTATTTCTGCCATGGTTATTGTTGTCATTAGAATTTTCTGCTTCATCCCCTCAATATCCTACTTGCTGTCTCTAATTGGTAATAGGGTCTCTATATTGAGTCATAGGCTGCTATTATGTAACTTCTGCTCATTTGTCCTTGTGTGTCCTTTGGATTATGGAAAATGAATTTAATACTTTTTCTAAATGATGTTTGTTCAGATTTTGAAGCTGATCCCTTCTTCCAACAAATGAATTGTAGTTTTGTGCTAGGCACCAGAAAGTTAAATAAAATATGGCCTGGCTTGGAAAGAACTTCGCTAGTAAAGGAAAAGAGATGTGTAAATTAATTTTTCCTACCTACCTGTGTCTGACCTTAAATTATATAGTCCCTGTCTCTTCTCTCAAAATGGGTGAACTCTGTGTTACTGAGACCAGCCCCTCTATTTGTATAGTGGACACATTCTCTTTTGGTATCTGTAGGTGTTTTTTTCTCTGTCCCTGAATTGTGTTCCTTATCACTTAAAATTTAGTAAAACCAAAGTTTTTTGTTGTCTCAGGAAAGAAATCCATGGAGGCATAGCATTGCTGTCCAGTGAGCTATGGACTTTGTTACTAATGAGATTCTAGCAGGTTGATAACACTAGAAGCCTTGGAGAGTTGAGATTCTAGAGGGAAGGATCTAGAGGGAAGGATGATGAAATGTGCTGTTCTAAATGGCATAACCACTGAATGTGATTAACTTAAAATTAGATGGGAAAAAACTGAAAGAGAAAACAAAGCAAAATAGTTTAACCCTTTTGATAACCAGCTATAGGGTTGCCTAATAGGAATATTGGATTTTGATTTTCTTGTGTTCTCCTCCAGGATATATATTTTTACATAATTTCAAAAATGTTACTTTAGGTTTCTGAATAGCAATCAACTCTTTAAAAAAAACTTCTTATCTTGGAAATTTTCAAACAAAAATAACAAAAAAAACAGGAGCATTAACTCCTATGTACCCCTCTCCATCTTCAGTTATCCCCTTCTGACTAATTTTTCATCCATAGTACTACGCGCTTCATATTGCTAGATTGTTTTAAAGCAAATTCTAAGCATTTTCAGTTCATCTGTAAATATTTAAATATGTTTGTATCTCAAAAATTAGAGATTTCTTTTTAAGCATGATCATAATGCCCTAAAAAGTTAACATTGCTTAATATCAGATATTCAGAAAGTGTTCAGATTTAACTTACTACTCATTGGTTAGTATTGTGATATTAAGATCGATGGATTGGTACAAGAATTCCCACCCTACCACCTAATGATTTTAGTAGCTATTAATTATTGTTGAGATCCAATATTTCATTAAGGGTTACAGAATAGTGATATTTTTAATCCTTAGACATCCAGTGTTCAAATTTCTCTGGTTGTCTCTCTCTCTCTCTCTCTCTCATATATATATATATATATATATTTTTTTTTTTTTTTTTGAGAGAGAGAGAGAGGGATGGGTGGGGGGCTGAGGGACAGAGGGAGAGGATCCCAGCAGGCTCCATGCCCAGCATGTAGCCTGATGTGGGTCTCGATTGATCTCAGGATCCTGAGATCATAACCTGAGCTGATAATCAAGAGTCGGATGCTTAACTAACTGAGCCACCCAGGCACCCCTGTCTTAGAATATTTTTAAAACTCTATTTGTATGAATGGAGATCCAGATAAGTTCCCTACATTACAATTGGTTGACACTAAGTTTCTTTTTCATCTGTATGCTTGTCCTTCTCATCCCATCCTCCTTTACCTCCCTCTCTTTGCAGTTTATTTCTTGAAGAAACCGGGTTGTCAAGAGTTTCTCAGTTTGAATTTTGCTGATTGCATCCCATTGTTTTATTTAATATTCTGTAAATTGGTAGTTAGGTATAGAGGCTTACTCAGATTCATGTTCAAGTCTTTGACAATATTTTAGAAGCAATGTTGTGTCCTTGAGGCACATAATACACCATTACTTCTCTTTTTTGTGATCACGTTCATAGCCATTGTGATATCTTGTCCACAGTGGCTGATAGGAATGCTCTTGATATCTTGAGGCTAGCTGTTGTTTAGTAATCTAGTTTTTTTCCTCTGGGAATTCTTAGTAACTTTTTTTTTACCCCTGAGTTCTGATTTTTTACAGGATGTGTCTCAGGTATGAGACACTGCAGTTGGCAAGCCTTTTCAACGCGAAGACCGTCACCTCAGATCACTTTTTTCCTTGTATTTCTTTATTTTCCCTCTCCACTGTCTCTTTTTTTGTTTTGTGACTTACTCTATCACTTTATTCAGTTTTCTGCTCAAATGTTACCTTATCAAATCACATTGATCAATCTCTGTGAAAGCATCCTGCTACTGTCTTCTTATTCTAGTTTTTTCTTTATAACACCTGATATGTATTTATAGAGTCTCCTATGACTTAAATAAATGCAGGGACTTTTTTTTAATTCACTGCTGTTTCCTTAATGTTTAAAATACTGTCTTCTACATAGTAGGTGCTCAGTAATATTTGCTGAATTAATTATATTAGGTTGTTGGACTCATGGGTCATTCATCTTGATCTCTTAACTTTTATAGTATATATTTTTTAAAGATTTTATTTATTTGAGAGAGTGAGCAAGAGAGAGAACACAAGCAGGGGGAGTGGCAGAGGCAGAGGGAGAAAGAAGCAGGCTCCCCACTCTGCTGAGCGGGGAGCCTGATGTGGGACTCGATCCCAGGACCCTGGGATCATGACCTGAGCGAAGGCAGACACTTAACCGACTGAGCCACCCAGGCGCCCCTTTTATAGTATATTTTAAATATATTTTATTCCTTCTCTACATTTAGAGTGTTTCTTTTCTTTCACTATCTTCCAGGAACCACGGAATGTTTGCTTTTGATAACTGTATGTTTAAATTCTAACATTTCTTGTTCTCTGGTCTTCTTTCACTACACCATGTACTTAATGGCTGCAGGGTCCACTTCAGTCTAGGGATACTAAGTAGACTCCTCCACCCTTCCTTCTCCCCCATTAGATTATCTTCTGATCCCTGAATTTTCTTTATTCTTCCTTTGTTCATCTTGGTTCTTTATTTATTGTAGCTGGGTCTTTCTGGAAGCTGGTTTGGGTTTCATCAGTAGCTGTTTAGATATATTTCTCTAGGAGAGCTCTTTCATTTAAGTGGATGAGGTGGGCCTCCCAGTAGAGTGCTTGGACCTGTGGCATGGAGCGGAAGGGTAAGAAGGTAGGGTTCAGTTGGCCCAACTATTCTGAATGGATTTAATTTAATTATCTTGCTGTGTGTTTCACAGCCAACTCTTCCTTGCTTCCAAGACTCTCAAAGAAAGAATTCTGTTTATTTGTGGTGTCTTTTGGCTATGGTTTTGCTTTGCTTTTATTTTTCTATCAATTTCATCCTGCTTGTTTACATTTTGTAGGACTCTGGCAAAATGTCTTTTTAGATGATACCCTTTTTTGTCATCTAGTATTATGGTTTCATTTCTTTTTTAACTGTTTACAAGGTTACGTTCTTGGAAATGGTTGAAGAAATATACATATGTTCATAGAGCAAAATTGGAACACTCATTTTCTTCTCTTCCCCTACAACTTTAACTTCCCTCTCTGGAAGTAACCACTATTAATAATTTACTTATGTTATTTTTAACATAAATATGATCATTACTCGTTAGCTTACTTTGTTGACTTAATCATGTCTTGATCATTTTTCCATCTTATGAATTTATTAAATTTTTTCCAGATGTATACAATTTCTCTTTTTACTAATGAGTTAAAAGTAATATTTTATTGTTTTAATTTGCATTTCTTGATTAGAAATTAAGTTGAACTTTTTTTTAAAGATTTTATTTATGTCAGAGAGAGAGCACAAGGAGGGGGAGTAGCAGGCAGAGGGAGAAGCAGGCTCCCCACTGATCAGGGAGCCTGATGCGGGGCTCGATCCCAGGACCCTGAGATCATGACCTGAGCTGAAGGCAGATGCTTAACCAACTGAGCCACCCATGTGTCCCTAGTTGAGCATTTTTTAATGTATTTTTTGATGATTTGTATTTCATATTTTATGATATGCTTGACTTGTTTCTACCTTTGCCCATGTTTTTAGTTATTTCTTAATGATACCTAGACATTGTATGTATTCTTATATTTGCCATGAAAAAATGTATTTCATTAATAGTTGCTTGTAGAGTACCTCTGTCTTATTTTATTTATGTTTCTTTTTTTTTTTTCCTCAGAGGTCTTACTATTTATTTAGCTAAATTTGTTGATTTTTTTTTTCCTTTATGGATTCTCCATTTTATGTTTTACTTAGGTAGGACTGATGTTAGTTTTATCCTCAGTTACTTTACAGTTTTTATGTGCTATTATTGTATTTTTAAGTATCTGTCTTCTGTCACTTCAGTGGGTTCTTGGTAGGGAAGGGAATTAGGTATGTGTGCTCAATTTGCTGTCTTCAGCAGGAATTCAGACAGATATTTAATTATTTCATGTTCTAGGGTTTGTGTCCTGGTTTAATTTAATAATTCAGTATCAAGAAGTTTCACAAGAATGTAGTCACTCATAACATTAGATACGCTTCCACTTTATGCATTAAAACTATTCTAAGTTGAATTATTAGCAAGTAGAATGTAGGCTCTATTGAGGCTTAAATATACTAGCATAACTTAAAAATCCTTTTAAAATTTTATCCCTCAAAACCTTTGTGATAAAAAAAAAAATCTTTGTGATTAATAATTCTTGTACGTTTGTGTACTTCCAGTTGGGTATTTAAAACTTTTATTTTAACAAAAAGCAAACACACATGCATGCATGCAGAATGGGGGTGTGAAGGACAGAACATGACAACACTGATATTTTAAGGATTTTGAGTGAGGCATTTTGGGGTAAAGTTACTTTTTCAGAAAGAATGTACAAATGTCACCCCTTTGAGGATCATAATCGATGAGAAAAAACTTTATAATTTCCTAATACTAAGGATGAGGTAATTATCTTTGGAAGTATAGTCAGGTGTTGTTTGCAAATGATGCTTTAAAAAACAAGTTAGTAGGGTGATGAAAATTAAGGAATAGTGAAAAGACTTGAAGTTTGATCCTTGATCTTCAAATAATTTGTCATGTTACCTTGTATGAGTCACTTGACTTGTTTTCACATTTGTGAAATGAAGTGCTTATGCTAAGTTATTTCAGATACAAATTGTACAAAGCTTTGGCATCCATGGTGCAGGTATAATGGGCAGATGGAATCTCTGAATACATTCACCAATACTGTGTTATGGAGAACTCAATCACTTAGACTTTGGATAATTTTTTTAAAGTTTTTATTTTTAAGTAATCTTTACATCCAACATGGGGCTTGAACTTACAACTCTGAGATCAAGAGCTGTGTGCTCTACTGACTAAGCCAGCCAAGCACCCCAACCTTCAATAATTTTACATGTAAAACAGAGAATGCCAAATTTATGAAGCACCATTTCTTCACTCATAGGATATGTATAGCTGTTTAAAATAAAGAAATAAAGCAAAGCCCACCTTCTGCCCACTAAAAAGATGGAAACAGACCCAAAGAATATATAGATGAAAAAAATTCTTGTCAAGATTTACCTCTTTTGAAACATGGGGAGTGTGTATAAACACTTTGATTCTGAATCTTTGGTGCTGGTAACCTTATAAAATAAGGATTTTACTATTACAAGCTCAGGGCAGAAGAGCTCTGTAGCTGTGTGGTTGCTTCTTAAGCTTATAGGCTTAAAAAATTAGGTGACAATATATGTAGCTCAGTGGTTCTTGGCCATTTGAAGTGTTTGGAAAAACACACAAAAATAATATGAACATAAGGTACATTCCATTAAAAAATATTTGTACACATTCATATATATTCCTGTAGTCTTTCAGTAAGAAATATAGGCTAATGGTATATGACAGTGATAATTAGCTAGAAGATTTGCCGTGTATGACTTAAGGATCTACTAGTGTAGATTCTCCACTTATTTAATAAAAATATCTCTAAGATTTTCTATTACTGTTTATTTACTCACATATAAATTCAAAGCAAATTAATTTCATAAAAGTACAGCTACTTCAAAAACTGTGATTTAGCATATAAGGGATTCCAGAGTTGTATCATTACACACTGAACCCTGGACCGAGGATAATAAGTGAGCTTCGATTATATTGCCTGGATGTTGTAAATGTACTTCTTTTTTCTAGAAAATCTGGTATCAAAAAGGTCGGGGGTACCTGGCTGACTCAGTCAGTAGAGTATGACTCTTGATCTCAGGGTTGTGAGTTTGAACCCCATGTTGGGTATAGAGATTGCTTAAAATAAAATCTTAAATAAAAAAAGGTTGTTGAGTGAAAAAAATTTAAGTAGAATGTGATTTACTGACATGTGTTACTTATCTTTCACTGGCTACTGCTATCAATAAGAAATTCTTTTGGATTATTATTCAAGTGATGAATGTATCAAGTGAAAGATAAGTGGCAAACATATCTTGGGAAAAAGAAAAATAAAGTATTGCATTTTATAAACTTTTATATAGACTTAACTTACTGTAATACTAGACCTTGTACTTCAGAGATATCCTAGGACAATTTGCCTTAACTTTTACAGGAGAGAAATTCTGGGAAGGTAAGGGATTTGCCAAAAATCACATACTTAATAGCAGAGTAAGGTTTAGAACTCAGGTATCCCAACTTTCAGACCACCTCTCTCCCCACCTATCGTTATATTCTTCTGCTCTTACTTCATGATCAGGCAATGACTTCTAGTTGGAAAACAAAACACCGTTTTTCAAAAATTTATGTTTTAAAATCTTTTAAACAGACTGCAGATTTTCACTCAGAATCAGTGAGTACAGATTTAGAATTTTAGATTAAAGATGGCTAAGCATGAAAATGAACTTTTTGAGACTATGAACAACTTAGCCCTTTATTTCTTAATTTGTTTTTGTCTCAAATTGCAATACTTATGTAAAACATTTTTTTTTTACACAAAAGGCTTTTTTTTTTTTTTTTTTTTTTTAAGCTGTTTGGAGATATGTGTTGCTTTGGGGGAGATATGTAAAATATTCTTTGGCATCAAATAATTAAAATTGCAACCTTCTTTTTTTTTTTTTTTACAAGTTCTGTTTGTAGGCACAAATATAATTTATTGATTCATTTTTCCACATTAATTTTGGAATAGGGAGTAGTTTTTTAATTATTAGGATGTAGGAGGGTCAGTCAGGCTCAGTAAATTGTTATTATAAAACCAGTGGAGTAGAATTGTTTATGGCCTCCCCTATACATTGTATTATCTGAATTTTCCATCTGTCAGTCAGTCAGTTTTTTCTTATATAAGACTAGCAAAGCTAACATTTGGGGGTTCATGACTTTAAAAAGAAATTAGGAATTCAAAAGATAAGTACATTGGAGGTGTGAGTACCCAAAGTTTAAATGACATCTGGACTTAAGTAATGTCCAAAGCTAAGGTAGTTGGGGCTATAATCTGTCTATATTCAAAGTTTTAGCATCAGTTACAGAGGTTTTATAACAAATGCATTTTTAAAAATTATAGTGTATTAACTTTATTAATTAAAATCCTCTTGATGAAAACTTGGCCTTAGGCATTCTCCTTTAATTTATTGATTTAGAACAAAGTGTTTGAAAAAGCATATAAAAAGATTTAGGATAATTGCAATGCACATGGTGTCCAGCTTGCCAGTGATATTTTTCCTTTTTTGTAGTTTATAAAGCAAAGTATTTTAAATTCCTCCTACGATGGAATTTTACTTTTTCATTAATAAGCAGTGTTTTACTCAGGGTTTCCAACATTAGCTTTCGTTTTGTAATGTAGAAGCTTCCCTGTGGTATAAAGTGTTGGGACAATTTAATTAGGGAAAGAGATCATGGAACTCCATGTGATGGTATAAATTTTCCAATGCTTCCATGTTCTACTAAATTGGAATGAAAATACATTAAAATTTACGTTAAATTATATCTGTTTTCAAAGTTGAGGAGTCAGGGGAAAAGGGGATGGGATAGAGATTGTGGAATGTGTTTGGGACTCCATGGTGGGAGGTGGGGTCAAAGAAGCCTTTTAATCATAAGTAGAAAGGAAATTTTGACGAGGGCATTTAGGTTACATGGTTCTTTCCCCCTTTTTTGTTTGTTACAGGCAAAGGGGAAGATAGTGATGTACTCAGTATAAATGCAGATGCTTATGACAGCGACATAGAAGGCCCATGCAACGAAGAAGCTGCTGCTCCTGAGGTCCCAGAAAATACAGTCCAAAGTGAAGCTGGTCAGATAGATGACCTGGAGAAAGACATTGAGAAAAGTGTGAATGAGATTCTGGGACTGGCAGAGTCTAGCCCAAAGGAACCCAAAGCAGCCACCCTGACTGTTCCTCCACCAGAAGATGTTCAGCCTTCCGCGCAGCAGCTGGAGCTGCTAGAACTTGAGATGAGGGCGAGAGCTATTAAAGCCCTAATGAAGGCTGGTGATATAAAAAAACCAGCCTAGTTATTTGACTTGAATCTGAGTTCTAGGTGTGTTTGAGCAAAGCCCCATCATATAATTTTGTATATGAAGTTTATTTTGAGTCTTATGTGATATTTCTCATGTAATCCTTATTAGATAAACTCATCTTAGGCCTAAAATACCTGTGTTTTTTTTTTTTACTGTTGTTACTTTTATATATGTGTTATTGCTTTATGAATTCATGGCAGATATCATTGGATAACCTGGATACTTTGTTAGATGAGCATTTAGCTATGTCTGCAAATTAATATCTGAAAAGCGATTAGCAAAGAGTCACTGTATTTTTTTCCTTCATTTTTAAATGTTTTGGCATCAAACCTAAAAGCTTAAGAAAGATTGACCAAGCATGTTGCTCTTAAGGTTACCTATATTTTGTGGTAGAATATTAAATTATTGCTTTTAGATTTGTTAACAATTTAAGAAATTTAGTCATGCTTATATGCACTTTTAAAATAAGTCTGTCTTGGGGACACCTTCTGTGGGTGTGAATTTACTGGTAAAAACAGAAGAACATTTTTTGTTGTAAGGCTTAGAGGTCTGAAATGGCTGAGAAAAATGTTTTTTATAAAAGAAAAAAAAGGACTTAAGGCCATTTTTAAAAATGTAGAAGTAATTGCCCAACTTTAATTCCAGCAGACAAGCCATTCTAACAGGTATTTGATATTATTGGACACTTGGTTCAAGTTTTTTTCTTCAGTAAAAAGGGAACATATGTGCATTTACATTCCAAGCTATTAGGAAAAGAATATTTTATTGTACAGGCTTTTATCTCATGTTTTTGCTTGAAGATCTGATGTGCTATAATTCCATGAATTAAAAATAATAAAGACTATCATCCTGTATCTGAAGACTTTTGATACATTTCCAAAAGCAAAATTAATTTCAGGAAGCTTTGATAAGTCGATGTTATAATTAATCTAATTTTGTATAGTTTTTGTAAATAAATTAACATCCTGCATAATAATGGATGCTTTTTGCCCCATCACTAATTGTAGTTGTTTGATACTGAAATTTAGGTAGAGACTCTTAAAATAAATTAATTTTTTTTCTAAAATATAAATCTGAAACCACTGTTTTTATACTTGCTAACAAATTACTATATTTTATTCATAAACCATGCTCTACTAATGTATGAGGATTTTCCTCATACATAAAACTTGTTGGAATTGTGTTATATTAGCTGGCTTAATTGTATGTAAATTTTAGAGAGTTTCTTGTGGAAATAGTGTTTATGAAACATAGAGTTGCAAAGTTACAAATTTATTTTTTTGTTGTTTCTGAATATGCCTTTAAATAATCCTGTCATATTTCTCCCCCCCCCGGGAATCTTTCTAAGGTAGCACAGGCCTATGTCATCTGGGGTACTTCTCTTAGGCTGGTGAATGTGGGTATGATTCGAATAGTGAGTTCTGCTTCAAGATGAAAAAGCATTGATTATGGCAAAATAATTTTTTATTCCAACTGGAAGTTAAAATAATAACAAAGTAGTATGGAACAAACTCTATTGCTGCTTACTAATTATAAAATGCAGTAGATGACATTTGTGTGATTAAACATATAGTAGTAGATAAGGGTCTGAGTGCTTTGTAGCTGCCTAGTTACCACCTTCATGAAGCATTGTGTGTCTGCTCTGTTCATGGTGCAGAATGGTCTAGAGGACATTTGACTAGCGTGGTATGTGTGAGGTAGAATGAGCTTAACAAATTAGAAGCCACTTAGTTTCCTACCTTGGAAAATCAGCTCTTCTTCTCTCTTTTTTTTTTTAATGTTGAAAGACACAAGCGCTTTTTGAAAAATGAATGGCTTTGGAGAATAGGAATATGTTTGTTTTAGGGAAGCCTACGTAATTGGGAGAATACCATATATTGATCTAATGTTGCCATTTAAATCGTCAGCTCATAGGTATTTATTAAATACCTCTGAGGTGTTTAGTCTTGTTCAGAATCTCAAACTCAGGGATGTTACAGTATAGATTTTAGCACAGAATAGACTGAGTAATAGTAAAGATACAGGTGCTACTGCTTTTTATGCTTCTCCCTTTTGCCAAAGTAAGGAGAATTTTTATGAAATGTGTAATTAGTAAATTAGATCAAAAAAGGTTTTGACAGCCTTATTTTTTATTCAAATTGAAGTAATCCTGGTATTTGATCAGGAACTTGAATGATAGGTGGTACCTGATAATAACAGGTCCTCTGCGTTCGGCCTTGGGCCACTTTTTGATGATCCTGCTAATTCACACACTCAGTGGTGGGGGGACAGGTTATTTGCTTGTTTTAATGTTAATCTTTTCCCTATCAAATGCCTTTCTTGAACATTTCCAGTCAATGAAATAAGGCATAATGGCATATGTAGCCTGTCTATGTGATGCCCTTGTTGGATTTGCAATTGCCTCTCTACGTTTTCTTTCAAGTAGATTCCCTTTTTAAAGCAAAAAAAAGCTAATGAATATTATCAATAGGAATGCAAATATATTTGTTTGATAATCATTTTAAAAATGCATTGTGATGAGGTGAAAAGCCTTTGAGTTAAGAGCAGAGGGTTTGATTCTGCACAAACCAGCTGTGTTACCCTGGAAAGTAACTGTAAAATGAAATAAATTGTTAGCCAATAATATATCAGATTTGTTTCTGCTATAATACTGTGTGATTTCAGTACAGAATGCTGTACAATTTGGTAAACTTATTTCTTACTTCCCTTCCCCTTTTCCCTGATTCAAAAATGAAGCAGCCTGTTTATTTTTTTTAGAGATTTTATTTATTTGAGAGAGAGCGCGCGCACGCGCAAGCGTGGGGGGAGGGGCACAGGGAGAGTGAGAAGCAGACTCCCCACTGAGAAGGGAGCCTGAGATCCCAAGACCCTGGGATCATGACCTGAGCCTAAGGCAGCCTGTTAACCAACTGAGCCACCCAGGTGCTCCTGAAGCAGTCTGTTTAATCCTTTTTTGTACTACAGTGTTGCTGGCTATGAACAATCCAGTTTTTGGTTTTTTACTTTTTTCCTTTTGCCTGTTAGAGTCTTTATTGTCAGGATTTTTTGGTAAGCACACTGTCTAGAATTATTCACATTGGCCCATAAATGTAAGTTATCTTTAATTTACTGTTTTATTTAATTTCAAGATAATAAGTATATAATTTTAAGTTAGTAAAGGGTTTTTTCCCCAAGGCTTAAAATGAAAACTCTCCTTCCCTATTCTTTTTTTTTTTTTTAAAGATTTTATTTATTTATTTGAGAGAGAGAGAATGAGAGACAGAGAGCATGAGAGGGAGGAGGGTCAGAGGGAGAAGCAGACTCCCTGCTGAGCAGGGAGCCTGATGCGGGACTCGATCCCAGGACTCCAGGATCATGACCTGAGCTGAAGGCAGTCGCTTAACCAACTGAGCCACCCAGGCGCCCCCCCCTATTCTTTTTATACCAGCTTTTGCTACTAAGAGATAACCACTTTCAAATCTTTTAGTGATTTTTCTATTTATCTCTGTATTTCTAAGTAACATGATTATTATGCTCTTTCTTGATAGTTCAGTTTTAGGTTTTATTGATCTATTTTGGAATATGAAGATGAAGATCTGTTCCTTCTACCTCTTCCCTAAACACATACCTTCCTCCTCCATCCTTTCAAAATGGTGCAGTTACATCACACTTTTTGATAACATTCAATATTAACACTATTTTGACTATGTAAGTACTATTCACAACTGGGTTGTGTGGTATCTGTAATTACATTTTCTTTTTGGGTCCAGTTATGTTTTAAGTTTTGGGGAATTAATAATGTAATTACCTTATTATTTCAATAGCTCAGTGTTCTATGTAGCACACATTAACTTATACCCTAACTGTCCTCCAGGATTAAAAATCTTTTCTCAGTAGGTTCAAATACATTATATAACCTATCTTTTTTTTCTCTAAAGACATTCCTCCTGGAACTCTGTTCTATGCTAATCTGGACTGGTTATTCTTCACCTCTTTCATGTTGGATATCCCAATTTCCTGAATCTTCTGTCTTCATCTTTTAGTTTATTCCCTCATTTTGGTGGTGTACCTTTTCTAGCAGCTTCCTGTGAAAGAATGCAGGAAGAGTAAATTGTTTTGATTCATTGGTGTGACTCCGCATGGCTCGGTTCTATCTATACACTGCATTGAAAGATTATGTGAGTGTTGATGTCTAGGCTGAAATCATTGTCCTGAATTTTATAGGATTACTCCCATGCCTTCCAACTTCCACTGAAGCTATTGAGAAGTCATTTGTCATTTTGATTCTTGATACTTAAATGTGTCTTCTGTTTGTTTCTCTTCAGAAGCTGTTAGGATCTTCTGAAATTTCTTGGTGATGTGTCAGAGAATGGATCTTTTTCATCCATTGAGTTAATCACCGGTGAACTTTTTTAATGGGAAAATTCAATGTCATTCAGGTCTGGGAAATTTTTTTTTTTTTTAAAGATTTTATTTATTTGACAGAGAGACACAGCGAGAGAGGGAACACAAGCAGGGGGAGTGGGAAAGGGAGAAGCAGGCTTCCCGCGGAACAGGGAGCCTGATGTGGGGCTCCATCCCAGGACCCTGGGACCATGACCTGAGCCGAAGGCAGACGCTTAACGACTGAGCCACCCAGGCGCCCCAGGTCTGGGAAATTTTTAAATATTACTTTAGGTAAGTTCCTTCCCTCTTTTTTTTTTCTAAAATCTATTTTTGGAGCTCCTTTTATTAAGATACCAGTACCTAGCCTGGTTATTACATTTTTTTATCTCATATTTTCTGTTTTTCATCTTTTTCTTCTACTTTCTTGTATATTTTCTCAGTATTCTCTTCCAGTTCTTCCACTGATTTTTAAAAAAATTTCTATCATATTTTTAATATCTCAAAGATCTTTTTATTTTTTACTCTCTGAATATTCCAGTTTATTTTTATTTATTTTTTTGAATATTCCCTCCTAAAAGTAGCATTATGCTCTTGTGTCTGTAGGGCAGTGGCTGCACCCTGGTGTCCAGGTGACCTTGCTCATATCCTGGTAGGCCATGCAGGCAGAGCTTGAACCTCCAGCCAGCCTACGTCTTGGTGCAACAACCTGCAGTCCTCCTAGGAACATGGCCAGACAGGTAGTCTTGTGAAGAGTCTCACAAGAACATTTAATTTACCTTTCTTTCTTGAGGGAGGCTCCCTGTCTTGCAGAAAGATGTCTTGAATCAGTTTTCCCATCTGCCACCCTGGTTTCTTTGAAACCATCTGGTCCCTTTTACTTTGGTGTCTCCCTGCACAAGGGCCATGAGGACTTGGCACCTTTGACTACTGTTTTCTCACTGTTTATGTAAGTAATAACCTGCCTGAATCTAAAAAGAGCTCATTGTTTTTTTTTTACCGACTACATTTGGGAACCCCTGGGTTGGCCTTTGGTGGATGTAACATTTTACCTCTCTGAAGATGTTCATTAATTTTAGTGGTTGTTTTCAAGTTTTCTTCTTTTTGTCTTCTGTTTTCTTCAAGTTAATGTTTTTCTTGTTTTGTTCTCTGTTTTCTCAGATTTCCTTAAATCTTTGGTAATATTTGGCTGCTTTCATGTGTAAGAGTAAGACACTAAAAAGCTGATTGGGAGTTCTGTTTATGGATGAGGCACTTTAATGGGTGTAGTTCACTTTTCTCTTGGGTTGGCTAAGGATATCCACAGTTCACTCTCAAGACTTTTTACTTAAACCCCCAATTTCGATAGGCTAACCCTGCTGTTAACCACTTGGTATGCCTATGTTTATCATTTCATGCTTCAACTTTGCTCAGGTCTTCTGTGAAGCTGGTGAATGAATGGTTGACTTTTGTGAGGAGACCAACTTTCTTTTTTTTTTAAGATTTACTTATTTTAGAGACAGAAGACGTGTGGTTGGGAGGAGGGGCAGAGGGAGAATCTTCAAGCAGACTCCCCGCTGAGCGCAGAGCGTGATGCAGTGCTCAGTCCGTTGACCCATGGATCAATAATTCAAATCATGACCTGAATGGAAACCAAGAGTCAGACACCAAACCGACTGAGCCACCTGGACGTCCTGAGGAAACCAACTTTCATGTTTCATCTGCTGTTCTCTTTGTTACTGAGCTTTACTTGGGTTTGTGTTTAGAATCAAGTGGCTTCTTAGTTTCATTTGTCTATAGGCCCATAGGTTGCAACCTTCACCAGCTAAATCCATCCCACTCATGTATTTGTATTCCAGCTTCCCAAATTTTCTTGACCCATCTCTGTCTTCTCTGCCACTATCTGAATAGATTACTGCTTTTAATCTCTTTACTTGTCATTTTAGTGGACTTTCATAAAGGCACAATGACAAATCTGTTTAGTATGCTTTAAGCAGATACTGCTTGGTTTTTTAATGTTTTTACCTTTGTCGACTGTAAATTTTTTTTCTTTTCTAAATTCCATGTTTAGATTAATGTAGAATCTTAATTGATTATAAGTGGAAAGGTGTAAGAAAGAGAATATACAAGGATGACAGTTGATTAGAATCAGTGATAACCTGAGGCTGGCGAGAACACTGTTGCTTAAAGGTGGCCATATTTCCTTCTTTCTTTCACTCCAGTAATTTTTACTAGAGTATGTGTTGGTGTTATTCAGTATTCATGTTCTCAGACATGCAATGTACTCTTCCATTATGTAATTTCACATCCTTTTCTTTTTTTCTTTTTCTTTTACTTTTTTAAAAAGATTTATTTGTGAGGGTGGGGAGGGAGGGCCAGAGGGACAGGGAGAGAATCTCGAGCAGACTCCGTGCTGAGCGTGGAGCCTGATGCAGGGCTTTATCTAACAACCCTGAGATCATGACCTGAGCTGAAAGGACGCTTAGCAGACTGAACTACCTAGGTGCCCCCCTTTTCTTTTTAATTTCAAGAACATTTACTTGAATTATTGTTTTGTTTGTTCTTTTGCCTTGCTTTGGTTTTCTTCTGGATTTTCTATTATTTGCATTGGGTCTTCTTGTCTATCATCAATATATGTCACTTTTTTGTGAATTGTTATCTTCTTTTTGAGTTAAATTTTTTTCCCTTTTCACCTATTTAAGGCATTATCTTTTGTGTTTATTCACACCTGTGCTCCTTCTAGTTTAGTTTTCATGTCCAAAGTGTTTTTTTTTAATTTCTAATTCTTCCCTGAATTCTGTCACCTCATATCTAATTCTGAATCATGGTTATTCTTTTATGGCTTTTATCAGTTTTTAAATGACTGACATTTTAAATGCAAGTAATAGTTTTGATGTGTTCTGTGTGTCTGTCTTTCTGGTGAACTTTTATTGTCTATAGGGATCTTATTCTGCCCCTTATTTATTCTCTTTTAATTTATAACAGTATTGCATAGGATTTGACCTTGATATTTTTATTTCCCATTTTTTACGTGAAGCTCATTTTTTGGAACTTTATTTAGAAGGAACCGGTTCAGATTAGCTTTTCTACTGTCATGGCCCTTTGACTGTTTCTTGTTCCCTAATATTCAAATTATGGTGGCTTTCTTTCTGAGATTTCCTGGCTCTGTTCCCCTCCTCCATTTTTACCTGGACTTTTCTTTTCATCCTGTTGTTTTTCTCTAGCTTGCTCAATTTGATTCCATAACCAGTTGATTCATTCTTCTTGGTGTGGAACTCTGTCCTAGAAGGGAGCCCTGGCTGATCAGTTTTAAGAGTTCTTAGGGGCGAGACTTTCCCAGCTTCTTCAGACCTTATACCTTGCATTCACCTGATATTTTCACCTTCCAGTTTCAGTTCCTGTCTCAAGTTGATTTGCCATGATTTCTACTTAGTTTTTCCTACTGTCAGGTTTATTAGATTCCCAAATGGTTTCCCTTCTCTTTCTCCCACAGAAGTGTTGATACTATGGTTTTATGACTTGTTAGTGGTTTGTTCTAACCTACTTATATTTTGGTGTTGTGAGGATACCTATACTTTTGTTTTATGGTTTTTGGTTTTCTTTCTGTTGGTCAGCCTGGTATTATGTAGGGACTTGAAGAGATTAAGGAACTCTGTATTTCATATTAAGGAAAACTAATTTATATGTAAAATAGCTTACTGAATTATTTACAAAGTATTCTTAAAATTATTTGGTGAATTTTGACGAGTCTTTTTTTTTAATATAAAGTGATATGAGAGTTTTTATTTAAATTCCAGTTAGTTAACATATAGTGTTATATTTCAGGTGTATAATATAGTAAATAAAAACTTTAAAAAAATGAATTAGGTTTGACAAGTCTTTCTTAAGTTTTTTTTTTCCTTAAGTTTTTAAAGTTATTCTAAAAACAAAGCCTGTTTATCTTATTGGGTAGAAGCAGTTGTCAGCCTAAGGAAAAACAAGTTAATATTGCTCCCTAATAGCAAAGGAATTTGGCTTTATTAGGTATATTTTCAAAATTGATAGTTATTGCCAGTTGAAAGATTTTTTTAATCTGTTAAGATTAAAAGTCATTTATATAAAAATAAAAAGATGACATGATAGAGTTAAAGGACCAATATTTCAATGTTTTAAAATTTGGGGAATAGAAGAATTGAATTCACTGTGTCACTTTTTAAAAGATAAATTGTTTCTTCCTTTGAACAATTGATATTTATTCGTTACTCTTCTGTTTTAATATATTTTCTCTGCCTGGAACATATTTTCTCAAAGTCCAAAAGAGAACTGCATGTTTTGACAACTGATTTTTTTTCCGCTCCAAATATATTTGATGTAAGATTTTTAATAAGATTCTATCTTTAAGTGTGGTATTTAAAATCACCAGATTAATGAAAATTTGGTATTATTGCCTGTCATGTTTATCAGTCTATCATAACAGGGACACAAACAAAAAGCACTCTGCCCAAGATGAGATTCAGAAAGGATGAGTACCCAGTCATATAAAGTTTTTGTGTCTGTCCCTTAGTGAAAACGAAAGCTTGATGTAGTTGAGAGCTATAAAACAATTTTGGTATTGAACACCTGTGTGATAAATAGCTTATTTATTCTGGGATTTTTTTTTTATTAGTAAATATGGAAGAGGAGAGTATAATATCAAGAACACTAAGATACCAAATTAAAATCTGGTTATGCAACCTTTTGGCTTACTCATGATTATTTCAGCCTTCATGTTTATTTCTAGGGCAGATCTGCAGTGTGTAAAAAGAGAAAAAAGTGTGTTACCTTTGTTTATCTTATTTACAGCCAAACTTAAATGTTAAAATGCCACATTTTTTTTTTTCTGGTCAAGTTTCATGTTTTATAGGTCTTTCTTGCCATTAACATTAAAATATGTAAAGGGAATAGTTTTGCATTCTGAAGCCTACAAAAAGGTTTTTGCTGCACACTAGTTAATCAGACTGCTGCTGTAGTCACAGGAGAAGGAACTGAGATGATCACTATATATACAGCACGGTTGTGAGACTGTGGAAGACAAGTCATTATCCCTGGTTTTTTGTTTTGTTTTATTTTTTAAGTATATTCCTACTATCAGCTATTCTCTCTCTCTCTCTTTTTTTTAAGATTTATTTATTTGAGAGACAGAGCAGGGGGAGGGGCAAAGGGAGAGGGACAGAGAGAGAATCTCAAGCAGACTCCCTGCTGAGCACCAGCACTCAGTGCGGAGCTCGATCTCATGACCCTGAGATCATGACCTAAGCCAAAATCAAGAGTTGGTTGTTCAACCAGTTGAGCCACACAGGCACCCTAGTATTTTCTTTTAAATATACCCTAAGATATCTTTTTCCACCTAATCTGTAGACTCATTAGTCGGAACCTAATGTGAATTTTAGCTTACGGCAAAAGTCAGTCTTAGATAACTTAGTGTTTTCCATGCTGAATACGTGAAATCAGTTCCATTTGTAGAACATGTTTGTATCAACATAAGACAGCTATAAGAACTTGGTTTTCACATTTCTCTTTCTATATTAATTAATGTGAATTGATTTAAAAAAAAAAAAAGTCTGCCAGCCTTTAGTGAAAGATAAGCATTTCATTGATATTTTTTTTAATACCCCAAATGAGCCTTTATTAGGTACATTAATTTGGAATTCAGGAACCTTTGAATTGTAGCTCTTCCTCGAAGTATTTAAACATCATGAGTTTTCAATCTCAAGTGCATTTTATTATGAAATTTATGAAATTATGTGCCTTTAATAGCTGGATGGTAATAGAAAATAGAGTTTTGGTTGGTAGAAAAATGGAGTTGACAAGCTTATGGAGAGGAGGTGGAGGGGTATAGTTTACCCACATTAGCTTTGTTGATACACCTGCCTTGAAACCAGCCCTACCTGACCAACCCTCTTATTAAATCTTTTTTTGTCCTTTTTTCCCCCTTTGCTCTTCCATCTCACTATTTTTTTTTTTTTTTAAAGATTTTATTTATTTATTTGACAGAGAGAGACATAGCGAGAGAGGGAACACAAGCAGGGGGAGGGGGAGAGGGAGAAGCAGACTCCCCGCCGAGCAGGGAGCCCGATGTGGGACTCGATCCCGGGACTCCAGGATCATGACCTGAGCCGAAGGCAGTCGCTTAACCGACTGAGCCACCCAGGCGCCCTCCATCTCACTATTAACTCTCCTTTGCTCTTCTGCCATTTTCCTATCCTATACTTTCTTCCTTAATCAGGATTTGAGACAAAAGCTTTTTTTATTCTTTGTTGTCTTCTCAACCTATACACTTTAAAAAAATAAAAATACATGTCAAAAAACTTTGCTTAATAACCTGTTTTTCATTTTTAAAGTAGATAATTGAGAATTGTATAATCATAGAAAACCAGAGAAACAGAATTTCCAATTGGATGGGATATTAAAGATCTGTTTCAAAATACTAAGAAATTGAGGGGCACCTGGGTGGCTCAGTTGGTTAAGAGCCCAACTCTTGGTTTCGGCTCAGGTCATGATCTCAGGGTCCTGGGATTGAGCCCCATGTGGGGCTCCACACTCAGTGGGGAGTCGGCTTAAGGATTCTCTCTCCCTCTCCCCAGCTCCTCCCCGCCAACTTGTGCGCACATGCACTCGGTCTCTAAAATAAATATATATTTTTAAATACCAAGAAATTGAATGTTTATTACATATGATTGTCAAAAAAAATTTCTTTTTTAGTGTTTTTCTCTTACAAAAAAAAGATTAAAATTTTTGGTCATGCCACTTCCTTCCTCCATTTCCCACAATAATTTCAGTGCATATATCACGAAAATATTAATTCTCTTCCTCCTACCTTTCTCTCACAACTTCAGTTTAAATCATCAAAAGTACCTAAACACTTGGGGTGCCTGGCTGGCTCAGCTGGTAGAACATGCGACTCTTGATCTTGGGGTTGTAAGTTCGAGCCCCACATTGGGTGTAGCAATTACTTAAAAATAAAATCTTTTTTTAAAAAAAGTACATGAACAGTAGGAGATTTGGAACAAAGCCTTTTTTTTTTTTTTTAATTTTGTTTCCTAATTTCTTATTTCTCATTTTCAGGTTTATTGCATTTGTAGATTGATTGCAAATAACTTACATAAAAGAGGAAAGTATAGAGAGGAACTCTACTATCTAGATGTAATCTATAGTATTCTGGTTTCTCTTCAGATCACATAAATCTTTCTAGTTGTACTCTGTTAGCCGTTTTGCTTTGTTCTCCAAAATTTAAAATCATGTGTTGATCATATTAGCAGTAAACACACACATACACACACTACATGAGATACTCCGGGTTGGCAAGAGTATAAGGAGTTAAAAGGCACACAGTCTGAAGGAAAAGGATTTGTACAAATATGAAAGCCATAGGTTTGATACCCTTCAGATATCAAGATCTAAGACACATAATCAAGAAATCACAAAGTGTCGGTATCCTAGAATTGTGTATTAACTATGGTTGCTGATTCGTCAGGCTCAGAGAAGGCAGGGGTGAGTGCTGGGAGGTGTGTGGAGGCTGGCATATACAATGGGGCAAGGCGGCACCCAATGAAAGGAGCTGAGGGAGTGTGGTCTTTGGATACCATTTAGCGCAGGGGCAGATGGTATCCCACTCCGTTTTTGTGTAAGTACTGCTTTACAATACAATAATTGATGTTTCTAATGAATCTCAGTCTGCAAGACAGAGCTTCTTGTGCAATTGTGTGCGAATAAGTTTTGTTGGAAAAATGTATAAAAAATGTTTTGGTGTAAGAACACTAGATAGGCAACTTCTTTTCTTGATTTACTGGTTAAATGAGGTGTCATCCAATAGAATAAAGAAAATGTACTTGTGTACTTTGTGGTGGGTGGCCAGTTAATGTCATTTGAAGATAAGATATGTTTATCACTGAAAGTTGAAATTAGCCCCAGAACTAGTGGGCTGTGTTTGACACTTTAAAGATGTAAACTCAATGAGGAACATAATTAGAGATAACGGGCTTTTATGCCTGACAGGGGTAAGCGGCACATTTACTTAACATACATTGCCTAATGTTACTCTCTTGACAGATTCTCCAAATATCTTTTTTTTTCCCCATGGCAACATGTGCTCCTATATCTGGTGCTTAATATGAACAAGATTTTTTTTTTTTATGGTTGATTGCAGTTAAATGATGAGACTCCTGTGGTATGGTCAAAGTGACTTATACTTTGTATGTAACAAGTATGAGTATTATAACTTATCTGAAACAGTTCAGTTACACCACAGTAAAAAAAAAAAAAAAATCAAACTTTTTATTAGCTGGGGGTTCACTGTCTCGGGCTTCCTCACAATTCAGTGCAGTATTGTGATGAACACTTTCTCTGGTGCCTTGTTTTAAATTTTTGTGTTTGTAATATCCTGAAAGGAGAGCTTCCAAATTATATTTTCATATCTAGTCCCTATAAATTTTTAAATTTAACTAGCCAAAGAAATGAATAATCTTTGTTGCAGAATGTTTAATAAACAAAGCCTAAGTAAAATAATAGAAACTCAATAAACTTAAAATGTCCTTTTAATGTTTTAAATCTGTGTCTTTTCTTTCTTTTTTGTTTTAAAAGATGGGGGTGGGGAAGAAAAGAGAACTTCAGGTTTTATATTTAATTGAACTAACAGCATGTGCTGACAAGTAATAAATAACAGCCGTTGGAAGTGACTAAGTAAATTGGTTTCCACAAGCAATGATTCATCTTCTGTCTTTCATTGCCATCAGGCTAAGAGACAGCTTCTTTTTGTCAGCTTATAGGAAAAATATTTGATAGTATAACAATCCTATTTCTGTTTATACAATAGAAGCTCATGGTTTTCTATAGTAGTTGCATTTTAAAATATTTAAAGACAATAATTAAGTTTACATTTGGTTGTTCATTTACCTAAAACTTTGTGAAGCTGTAATTGCTCAGTCTTTGTGGTGTTTTACAATATTCTGATAGGTTTGTTTACCTCTTAATTTTTTATTTGACTCATGAGTTATTTAGAAATGTGTTACTTAGTTTGCTAATATTAGAGGATTTTCTAAAGATCTTTCTTATTATTGATTTTTAATTTAATTCTTTTGTGTTCATAGGACATATTTTTGTGTGACTTGAATCCTTTGATACTTATTGAGATTTGTATTATGGCCTAATATATGGTCTATGTTGGTAAGTATTCCTTGCACAGTTAAAATGCATATTCTGCTTATTGTATGGTGGGGTGTTATATAAATGTCGGTTAGGTCAAGTTGGTTAATAGTGTTGTTCAAACCTTCTATAATCTTTTTTCCCCAAGTTTTTATTTAAATTCTGATTAGTTAATCCAATGCTAAACCTTCTATATTCTTACTGATTTTTCATCTGTATCTTCTTTATTTATTGAGAGAGGTCACATTAGTTTTGTAGTGCTGCATAACAAATTACCACCAATTGGGCTTAAGGCAGCATGCATTTATTAGCTCACAGTTTTCATGAGTGGGGAATCTGGGGGCAGCTTAGCTGGATTCTTTGCTCAGGGTCTCAGGAGACAGCCATCAAAGTGTTGGCTGCAGGTGTGGCATCGTCTGAGGCTTGGGGACCTGTTCCAAACTTATGTGGTTGTTGGCAAAATTCACTTCCTTGCAGCTGTAGAGCTTGTGGTAGCCTGTTTTTTTAAGTCCAATAGGGTCGAGGTCTCTGACTTCCATCTCTCATCTCTAGACTCTGATGAGGTCACACCCACCCAGGATAATCTCTGCTCTAATAAACTCAAAGTTAATGATAAATGATCTTAATTATATCTCTAAAATCTCATCACTATTGCTGTATAACATAACTTAATCATGGGAGTGAAATTCCATTTTATTTACAAGTCTCTGCCAGGGATTATACAGGGCATGTGTAGCAGGGGGTGAGAATCTTGGGGATGCACTTAGAATCCTGTCCACCACAGAGAGATATTAAAATCTCCACAGTACTGTGGATTAGTCTATTTCTCCCTGTAATTCTATAATTTTTGCTTTAAATATTTTGAAGCTGTTATTAGGTAGATAAATGTTTAGGATTATTATATCCTCTTTAAAAATTCATCTCTTTATCATTATGAAATAACATTATTGTCCCTGGTGTAGTGCTCTTCGCTCTGAAATCTATTTTTTCTGGTAGTAGTATAACCACTTCTGCTTTCTTCGGATTAGTGTTAGTATAGTGTATCTTTTCCAACCTTGGAGGCAGCATAATGGTTGGGTCTTCTTCCAGTATTGTCGTCTCTACTTTTTATTCTGGCCATTTACATTTTTAAAAATTTGTTTACAGTTTATTTTTTAAGCATAATATTTGTACATAGCATATCATTTGCAACACTCTTGCACCTTTGAGGTATCTTCCACAATATTTCTGTCACTTCTTTTGACAGCTTTGTTGATACAGAGCACTTGAGTGGGGGGCCAGAGGGGCAGAGAGTGAGGGAGAGAGAACCTCAAGCAGGCTCCACGCTCAGTGCAGAGCCCAATGCAGGGCTCAATCCCACAACCCTGAGCTCATGACCTGAGCTGAAATCAGGAGTTGGATGCTCAACCACCCAGGCACCCCAAAGCTCGCTCTTTTAAAGCGTACAGTTTGGAGGTTTTTAGAATTATACATCCATTAACACTATCTTAATTCCAGAACATTTTTATCACTTCAAAAAGAAACGTAAAACCCATTAGCAGTACTCCCCATGCCCACCTTTCCTCAGCCTCTGATAACCATTAATATACTTTCTGTCTAGGGATTCGCCTATTCTAGACATTTCATATAAATGGAATCATACAATACGTAACTTTTTGTATCTGGCTTCTTTGTTTTCAGGGTTCATCCATGTTATAGCATAGGTCAGTGCTTGATTTCTTTTTACAGCCAAATAATTTTCTTTTGTATGGATACATCACATTTTGTCCATCTGTTCTTCAGGTGGTTGACTATTGGGTTGTTTCTGTTTTGGGCTATTATGAATAATGCTGCTATGAACATTTATGCACAAGTTTTTATGTGGACGTATGTTTTCATTTCTCTTGGATATATGCCTAGGAGTGGGATTACTAGGTCATATGGGAACTTTATGTTTAAGTTTTTGAAGAACTTGCAAACTTTTTCCCAAATGACTGCACCATTTGGCATTCCTACCAGCAATGTATAAGGATTCCAGTTTCCTTCGCAACACTTGGTATCATTTGCCTTTTTTCTTTTACTATTTTGAAGATGTTGCTTCACTATGTTCTTTTTTTTTTTTTTTTTTTAGATTTTATTTATTTATCTGAGACAGAATGAGAGAGACAGAGAGCACATGAGAGGGGGGAGGGTCAGAGGGAGAAGCAGGCTCCCTGCCGAGCAGGGAGCCCGATGTGGGACTCGATCCAGGGACTCCAGGATCATGACCCGAGCCGAAGGCAGTTGCTTAACCAACTGAGCCACCCAGGCGCCCTACTGTGTTCTTATTTGCTCATTTTCCACTGAGATATCTCCTGTCATCATTGTTCCTCTGTACATTCTTTCTCTGCTTTTAGGGTTTTCTTCGTTACTAGTTTTGAACTACTATGTGGCTTAATGTAGTTTTCGTGTGTGTGTGTGTGTGTGTGTGTGTGTGTGTGTGTGTATGGGGTTCATGGTATTAGATTCGTGAGTTTATAATTTTTGTCAAATTTAGAAAATTATAAGCCATCATTTGTTCAAATATTTTTTTATTGCTCTTTTCTTCCTTTGAGGATTCCAGTTACACACAATGGCATACTTCAGGTTTTTATCCTAGTTCATCAAGCTTCTATTCACCTTTTTTTAATTCCCTTTTTCAAGTTCACTGTTTTTTTTATTCTCCAATATCTAACCTGCTGTTAATCCCACCTAATACATTTCTCATATTATACATTGTAATTTTCAATTTAAGAAGTTTGATTTGCATCTTTTTTATGTCTTCCATGTCTTTGCTTAACATTTTGAACATATAGAAAATGGTTATAGTAACTTTTTAAAGTCCTCATCTATTCATTCTGTGTCAGTTCTGGTTAAGTCTCACTTGATGAGTTTTTTTTTTCCCCTAATGATGGGTTTGTATTTTCCAGCTTCTTTATAGGCCTGGCAATTTTCGATTGAATGCCAGACACTGTGAATTCTACTTTGTTGGGGCTGGATTTTTTTATTCGTATAAATAGTCTTGAGCCCTTTTTTTATTTAGACACAGTTAAGTTACTTGCAACCAGTTTGACTCTTTCCATTTTGGCTTTTAAGATTTGTTGGATCCCAATGAAACAAGCTCGTTCTAGGGCTGATCAGTCCCCACAACTGATAAAACACCGTTGGTGTGCTTAATGACCTGAAAATCGTGAGGTTTTCCATTCTAGTTGTTGTGAATAGGCGCTACTCCTAGCCCCATGTGGGTGCTAGGCACTGTCACCTCCTGTCCTTACAGTGATTCTTTCCCGGCCCTGGTAGTTGGCTCACACACCTGCCTTGTTCACTCCTCGGCTGAAGACTCAAGGGGCGCTCAGCAGCCCCCCAGAGTTCTCTCCCTCTGTTGCTTTCTCATCTCTGGTTTACAGTGTACATCAGAGTTTGTTCTCAGTGCAGACTTTTCTTCGGCTGGTTTATTCTGACTTCTGTTGTTTACAGTATTTCTTTAATCTTAATAAATTTGGGTCAAAACATACTCTGTTCAGGAGATCCTAAGCCTGTCTCTCCACCTCCGCTGACTCATCTTTTCCTCTCTTCCCTGCCTACAGAGGAAAGAACTCTGTATTTCTCTTATATGATGTAGTGTCTGATTCTGGAGGCATCCTCATCTCTGTTTTGAAGAAGTAGAGAAGGGAAATGTTAATTTGTTTATCCACGTTCTTTTCTGCGAGAGGGTACTGCTTGTGCGAGAGCTTGGTTAGTGGAACTGGCAACTGCTAGTCGTTCGTGTCACCCTCGTTTTGCTCAACAGTGTCAGCTGTGATTTCCATTGTCATCTTCCCCTCGTAACTGTTTCCTCAAAAGGCGGTAATGGATGCTGCTAGTAAATTTGAAAAAAATCTCTTTAAGACCTTCTTCATTTACAGTGAAATACTGTATTTTCATCTGTTTTTCTTAATATTGTAGGTAATAAATTTTAAAAAGAGTTGAAATGGTAACTTTAGGCCCTTATTAAAGTGGCAAAGAAGAATTATTGGGGAATAAATGTACAATTCTATGAATCATTGCTTTCTGGTTGTAAAATAATGTTTATTTGTGTGATGTTTAAATAATACAAAGGCAGATGGTTAATAACTCCTATATGAAGCCATAAAAGTAAAATAAATTTGTTTAAAAAAATTTTTTTTATCAAATGGCATGTGGGCAATTAATCTGTTGCTATCTTTCGTTGGGAACAAATGTAGAATGGTATAAAATATTTAGAAATTTCTCAGTTGTGGAACATAGTTTCCTGTTTTGTTTCTCATTGATACCTCTTTGTTCTTGCTGGAAATGCTGAAGTATTAGAATACCTGTTTTCTGTAGAGGGTGTTCCTCCTTTTTCTCTAGGAATAGGTTTTGCCGCAAATCATTGAGTCAGCAATTACTTGGACTCTAACTGAAAGAGAAAGTTCTTAAGAATTTATTATATATGTGTCTTGCCACTGAGTGAGCAAGAAAAATACATACCCATCAGTGCTGACTGGTTGGTAATTTCTGAAACGCGATGCCACAGCTCCTCATAAATAACAGAGTAACAGAATCACAAAGAATTTGGCAGAGATCAATCTCTAGATGGATGAGTTGGTCTATAAGCAAATAGCTACTCAACTTCTTTTGACTTTTAAGAATGTTCTATGCACTTTCTGATCCAGACCCTTGAATTTCACCGAGTCCCTAGAGATCAAGTAATTTTTATAGAAACCAACAAAGACTAACAAGTCAGCAACTGTGTACTGGTGTATGGAGGTACATTTTTATTTCAGTGGGAGACCCCCATATGCTGCTTTTAGGAACTCTACTCCTTAACTTGGTATTATGGACATCTGCCGTGACTGGTCAGTGAGTTGATTTGACCCTGATGTCATGGGATGAAAAGTAGAGATTTCATCAATGATCAGCAAAAACCTGCCAATAAAATATTTGTGCTGCCTAGTTGTTTTATTTTTGGCATATTTGTAAGACTGAGTTATGTGTTATTTTTGCCATTTTGTCAAATGTCAATTAACTTTTTTTTAAAAGACTATTTGAGAGAAAGAGAGAGAGCATGTGAGCATGAGCGGGGTGGAGGGGGGAGGGTGAGAAGGAGAGAGAAGCAGGCTCCCCGCTGAGCAGGGAGCCCGCCCCCCCACCAGGCTCCATCCCAGGACCCTGAGATCATGACCTAAGTTGAAGGCAGACGCTTAATCAACTAAGCCACCCATGTGCCCCTCAAATGTCAATTAACTTTTATAGAAGCACAACCTTGGTAGCCAAAAACACTTCCAGCCCTTGCTACGTTTCTCTAGTATCTGTGCCCAGGGACTGTAAACTTGTAGCTCTCTGATAGGTATGTTGCTTAGTAACCCCTGCTTCCCTGTTTTGAACCTGCCAACATTCCCTACTCCATAAATGAACAAGGAGATGATTGAAAAGCAAGTGACTATGATTTGAACGTTCGAGTGAGATAGGAACCCAAGCTGTCCTTTATCCATCTGTAGACAAGGAAAGAAGTGGAAGGAAATGTCTGGAAATGTCCCCTGAGGTGCCGTCAGCTATCATCTTAGGTGTTTTGGTAGGTGTGGGCAGGCAGGGTGCTTAGAAGTCCGAAAACCATTTAAAAAATTATGTCACATTTTAGTCTTTCTACAGTGTTTGCTTCATTGTACTGCTTCTTATAGAACAAACTGAGGTATTTTTAAAAGGGTTTTTATTCCAGTAGGTCACTTCGCAGGGACAAAACTGTTGTTTGGGGAGTGTTAACTAATTTGGGGATGGATGACCTTACAAATAAGCCAGGTGCCTTCCAGGCAACCCACTGCCTCTTTCAAAGTGCCCTTTCTGCTGAAGGGACTTGTGCTATCTCTACTGGCCCCAAAGAGGGAAGAACTCTCACGTACACAAAGGTAGTAGGGACCTTGTGTGTTGCTCATATAAGCAGTGACATTTTAGGAGACGACCAAGGGAAATGGCAATGCTAGAAGTAAAGGTTACCTACTGTGTGTGAAGCACTGTGCAAGAGCTTTATATACATTGTCATCCCTCACGAAAGCAACCTTATGAGAAGTGATCCTTATCCCCATTGCACACAGTCACACAGGAAAACAGCAGAGCGAGTTTCATCTGCGATGCAAAGCCAACCTCTTGCCTTTGGGTTCTGATTTTCTATTATGAATGGCTGATAATTGGAATTTTGGACGTCCCAAGAGGATATAATTTTAGAGTAGGAACTCTTTTCAGCTTCCTGGAAGTATGGAGTGACAGAGTTCATTCTGGAACTGGAGACTCCTTCACATACTATATGAACGTTTTCCTGGCTCTGAGACCATGGATGAATTCCAATGTATAATACAGCTATGAGCCAATGATAGAAAATAAACAAACTAAATACCTTGATAGTGATAGGAGGTCTTGTCTGATCGTTGGAAAAACACCCTGGAAAGCGTGGCACCCATGGGCCATTGATGATTTTGCTCATTTGTACCTGAATGCCCTTAGTGCCTCTCTGTGAATATCAAGGGAACAGCATCTCCTTGCTTGAGTAGCTGCAAGGAGGGGTAAGAGCATCTTTAATCATTGATAGAGGCAGTGTTTTCTAGCTGTTCTCGTCCAATAGCATAGAGGTCACTTACCATACACTGTCCATGAGAGAGTTCCAAGTGGGTATTTTTGCTTAATTGGGAAATAAAGCGAGGGCAGGGAATTGATGGCTATATGTAGGTCTCTTTTGGTCGCTTGTCAATTTTTATGAGGGATAGCATGTTTCTCACATGTCAACTCCAAATAATGGTAAGGCCTGTTCTGAGCACTATGTTAAAATGGATTGTGAGACCCAAACCTGGATTCTGCCAAAGGTGCAAGAAGGAGCAGTGAGTCATGAGTTTGCCACATCTTGTTAGGTCATTAAAATACATTCCAGAAAGACCCTCAGATACCAGGTGGTTTTCTCAAAACACTGATCCTGAGAATTGAGAAGTCACATACTAATAACCAAATACTAATTCTGCTCTGACTGCTTGGGTTCTAATCCTGGCTGTGCCACGTTTGTAACATTTGGCCTCAAATTCCTCTGTGCTTCAGTTCCCTCAGCGGTAAAATGGGGTTGATAATGGTATTTACCTCGATGAGTTGTTAGTTTAAACAAGCTAATACATGTAAAGTTCTGAGAGCAGTGCTTGGCACATTATAAATGTTCAATAAACATTAATTATGATTAATAAAAAGAGAGTTTTGAGTGTGTATTATGTATAGGCACATTCTGGGTTTTATGCAACCCCTCTGGCCTAACCCTCTGCCCAACTTAGGATAGTGTTTATTCAAAGTGCTTCTTGATTTTCACTTGGTATCACTCTTTCTGCTAAAGACCAAGTGAGTTAGAACCCTCTCAAAACCAACCAGTCCTGTTTTGGTCTAATATGAAAACGTTATAACTGGAAGAGTTGTAGAGCTCATGGAATCTACTTCCTTGTTTTCTCCAGTTGGGGAATCTGAAGCTCAGGAAGGTTGAAGACACATCCATTTTTGTTACTTAAGCATTTCTCCTATTTGTTAATGAAAAAATCAGAGAGGCTGTGATTAGCATATTAAGACTTAAAGTTTTTTTAATGTGTCATAGTAAGTAATTATGTGCACAGCAATGCCTCCATAGAAGGAGGTATCTAGAATAAAAGGAAAATTGGGCACTAGAAAGGAATCAGGTATGGGAAGATTTGATCTTTTAGGCTGCAAATAGAGTGTGTATGGCCAAGAGATGTGGGCCTCTTCTGAAAAGGATATGCAACAGGATGTCTCAGGACTCCACCACAAAGAGGGGAGCACTGAGGTCTAGAACATTCAGGATGTTCCACATCCCCATTGTCAAATCACATAACGAAGGACAGGGATTGTTTATGCTGAACACCTGATTCCTAATCCCAACGTCTCCTAACAAAAGACTCTGACTATAATGTGCAATAATAGGGAACATGGAAATCTTAATAAAAATGTGTGTGTGTATGTGTGTGTGTGTGTGTGTGTGTGAAGCTATATTGTCTGTAAGGAGCATCCCCTCCAAACCTAAAGGCAGCATGAGAGAACTAAAGCCCAAACAGCCACTTCAGCAGTCCAGGATGGCAATCTCAACTGTTGACCTTGACCAAAAATTCTTTAGGCAGCTAGGCAGGTGTTTTAACAGTCAAGTACTAAAGACTATTATTTTTTTGTAAGAGGAAAAAGCAGTATTCGGTTTGGGACGTTCACTTGGAGAACTCTGAGAGTAGAGCAATCTAAATGGGATAGCATGAACAGTACATGGTATATAGAAGAAGCAGAATAAAAGATATTTCCCTTGTTGTCTTTTTGGAATATCTGTTTGAAGTAGTTGAAAGATGAACAGGATCATGGATTGTGCTCTCTCTCTCTTTCTCTCTGAAATAAATAAATAAAAAAAAAGAAACCTGTATTTTTTAGGAAACTCTCAGGCAACTCTGATGCCCAACTAAGTTTTAGATCAGTGAACTACATGAACTCTCGCTCTTTTGTGTTGTTAGTTTCATTGCTCACCACTGTTTATTTATCTCTTCCCCAGTTGATGGACACTGGGCCTGTTCCTATTTCGGGCTATATGAATAAAGCAGCTACGAATATCACAAGTCTTGTGGATGTATTTTCTTTTATATTGCATAAATACTTGTGTGTGGGTCTGCTGGCCATTGGGTAGAAGAAACCTCCAGACCTTGGCCCAGTATGGTTGTGTCATTTTACCCTGCCATCAACCACGTTGTACCAGGTCTGTCACCTTGTCCTTGATTGGTGGAGTCAGTCTCTATATAGTCATTCTGGAGGGTTGGGGGGGGGGGCATCAGTATAGTGGCATCTCCTTGTGGTTTTAATTTGCATTTCCTTGATGACAAATGACATTGGGTATTTTTTCTTGTGCTTGTTGGCCATTCTCGTGTAAATACTTTTTGACTCTTTAAATCTTTTGCCCATTTTTAATTGGTGTGTTTGTCTTTCTGTTGTTAAATTGTCACAGTTCTTTGTAGATCCTGGATAACAGTCCTTTGTCAGATACAGGTTTCGCCGATGCTTCCTTCAAGTCTATAGCTTGCCTGTTTATTTTCCTAATGGTGTCTTTTGATGAGAAGCAGTTTTTAATTTTTTGATGAAGTCTATTTTTAAGGTTATTGCTTTCTATGACCTAAGAAATCTTGGCTATCTTTAAGTCATAAACACATTCTTTTATACATTCTCTTTAGAAAGCCTTAGAGTTTTACCTTTTATATGTGGGATATTTATTTTGCCTTTTCACAAGTTTTCAAGACTAGATCTTCTAAAAAAAAGTAATGCCCAGTTAATGTTACTTTTATACATAAACAAATAAATGAAGCTGAATCATGTTAGGAGAAACCTATCAAGATGGCTTTCCTGAAAAAATATGTGCAAATGTGGAATAATTGAAAAGATCAGACCATCTTCCACATTCATGTTTTTTTTAATAAGATTTTATTTTTAAGTAATCTCTACACCCAGCATGGGGCTTGAACCCACAACCCCAAGATCGAGAGTCCCGTGGTCTACTGACTGAGCCAGCCAGGCAGGCGCCCCTTCATGTTTTGTTTTCAAACACATAATTTAAGAAGAAGAATGGATTCTTTGATTCTAGATCAGCCCTGAATTAAAGAGGTGTTCTCAACATATATTTGTTGAGTTAAAAGAAAATTGACCGCTGTATGCATTTGTACGTAATGGTGAATGGTGGGGAGAGAGGAGTAGTCCTACACCCCCTGTATGGAATCTGAGAAGAAGGGGAGAGCAGAAACCCTGTCCTCTTCGATTACACGGGAGAGAGAACCTTACTCTGTGGGTTCCCATTTGTCTCCATACTTGTTTTCTTCTGCCCCACACGTTCAGATCTGAGAGTCGGAAGACGACTCTGGCCATACTGCCTCAGGCAGAGAATCACTTGTGTTCCTTTGCAGGGCCTGGCTCCCAGCTGTTCCCTCGCAAGAGGAATCTGACACACTCCTCAGTGCACGGGCCATCTGATATTCCATGCAACACGGGGCAGTGGCTCATTTCAACTCTCACATAACATTTGCTCCAGAAATGGATTTCCTGAAACTTTCCGCTTAAATAACTGTGGATTCACTTTCAGGGAGGCCAACATACTGGAAACTAAGCAGAGCATATAACCCCAGACTGTTGGGCAGGCGTGCATTGTCACGGTTCTGCCTTAATTCACTGCATCTTACTTCCTTTGAGATTTGCAGCCAGATTCTACACTATTCACCTTTTAATGTCTGGAAATAACGTAAAGCATTTGGCCATTTGTTCACCTTGTTTAAGCTGTACATCTGAGGAGGGTAAGAATATATTTGCCAAAGCATAGTGTACTTTTCTAAAAGATTAGACTGGTTCTCCTAACTTAGATAAGCCATAGAACGGTAGTGATCATGTTTTTATGCAATCCTATGAGCGATAACATTACATATTATCATTGCCTCCCCCCAAAGTTTTTTTTTTTTTATGAACTTAGAAAAGTTTCTAATATAAAGGTTATATTATCAACAAATGCTAGTTTGAAAGAACCAAATAGGATTTTGAAGATTACTTTTCTTTAACAATGCCTTATATTTTTATCTCCTTATCCATTCCTCATTGCTTTCTTTCTCAAGACATTATGGTTTTATTGTGTCTCCACTAGGTACCTTGCATGTGATTTACACAGTGAATGGCCCTGCTTTCGGAGCAAGTTAATGATATAATATCCCCATTTATATTCAGAGCAGTCAACACTTTCCAGCTCTCAGAATAATAAAAGCACCTGCATTTAATATACATGGAAGAATGGGAAGGCAAATAGCAGATAAGGCACAATCAGGTAAGTGTAATCAGATAAAATATCACAATATTATAGTAGATCAGCATCTGGTAATGACTTGAATTTTGAAAGACTGACAAACAGCATGGCCTAAAGCAGCCAGGCATACCTCATTCTGAGCAACTTTTCCCAGAACTGATTGCTCCTCTCATGTGTTTCCTGGCAGATTAAGCAGGTTGGGTTTCTTATTTTAACTCTTCTGGAACTGCTTTGTGCCACTGGAAAAATACTGGCAATCTTCCTTTTGAGCCCAGATCAGAAACAAAAACAAATGACGTATCCAAAAGTAAAGCCTTGTATCCCCCTGGCAGTTATCTCAAGTTGATCCAAACCAATTTTATTAAAAATAAAAATAAAGCCTTCAGTGATAGGCAGAGAGCTTTCATTTCCATCTCTGTACTTGCCTGCATGGCATTGATATTTTATTCTAACTTTTTTTTTTAAGGCAGGGGAAAGCAGTTTATTAGAGACTGATTTGTCTCTGAGAACTTCCTCACTTTGGGCCATGCAGATGGCAAACCTAGCTGTGTATCTCAGCTTGTGTGAGCCCTCATGTAACACAACCATATGGAGTCAAATAGAAAGCTTCAGATTTGCAAGTCAGAACTGAACAAACCTGGCTTGTGGAGTGGGATTTAGCAGTTGTCCTCTCCTTTTAAGTTATTCCCTGTGGGAGGCCAGCCATCTCGTCAATGAACTCCCTTGAGCCTACCAGATACCACTGAGGAAATGCGGGGTGCAAGGTACAAGGCATGGGGAGGGCGCAGGTGCAGGGGGCTGTTTGGCAAACACAGCCTGGCCCACACTCTGCCCTGACATTCACCTCTTCTGTGTCAGGGCTCCAGCTCCTTCACAGGGATCACTAGTGCCTTTGCTCTTACCTGCTGCAATTGGAGTAGGTTATCATTTGTAGAAAATGGAACTGATCGCCTGTCTTCTGAGAAGAGCTGTATTCACTCTCTTCTTCCCCAATTCTGAGGCTTTTGTTTGCTTTTCTAGAGTGGCAGCCCCGGGCACTGGTCAAAAGGTGTGTGTTTAAATGAAAATGTCGAAAGTGGGAGCATGAAGGAGAGGAAATAACTGTCCATTGCTTTTAGAGCAACTCTATTTTTATGGAAATGACTCTTCCCAAAATATCTCTGTCTCCCTAGCTGGTTTAGTCAGCTCAGACTGTGGTAACAAAATACCGAAGACTGGGTGACTTAAAGAACAGAAACTTATTTTCTCACCATTCTGGAGGCTGGAAGTCCAAGACCAGGGGGCCAGCGTGGTCGGGTTCTGGTGAGACTTCTCTACCTGTTTTGCCAGCTTTGCGGATGCTGGCCATCTCAGTGTGTGCTCATATGACCTCTTCTTTGGAGAGAGAGAAAGCAAGCTTTTGGGTGTGTCTTTTGATAAGACATGATTCCCATGAGCCCCCCCCCCCCCCATGACCTCATTTAAACCTGTACACCTCCCAAAGGCCCCGTCTCCAAACACCATCACATTGTGGGTTAGGGCTTCATGATATGAATTGGTGGGTGGGGGGGACACAATTCAGTGCATAGCATCACCCAATAGTATTACTGTGGCAATGTTAGTAAGGCTGAGACAAAGAGAGCCACTGTCTGGCCAAAAAGGTTGACATGAAGAGTATCAGTAGTTCAGTCCATGATGGAGCAAATGTCTGTTCTCATCCCTTTATTTTACACATGCCCACACCCTGTCACACCCAGGTTAGACTTGAAGAGAGAGATCACAGGAGAAAGTGCTGGGTCAGGGATTAAGTAGAAAAGTAACAACTTTTAGGATGTTCATGGTGTCAACATTCTCTTGTCTTTTCTACTGTACTTTCTACCTTTACGGTTAACAGGGACTAATCACTGATTTCAGAATGATGAATTGGCCCACAGGGGAGCTTCATTCACCAAGAAGTTTTCAGTTATATTCTAAATACCAAAGAGAGAACTAATTTTCAGAAGATTTCTAATGACCAGAGTGAAAGTAAGGAGTTTGTGGGGAATCATGGGTTCATTACAGCCCTCTCTTTTCAGAGCATCCCGTTTTATGTAATGTTTTCTTTTACAGAATTATTCATTATTGAATGCTTTTGGGAGGTGGACTGAGATTTCCACTTTATAGTAGCAAAACTGTAAGCTTCTTCAAGGTCATTAGAAGAGATCTGAATTATCAATTGAAGCATGAACTACACATTACCGAAAATTGAAAACACCTCCCCCAGAGGTTGGTTTGTTTGTTGGGGGGTTGTTTTTTTGTTTTTGTTTTTTGTTTCATTTTGCATTTTAGTTGTGGCCTAAGAGGAACAAGCAAAGCAGCCTATTGTTTAACTTGTCATCTTGTGAGTCTGACCCATGAAAAGCCATGCTAGTCATGTTAAAAAGAGATGTATCACTATCTGATCTGTGATAGAGATAGCCTTAGATAAAGCACAACTGGGGCTATGTCAGCCTCTAAATTGAAAACATTTCTGCTTTTGCCTGAAGCCTCATTGAGAGGTGTTTAATAAATAGTAACAGTGATCATGCAACCAGCCAAATTATTTTCTGGTTCCATCTGCATTCCTCACCCTTTCATCAGTCCTCTTCCTGGAGGGTGAAGATACTATGGTAAGTAATTATGTAGTAACACAGTTATCTGAAGGAGGGTGTGTGCATTGATTCATCTCGAGCGTTGAGGTATGGATTGTGCTGTATGTAATGGGGTATGATGCATAAACTTCCCTAACTTAAGACTGGGGTTTATACATTTTGCCACCATCATCCCATTTTGGGGGCAGATAACATGCTGATCTCTTAGAAATGATAGTGGGAATAGATCGAGGAGAATAAAAAGACGTGTGTGTGATGGCGTTGACCGTAAAGTGGGATAAGAATCGTTACCTGGAGGGGCGCCTGGGTGGCTCAGTTGGTTAAGCATCTGCCTTGGCTCAGGTTATGATCTCCAGGTCCTGGGATCAAGCCCCACATCGAGCCCCACATCGAGCCTCGCATTGGGCTCCCTACTCAGTGGGGAGCCTGCTTCTTCCCCTCCCTCTACCTCTCCCCTGCTTGTGCTCTATCTCTCTCTCTCAAATAAATAAATAAAATATTTTAAAAAAAGAAAAAAGAATCATTACCTGAAGACAGGATTTGCAATTACTTCTTAAGGCCTGCATGATTTGTTCTTTTCCTCTGAACATAGTTTGTGTTGAAGGTTTTGGGTGACAAGAAAAAGATACTTCTTAGTTACCTTTGCAATTATATTTGAGTCCTATGCTCTAAGGGAAGTACCTGAGTCTGCCTTTGTTAAGTGCACACCCCAAATCTAAATCTCAAGCTTCGAGAATGAGAAAATATTAGATCTTCATGCATGTTAGTTGTTAAAAAGTCATTTAACTTTTTGCTTCAGCTTTCTCATTTCAAAAGCAGGAACATATTATTTTCTGCCAGGTTTAATAATCTACTCATTTCTTAGCTGAATTCTCTAGGTATTTGTCAGAAGATTTTGTCATTACATGATGAGGCACAACAATTGTTTAATAAATTGTTGCTATAAAGACATTATAAAAATACATATATGAATACCTCTAAGAAGCATGCATAGTTGGAAATGACAAATTGTTAAATATCAGAAATGATTAGTGGAGAAAAACCATTTGAAAAAAGAGTAACTTAGCTGAGTAATGAGTGCTATGATTAACATATTCTGCAAATCTATCAATACTAGGGCTCGGCATGTCCTTGTTACTCTCTAAAATTAATAATGACAGATACCAAGACCCTATTAATATTGTAATAGTCTAATAGGCACAGGCAAGCATGCAGCAGAGAAGAATGTAAATCAGTGGTCAGCGGTGCAGGGCCACCTCGAAGAGGGTCTGCCCAGTGGGAGAGTGAGGTCCTCCTACAGCTTTCCTCTTCCTGGGTTCACCCTCGTGTCAGCACCCAGGTTCAGAAAATGTACTAATTTTGCATAGAGGGATGTGCCAACACAAGGCAGAAACCCACAGAGTATTTAGCATTCTTTATGCCCACAGTGTATTTAAGAAATACCTAATGTTCGTGTCAGTGTGTATCCTTCAGTGCTCTGTCATCTGAAAACTAGTAGGAACTCTTACAAAGAATATATATTCTGGGAGTTTGAAGAAATAGGTTTGTCTCTGATTCTGACACTGGCAGTCTCCTTGCTCAAATCATCTCCCAAGTTCATCCTCAGTAGAAATGATATAATGTGTACAGACTACTGTGAGATACTTGGAAGAATAAATCTGAGTGAAAGAAGGAAAGGCAACCATTAAAAAACACGTAAAGGACTTGCGGTGGTGCCTCGCACAAAGGAGGACCACAGGCAATGTTGGCTTCCCGCTCTTTTTGCTTCTGAGGGGCCCCTTTCTACAGCGACCTTTGCTTGACCTTCCTGTGTGGCTCACAACGTATTTTGCAGCACTCATGGAAGTTTCCTCAGAGTCGACTTTGAATTTGAAGATGTAATGATAGTTCCCTCTTGTAATAATATGTCTCTATCATTTGACACCCATAGAGGTTGTTCTGTAGAGAAGGAGGGGCTGCTTCTCGAAGGCTGTCAATCAGCACCTCCTCACGGGGTGGTTTTGAAGGATCATTTGTTAGAGGCTATACAGGTCCAGAGAGACTACATCATGGAGACGAGTATTTTTCATTGAATTTTCTTTTTTTTTTTTAATTAAAGATTTTATTTGTCAGAGAGAGAGAGAGACTGCGCGCACAAGCAGCAAGCAGAGGGAGAAGCAGGCTCCCCGCTGAGCAGGGAGCCCCACGCAGGGCTCGATCCCAGGACCCTGGGATCATGACCTGAGCCGAAGGCAGATGCTTAACCAACTGAGCCACCCAGGCGTCCCGAAATTCTCATCTAAATACCACAACTGATTTCTACAGTGAGAAAGTAAAAGCCAGAAGAAAAGAGGCATGATTCCAAAAATAAAAGGAAAGAAAAAGCAGTGTTTTGCCAGGAATGGGTATGCTCGCCCCAGGACTAACACCCTTAAATGTAGGTTTGGTCACAGCTGCCAGAATCTGTCCAAGACCAGTTCTAGTTCTGTTCCTGGAGTTTCCTTATACTTCATGTGACGATGATTCCCCCCCCCCCTTTTTTTTTTTGCAATGGTTCACTTTTAATCACCTGATTAGAGTTAGAGCTCAGAGACAAGACATACGTTTCTTCTCTCTCTCTCTCTCTCTCTCTCTCTTTTTTAAAAGATTTTAGTTATTTATTTGACAGAGAGAGACACAGCAAGAGAGGGAACACAAACTGGGGGAGTGGGAGTGGGAGAAGCAGGCTTCCCACTGAGCAGGGAGCCCGATGCGGGGCTCGATCCCAGGACCCTGGGATCATGACCTGAGGCGAAGGCAGACGCTTAACGACTGAGCCACCCAGGCGCCACCCCCCTCTCTCTTTTTAAAAATATTTCCTTACAACTTAAAAGAGGTCGGTTTTTACTTTGGTCTCGACTCTGCTGCCAAGTTGCCTGATGGATTTTTCTCTGCGCAAGCCCAACCCAACTCCCACTCCTCCATTTGCTTGCCATGTTTTCTGGGGATTCTCGTGATTTCAGCCCTCACCACCTTTCCCTGAGCTATCGTGCCGGGCACATCCTGGAACTGGCCGCCTTCTTGTCTCTGCCAGCTCTTCTGTCTCAGGGTCTCCTCCAGCATCACCTGTCAGGGAGGTTTTCTTTTCCCTCTCTCTCTCTCTGTCTGGTGACCCAGCACATTGAGCATTACAGAGTGTACTTGCAGGATGAAGCATATTTGTAGGCATGCTTGTCTTCTTCACTGGGTTGGTGGCTCCTTGACCACGGGGATCTGCGCCATTCATTTTTATAGGTGCTGCCGGAACATTTACTGAATGTTCAGTACATTCTCTTTTGTTACATGCAACAAAATAATCCGAAGTTAGCAGGGAGTGTTTGATGTGAAAGAGATTCGTGAAATGAGTAAGAGCTTATATTTTATTGTTTGCTCTAAGACTGGGAGAGCAACATATATTTAAGAAATATGGATAAAGGGGAACATGGGTGGCTCAGTCGGTTAAGCGTCTGCCTTCGGCTCAGGTCATGATCCTGGGGTCCTAGGATCGAGTAGGGCTCCCTGCTCAGCAGGGAGTCTGCTTCTCCCTCTGCCTGCCGCTCCCCCTGTTTGTACTCTCTCTCGCTCTCTCTCTGTATGCCAAATAAATAAAACCTTTTTTAAAAAAAAGAAGTATGGGTAAAAATAATTGATATGGTGGTTATGGGGCAAACCATCTTGGAGGATGGCATAATGAAGCACAAGTTCACTGGCAGAGTTCTAGGCAGAATTTTGCCACAGAACCTGGCCATAGTCCCTGGAGCCTCCCCTTTCTGGGCTTAATTTTCTCATCTTGTAGAACAGAGAGAGAGGACGAAAGTCTTACATGACTTTCAGGTCCTTCAAGCTCTGAAACCCTATCATCCATCATAACAATGGCCGTCACGGATGGTCCGTCACTGCCAGGAAGGCTCATCTCTCTAGCCCCATATAAAGGCACCCGAACATTTCTTGTACCTTATTCAGATTTGGGGTCCTCTAGGTTCTTTTTCTTAGTGTCCTCTAGTCAAGCTCTATCTTTTTTTTTTTTTAATTATTAAAGATTTTTATTTATTTATTTGAGAGAGAGAGAATGAGAGACAGAGAGCATGAGAGGGAGGAGGGTCAGAGGGAGAAGCAGACTCCCTGCCGAGCAGGGAGCCCAATGTGGGACTCGATCCTGGAACTCCAGGATCATGACCTGAGCCGAAGGCAGTCGCTTAACCAACTGAGCCACCCAGGCGCCCCAGTCAAGCTCTATCTTCCCCTTCCTTTAGACCTGTAAGTTTTGCCCTGGAGCTGCAGGATAGGTTGAACATAGTATTATATGGCTCTCCCATTCTTCTATAGGGTGACCTTATTCCCCTCCCCACTGCCCACCTCTGCCTCATTGCACCAGACGAGACTTAGCACCTCTCCAACTAGCCCTTATCTGCAGCTGGCCCAGGTAAGATTTTAGGGCCTCATGGCAAAATGCCCTGTCTTCATTTTTTGTGCAAAAGCCGTATTACCATGAACATCTGCAGCCACTTCACCATCAGCACACCTCCTTTTTTTCTCCTTTCCAGAACCTCCCCCCCTTTATTTATTTATTTTTTAATTTTTTTATTATGTTATGTTAATCACCATACATTACATCATTAGTTTTTGATGTATTGTTCCATGATTCATTGTTTGTGTATAACACCCAGTGCTCCATGCAATACGTGCCCTCTTTAATACCCATCACCAGGCTAACCCACCCTCCCACCCCCCTCTCCTCTAGAACCCTCTGTTTATTTCTCAGAGTCCATAGTCTCTCATGGTTCGTCTCCCCCTCCAATTCCCCCCCCTTCATTCTTCCCCTCCTGCTACCTTCTTCTCCTTTTTTTTTTTCTTAACATATATTGCATTATTTGTTTCAGAGGTACAGATCTGAGAGTCAACAGTCTTGCACAATTCACAGCGCTCATCATAGCACATACCCTCCCCAATGTCTATCACTCAGCCACCCCATCCCTCCCACCCCCCACCACTCCAGCAACCCTCAGTTTGTTTCCTGAGATTAAGAATTCCTCATATCAGGGAGATCATATGATACATGTCTTTCTCTGATTGACTAATTTTGCTCAGCATAACACACTCCAGTTCCATCCACGTCGTTGCAAATGGCAAGATCTCATTCCTTTTGATGGCTGCATAATATTCCATTGTATATATATATACCACATCTTCTTTATCCATTCATCTGTTGATGGACATCTTGGCTCTTTCCACAGTTCAAAACCTCCCCCCTTTAATACAACAGTAGTAAGTAGTTCTGCTTACAGAAGGTTTAGTGCATGCCAGGTGATTGTGATAGATATTTCCTTATACTGCTGATCCTTGCAGCGTCCAGGGTAGATATTTTATATTAATTTTAGAGTTGAGGAGACCGATTCTCAGGTTGTGTAAATAAGTCCCCAGATTGTCCGACTGCAAGGCTGGTGCTGTTCCTGCTGCCCTGTGTTGCATTTCAGCACATGGAGGCCCAGGGCAATTTTTGTTGTTTTGTTCATGTCAGCTCTTTACTTTGAGAAACAGTGTTGTCTCACCGAAAAGAAAAACATTCCACCGCACTTTATAACACATCAACTTGCTTTTTTATTTTTCCTTATGTACTCTTCTGCTCAGTTTATCTTCACACATATTTTAAAGAGTTAAGATCATAATGTGGATATAATCTTTATTCTAAAAATAATTCCATAAGCACTTTCTTTGTTGCTCTCCTCTGTATTGTCATCTTAATGGCTGCATAATTTTTGTCAGATGGATTTATCATAGTTTTAAAAGTTTTTTTCCTACTGCAGAACTTTGAGGTTATTTCCATTTTGCACTGAGATAAATTATGTTATAATAATGATATTTATGTGCTTTTTAAGATTAATGGTAATATAATGGCTTCTAAACCTTTTTTATTGTGGAAATTGTGACATAGTCACAGGAGACTAGAAGGGACCTGCATCTATCTGTCACTCCGCTTCAACGAAAATCAACATTTTCCTCATGTTGTCTCAGCGACTCCCCCACTTTTTTCTTGAGAACGTTAAAGAAAATTTCCAAGTATCTTGTCATTGCATTAGGATAGACTTGTAACTGATAAGGACTTCACCCAGTGTCCTCTAATAGTCTATGTTTAAATTTCCCTGATTATCACCAGAGTGACTTTTCACATTTACTTTGTGCAAGTTAGGATCCAAATACAATCTACACATTGCAGTTGGTTGTTAACGTCATTAAAGTTTCATTCTACACAGTGCACACACACACACACACGTTTCTTAATGCCATCAATTTGTTGACGAAACCATGTCAATTTCTGTAAAATGTCCAACATTTCTTTTTTTTTTAAAGATTTTATTTATTTATTTGACAGAGAGAGACACAGCGAGAGAGGGAACACAAGCAGGGGGAATGGGAGAGGGAGAAGCAGGCTTCCCACCGAGCAGGGAGCCCGATGCGGGGCTCGATCCCAGGACCCTGGGATCATGACCTGAGCTGAAGGCAGACGCTTAACGACTGAGCCACCCAGGCGCCCCAATGTCCAACATTTCTAAGGTTGGTGGTTTCTTCAAGGTAGCCTCAACTACTATGTTTATCTACTATATTTGTTTTAGGTGATAGTTAGATGTGAGAGCTTAAGAAGACTGTGGTTCAGTTTCCTAAGAAAGAATACTTTGTAAGCGCGGGCCTTTTCACTTTGAGGTCAAACTTAGCATACTTCTTAGAATATTTTACCAGATCATAAGCTTCTTTTCTTTCTTGCTCTACCAAAAAGCCTCATGGGTTGGCAGTTTATTCATATACAAACCCATTCATGTCAGGCGCATGTAACTGGCTTGCTGCCAATCCCGGCCTCTTCTGCCTCATGTACTGGACCCAGTGTTAACATTAACTGATGTCCTTATAGCCCTTTCAACCTTAGTAGAAATCTAGGAATTGCCTGAAATACTTTTGAAAGCAGTTAGTGGCCCAAGAGAAACCTGGATTTGAAAGAGAAATAACTGTGAGTTGAGGAAGGATGCCTCAATTGCAGACAGGTTAAGTTGATCAGGCATGACTATCATATTGATGCCTTTACATGTCAGAGAAGGGCTGAGACCTACCTCTGTTTTTAGGCCTCTATACTCTTTGAGCTTAGGGTAGTTTGAGGTTCTTCTTTCTTGAGTGTTAGTGTGAAAAGCCATTGTCATAAACCACTAAGTTCTAATGCGTCTGCTTCCATCATACTGAATCCCTGGGCACCACGAGGGAGCCCTGGCTAGAGCTGGGGAGTAGGACACTTCCCTTTCTCCCTAGAACACATTCCTCCTTGTATTTTAGATACAGTGTTTGGGGGCCTCTTCAGGGCCACACGTAATGCCCCAGATCCCATCAAACAGAACAAAGAGATGTCCAAGACGTGAGATTCCCAGAATTGTCCAGGAATTGGGAGAGGCAGAGTGAGTCTCCTGTCTTTCTGGTCCCAGGAAATTGTAAGGCATGTGTGGTTTTGCCTTGAGGTCATTAGGCAAAGTGAGATCTTCCACATCCTAGTTGCCTGACTATTCATTCCAACCTACTACCTCTTCACACTCTGTAGGTAAAGCCTTAGCGTTCCCGTGCAAGAACACGTAACATCGCACGGCAACCCTCTCTACCATCCCTGCAACTAGAAATGCAGGATCAAGGTGCTATTACATTTTTCAAACGTATGCCAAGGGCAGCTATGTTACTGTGTTAATGGGAACATGGGTGGAAACAGCTCAAGACAATAGCTTCAGTGAGAGGAGAGCTGTGAAGTGCTTTATTTAAGGGCGTGGCTTCTCTTTGGGGACTAAATTCAAGGATCTGAATGTTTTTCTTTTATCCTTTTGAACAGGCTAGGGAGTGGAGACTTTGAATCTTGACTTTGAGCTGTAGCAATACAGAGACTTCCCTCATTCTTTTAGCTTTTGGTTGCTCGTTTGTTTTACTCGTTACCATTGTATGGTATAGTCTCCCTCACTGGAAGGTCAGTCACAGAAATTGAGGATCTGAAAAAGGGGGGCGGGGGAGACTCAACAGTAGATCATCTAATCCTATATGCCATTGTTTAAAATTGTTTTTGGCAACTTGGTCTTTTCCCAGTTTAAGTGTTAACCATTTTTTCCTATTTACTTTTCTTAAGTGGCTTTGCTGTGTATTAGGTGTTACTGAGAATCCTCGTTACTCTTCTGCTTTTTGCCAATTGTCCCCACATATGCCTCTTCGGGCATAGTAAACAATTCTTTCTCTTTTTCAATTCACCTTTAAAATGCATACAGCTTTAAAAATGGACACTCACGTAACCTGCAGTCTGTCTGCAGCATCTGTTCCTTGACTATATGATTCTTATTACTGTTTGATAGTTCTATAATGTGTGTGCAAATAGTAGGGTGAGTACAGTGAGTAATGTGTGTGCAATGGAGTATTGGTGAACTGCCATCAATGAGAGGAGAAAACAGTGTCCTACCTCTTTTGGTTTTGAACAAATCACGTAAGGAATAGAAGTGAAATTGAAAGGAGGATGTTGCTTTAATCTTGAGTTTACACAGATAACTAATATAAGGATCCTTTTAAATGTTAATGTTCGGTATTTCTCCAGGGTAGCAAGACCTAGGCTAGAAAGGGTGGTGTTTTCTTAAACTAGCCCGTAATTTGTCATTTAAGCACACTTGGAAGTTATAAGGCTCTGTACTCAATGGAAGGCAACAGTGTCGTGGCGGGTGGTCAATCATAGTGGACTTCACAGCTAAAACAGGACCTAAGAGATCACACTGTTTAATATTCTTACCTTGTACGTGATGAAACTGAAGCTCCTGAGTTTTTCTAGATCACATGGCTATTAGTTGCTGAGCCTAGGTAAGTTTTTTCCCCCATTCTTATGCTTTGTTAAGTCTAGCCAATACTAAGTAGGAATGTCCTTAGGAACTGCTAGCTTTCTTTTGCATTTTTAAAAACTTCCTATCATGGATTATTTCTCATTTTACAATAAGTGTTAATTTTATATTCAACGTTGTTGTCACTTAATAGGGTTATTTGGCAAATACTAAAAAATCAACAGGCCCACCAAGATGATGCCAGACTAGGTCTTTTTGCTGGCCCTTTTGAAGTTGTAAAAACAGTGACTAGCTCCATTATGTTGTTTTGCCTGAGTTTTCATCAGCATCAAAAATATATATGTTCAATAATGCAAAGAGGACAAAAATCATTCAAGTAGTAAGTGAAGAATGTTGGTGATTATTTCCAAGGTCAACGACAAAAATTTGCCCCTCATACTCCCTGATGGAAAATATAAGTAAGTTGGCACCAAAAATGGATAATCGATTTCTGTCTTGAGATCTGGTATGGACGTAACTCTTTGCTAGAAAAGGAAAGTATCCCTTTCATTCCTCTCCTGTATGCTTATCCAGATTTTGTCTTTTCCTTTCATTGCCTTCCATTTATTTAATTCTTTTGTTTGTTGTTGTTAAAAACCCCTTTATTGAGGGATGATTGACATTCAAAAACTGTACATATTTAATGTATGCAGCTTGAGGAGTTTGGGGATAAGTATACACCTGTGAAGCCATCACCACATTCTATGCCATCCATCACTTTGAAAAGTTTTCTGCTGCCCTCTTTACTTACTTTTTCTCATTTATTTAATTCTTACCTTCTGGCACTCTACTTCTGAAAAGAACCTTTCTGTAATCCATGAATACCTTCCGCTCTTTGTTTTATAATGTTAACTTGGTGTATCCTTATCATTCTCTGTGAATATATACAATTGGTAATCTGGGAAATTGGAATGTACTCCCCAGGAGTGTTCAGTCTATATTAATTTCCTTCTATTGCATAAGCAGTTCTGGCTTTTAAGCAAACAAAGGAGTAAATTTCTGTGTATATGGATGCAACTAAAATAAAAAAGCTTGACTATCAGACATGAATCAAATGTGCTATACAGACTAATCCATTATTCAAGTATATCTGGGACTGCATGAATTAATCTTAATCATGTTTATTCTTTTAAAGAACATCACAGTTAAAAATTGCATATCTCATTATTAAAAATTATTTTAGAGCTGAGATGTAATCTCCTAAATTAAGGAATAAAAATAAGAGCAGGATGATCCAGCTAACCATTTTTCTTCTTAAAACTTGAAATAAATGGAGATCAAGAATGTTAGACATCTTTAAATAAATCAGAGGTCTTATGACATTTCTAATATTTTATTAACAAAGTTTTGATTTGATTTATCTATTTAAAATAACTAGCAAGGTATTCTCTAAGTGCTGAGACATAAATTACAAACATGAAACCTTGATTTATTGTAATGGTGGATAGTATGTGGGACATGGCAAGTTATCACGGATTTTACAATACTCCCTGAGTTGAGGGATGGAATCATAGAAAAGTACTGGAATAAAGTGCTGCTTTAGGCTCCGTTTGTTGTTATATAGATGATGTTGTCTTCTAAGAAATGATATAATCCTGATGATGTGAACTTGCACTTCTATTCCAGGCACCTCCAGATTTTAGCGAAATCTGCTCAACATTTCCGAGTCCCTGTGATGGATCAGAGGCATTCAGATCTCTGCAAAGACGTCAGAGGAGGAAAAACAATAAAGTGTCTGCATTGGTAAACATGGGGTCTCTCCGATCTCTTACAGAATGTTAACATCTTCATATTTCTCAAAGTACCTTCATCTCCCCTACCTCCTAGACCCTCAGTGACACCCACTGCCCAAAATTTCCAATTCTCTGTCAATCCAAAGTAGGCCCTCTGTAATGTTTACCTGGGCCTCTCAGCATTACCAGGGAGAAAATGCCCAGTTCTGCAGATCAGCACCAGGTCACACTTTCGTTTGCCAACCTCAAGAACTGTCGTTGGCCTCGTGCACCATCTCCTGTTCTTTGCCTGGCTGACTTCTCCTCGGCCTTTAGGTCTCAGCCTAAACTTAAAGCTTCAGAGAAACCCTCTCTGATCTCCCTATCTGATTAGATTTCCCCCTGGCCCGGTGTCCTCTTCATTTCTCTCATGACGCTTTGCACTTGATAATTCTTTACTCTCTGCCTGACTTATTGTTTGTCTACACAACTAATTTCTTGTGCATGGGGTCAGCATCTGTGTTATTAATGACTGTAATATAGCTCTTCCTGGCACACAGTAGGCACTCAGGGAGAATTTTTCTAAGATTGGGTTTGGAGAAAAAACATTCTCTAGTAACAAAAAAAGTTTAAAAAGCATTGCTTTCAGTGAATATGGCCAGAGCACAAGAGATACCCTTACAGATCTCAGGTTGCATATACCTGTCAAATAAACGTCTTGTGTGTGGTGAAATAGTTAAACAGACTCTTGAGTTCTGAATTTGGGACACATGGCAGTTGCTAAGCCTTTGTAACAGTGGTTCTCAACCTCCTTTTGTCTGCAGGTGCGCACAGGCTGATGCTCTGCTGACGTGTCCCACATGAACACAGCCAGCACTGCACATGGTCCCATAGCCCTGGCTCTTCCTGTGCTTCTTTCTCCCCCACTCAAGAGACCATTTGCGGATGCAAGGGAGTGAGTGAGTGTGAATGTAAGGCCTTTAGAAGGGTTACCTCGAATCTGTTCTCATTTACGTTCAAAAGCAAAAGATAAACCAATTATAAATCTGAGGTTTAAAAAAATAGTAATGAGTTACTTGCTGCCTATCTCAGAACTCAGGGCTCGATCCCAGGATCCTGAGATCATGACCTGAGCAGAAGGCAGACGCATAACCAAATGAGGCACCCAGGCATTCCTGAATTGGTGTTTTGGAAATTTATCCCAAACTCCTGGGGAGAATTTTGTTGCTCATGTAACTTTTGGAGAAGAAGAGAATGTATGAGTTGAGAGTGCAAAGTAGCAAGCCCTGTAGGAGAGGAACTCGTGGAAATAATAATTGCGTTAAAGTGTGCACTGTGACTTGTAAGGTATTGTCTCTGATGCCCTCCCTCAATGACTAATGTAAAAGACTTATTATTTAAGTTGAACATATGAATGCAGATATGAGATATCTTTAGCTAAAAATGCCATTTCATATGTTTCGAACTAATTAGTTTATTAATATTTTCTCTTGTTCATCAAAAATACACTTGGAACTGAGCTATCAGCACTTGCCAAAATGGGAAAAAAGCAGCATTCACAGTGGATTTTTGGTGTCCCTTTTAGTGTCTTTTCTCAGGACAAGTCAACTAGTCAACGAACCTGTTGATCTTGGTTGCACATCCATAGCCCAGCGCTGGTCTCAGTGCTGTCTGGGGGATCCAGAGGAGCCGGGAGAGCACTGGCCATAAAAAGTTACAGTCTAGATGGAAGAACAAGACACATCTGGAAAATAAAACATTTTATACATACTAAATTATGCAGTCCTAACAAAGAAGAATGGCTTGTCTGTCACCATTGTTCCTCTTGTCTTGCCATATATATATTTTTAAAAGCTTTTTATTTTAAAAAATAATTTTATTAATAAAAGAACTGCATGATAGTACAGAGATATACTCAGCTTTCTATAATGTTAACATCGTTCATAACTATGGTACAATTATCGAAGCAAGATATTGCCACTGGCACCTTACTGTTCACTAGGGTACAGATACTGAGATTTCACAAGTTTTTCCATTAATATGCTTTCTCTGTTCCAGGATCCTATCTGCTGATAATACCACATTACATTTAGCATATATGTATTTTAATAATGATACTACATAAAAGAAGAAAGGCATTTTACCCACACTCGGGTATCACTGCTATTAATATTTTGGTATTTTCTTCATGACACACACACGTAAACACACACCACACATGTCAGGATCAAACTGAATACCTGTCTTTGTACTCTATTTTTATAATTTAACAAATTGTAAATATTACCCTATGTTATTAGTGTTTGAAATATGTTTAACGTGTGTATAATTTTTACCATATGGATATGATAACAAAAGCTATGTTCATACTACCAGGTTATTGAATGCTTGCATCCATTTTCCCTCTTCCAGATGTCACCGTGATGATTTCCAGTGCACATGAGCTCTGGGCAGCTTTCATATTTCTACAGGTTGATGACAAGGAAGAATATATAAGGTGAAGATCTATGGATTTTCCCCTTTTATTATTTTTTTTATTGAGACATCTTTTACTGTATTTTTAAATTCAAGAGCAACACATTTAAACTATACTGAAATCTCTCAAATTGAAAATGAAAATCTTCTCCTACTCTGGTAGACTTACTTCCCTGAGGAAAAGAAAGTATCATGAGGTCTCTGGCTTTAGCTTGAACCTGTGCTCCTGAAATTATGAGGGGTGTTTCCAGCAATGGTGTAAAGAAAGCTCAGCTTCAAACCTGAGCTTTTTTTACGTGTGCAAAGTTCCCATGGGTTCTCAGGAAGAATATCCTAGCCCCGTTATCTTTTGATTTGTGGACAGGGGTGCCATTCCTTGGACATTTCCTGTAGTTGTGGATGACCATTTTCCTTTTCAGGATTTGGCTGCTCGTTTGTTACTGAGGAGTCAGTTTCATGACTAGGTAACAGAGAGCAACACCGGGGAAAAAAGGATCCCCCGATTATTCCTGCCTTTTAGAGTAGATCATTCATCTGTTCCGAAGACACTGAGGCCCGCAGGGGCAAGGCCCGCCCAGAGCTGCCATGCCTTGACACTGTTGTTGGCCATGAGAGGATCAGGGAAGCATCTTGGGTCCCTGGTTCCAAAAGTCACTAGCTAGTGCCTGGACACAGGGGCACACTGTTGATGTTGGGGCTGACCACAACCAGGGAACAGAGCTGGGTAATGAATGTGGCAGAGTGTAGCCTTTGAAATTAGACAGGCCTGGACTCAAAATGTTTGGATCCAGTGCCTATTAAGGATTCTTTGACTTTAAGCAAGTAACTGAGTCCCTCTGAACTTGAGCTTCTCAACTGTAAAATGAGATTGTTATACAGGCTGTTACATAATTTGAAGATGTGAAAATGGTTGGTACCATGCACCTGGCATGTAGTGTGCCATCAAATAAAAGTTTGTGAAATGAAGGGATGGACGAATGACTCACGGGCCAGTTCAACACCCTATTTTTATAAAATAGCAGTGTGGCTATTTGTGATTGAAAGTATAAGAAATATCAATGCCACAAGTTAAATGTCAATTTCATTTCTTCCCCAGGGTTGCAGAAAGCAGAAATCAACCCCAGCTAGCTAGCATGAAAGGAATTTATTGATGGGACACTTGAGTCCTGAAATCTAAGAATTAAAATAACCAGTTTTTGGATGGGCCAGATCCAGGCAACTCCAGGGACCTCAGAAAAAGAAAATCATGGACCTTTTGTCTAGAAACATTCATATTTCTCATTTTTAGTGACCTGCAGTGTCAGATGGACCAGCTCAGGCCAGGAAGGTAGGGTTGTGTGGTATACACGTGGTTGCTGGAGGCCCCTCCTCTGTGTCAGGGGCAACAAGGCCAGGGGAATATTGGGAGCGAAGACATTTTTAAGGCTTTAATGAGGCGTAATTGTCATATAATAAACTACACATATTTGGATACATTTTGATAGATACATAAAATTATATACAATTATGTTGTATACATATATTTATCTGGAAAACTATAACTGTGATGAAAATAGTGAATATATCCATCATCCCGGAAAGTTTCTTTTTTTTTTTTTTTAAGATTTTATTTATTATTTATTTGTGAGAGAGACAAACAGAGATGGTGAGAGAGAGCATGAGCAGGGAGGAGAGGGAGAAGCAGGCTTCCTGCCAAGCAGGGAGCCCGATGTGGGACTCGATCCCAGGACCCTGGGATCATGACCTGAGCTGAAGGCAGACACTTAACCGACTGAGCTACCCAGGCGCTCCATCCTGGAAAATGTTTTTGTGCTCCTTTGTATTTTCTCCCTCCTACCTCTCCATGCCCCTCCACCTGTTCTCAGGCAATCACTGATCTGCCTCTTTCACTATAGATTAATTTGCATTTTCTAGAATTGTGTATAAATGGGATTATATAATATATACTATTTCTTGTCTGGCTTTTTTTACTTGGCATCATTATTTTGAGATTCATTCATGTTGGAGCATATATCAGTACTTCACTCCTGGATGTGTAATATTCCATGGTATGGATATACCACAGTTCATTTATCCTTTCACTTCTTCGTGGACTTTTAGATTGCTTCTCGTTTGGAGCTATTACCAATAAACCTGCTATGAAAATTCATGCACAAGTCTTTGCTTAGACGTATGTTTTCATTTTGCTTGGGTAAAAACCTAGGACTAGAATGGCTGGGTCATATTTTGGGTATGTATTTAATTTTTTTCAGAACTGGCCAAACAGTTTTCCAAAGTGGTTGTAACATTTTACATTCCCACCAGTGATGTATCAGAGTTCCAATTGTTCCATACCTCACCTCTACCTGGTATGTATCCAGAATTTATTTTTAGAAAATTTTCAAAACTTAATACTAAGAAGACCAACAACCTGATTTTTAAAAATGAGTAAAAGATTTCAATAGATAATTTTCCAAAGAAGATGTACAGTGGCAAATAAGCACATCAAAAGATACTCAACATCAGTAGTCATTAGAGAAGTGAAAATTAAAAGAGCAATGGCACGCTTATTCAAATAGCTAACATTAAAAGGAAGCTAATAATTTTTCATTATTATGATGCCCATTTTATAGATGAGAAAACTGAGGCTCTCGGAATTAAGTGACTTGACCAAGGTTGACCAGCTATGAAGTGGTAGAAGTTGAATTTGAACCTGGGTCTGCTAACCCCTGCTTAATCCTTTTTTTTTTTTTTTAAGATTTTTATTTATTTATTTGAGACAGAGAGAGCATGAGCAGGGGGAAGGGCAGAGGGAGAGGGACAAGCAGACTACCTATTGAGCATGGAACCAAAGGCAGGGCTCGATCCCACAACCCCAAGATCATGCCCTGAGCCAAAGTCAGAGGCTTAACGGACTGAACCACCCAGGTGCGCCACCCCTGCTTAATCTTGATGTTGTGCCAGCAATAGTCCTTTGAAGTAGGCTTCACAAGCAAGATTGAAAACAGGGAAACTCATTTACTTCTCAGAATACATCCCTTTCCTCTCCTGAAGAGACAGGCTATCACCATTCACAGGGGACATTATGCAACCTCAAGTTTTGGTCTGTTTTGCCTAAAGAATAAATTTTGTTTTTCCATCATTCATCTTTGTCTGGGGGAAGTATTAAAAGTATAGAATGCCCACTAAAGCTTCATTGGTCCAACAAAGACAGAGGTCTATTTAACCACAATCATTACAAATATGAGGGGTTTTGTTTGTTTTGTTTTGTTTTTGGCTCAGACAGAAGATCTACTGTTTCTTAACTATGTGATCTTGGACAAATTACAATACTTCGAGTTTGATATCTTTGTCTGTAGACTGGGCGTGATACTGACCATACTGTGTTTTAAGGGTTAGAGGAGCCGATGTATATATAGAGTTTACCACAATGTCCTACACTTAATAGAGTCCCAAAACACTGTTACCACATCACAAATAATAATATATAACCACCCCCATAATAGGTTTGTTAAGCTTCTCACTCATTATGAAACCTAAACAAAACAGGAACTCATCCCTAGCTGATGTCTTGCTGTTCTCTGGGGACTTGCTCCTTCCTTTAGGAAATGCTAACCCACCGACAGACGATGGTATATAATTCTATAGGAATGACTAAGCCAGCTTAGGGGCACCTGGGTGGCTCAGTTGGTTAAGCGACCTCCTTCAGCTCAGGTCATGATCCTGGAGTCCCGGGATCGAGTCCTACATCGGGCTCCCTGCTCAGCAGGGAGTCTCCTTCTCCCTCTGACCCTCCTCCCTCTCATGCTCTCTGTCTCTCATTCTCTCTCTCTCAAATAAATAAAATCTTAAAAAAAAAGAGAAAGGAATGACTAAGCCAATGAAATATGTATCCTTTAGTCATAAATTTATCCTTTAGGTAGAAATATTCTCTGAAGGGAGTATTTGTGGTTGCTTTTGAACTCCAACTGAGTACCCGCATAGCGTCTTTAGAGTTCAGTGATCAGATATGCGGGAATCACATGGTGTAAAGAAATCAGAGTCCATGTAATCAAGAGCTCTGCAGAACCCCATTCCCCAATCTGAGGTGACTGAAGGCCCACTGCAGTGTCACGTGGCTTTCACACCTTATCGGGCCCTCGCACTCCGCAGACTTCCTTCTCCCTTTCCCTCCTCTCCCACCCCCAGCTCTCTTCCCAGGCCCCTGGAAGTGCAGCTTCAGCCACCAAGGATTGGTTTTCCTCCATCCTCTTATTTTGTTTCTGAAATACAATCTGTTTTCAGCCGGTGCTCGGGGTCTATCGTGAGCTTCCTCTAAGCACTTGGATGTAAGATTATGAGGAGAGACAAACTAGCTTCTCTACTGGATGCCTCCAGCAACTTCCTCACAGGTAGTCCAGTAATGAGCTGGCCTCGCAGAGAGAGCCAGACGTTCTGCTGCTTGGCACTGATGCTCATGATGCAAACTTCGCAGAAGACGGCCACTGAGGATGGAATGTTGTTCACACTGGTGAAGCTGGGCTTTGTGTTCAGAGCATCTGGGCCAGGGGATCTCTGTCACCTCCCAGCTATTATTGAATGACGAGGTGGCAGAGCACTGGGGGTGGGGGTGGGGGTCTTTCTCCTAGAACACAACTTAAATTGTCTCCAGCTATGCCAGTTGAAGCAGGACACACTTAGCTGAAATCTCAGAATGGCCAGAGACTAGGGGACTGCCTCCAACCTGGTCCTTGAGCCCAAAGGTTGACATTTTCATCGTTATGTGTCATTGTAGTGTTTGACCCTCTTTTGCAACAGAGAAATACTACTTGTTTTTTTCATAATTTGACTTAAAAACAAGCACATAACACTTTAGAGTGGAGATACCTAAATTCAACCCCAAGGCCTGCAAGAGATGCTCATAACTCATCTGATGGATCCATTTATTCCTTTTTTTTTTTAATTGTGGTAAAATACACATAACAAAATTTACATCTTTCCCATTTTTTTAAAAAGATTTTATTTATTTATTTGAGACAGAGAGAATGAGAGAGAGAGAGCACATGAGAGGGGGGAGGGTCAGAGGCAGAAGCAGGCTCCCTGCCGAGCAGGGAGCCCGATGCGGGACTCGGTCCAGGGACTCGAGGATCATGACCTGAGCCGAAGGCAGTCGCTTAACCAACTGAGCCACCCAGCCGCCCAACATCTTTCCCATTTTTAAGTGTATGGTTCAATGGTATTCAGGACATTCATACTGTTGTGAAACCATCACCACCATCCATCTCCAGAATTATTTTGTTCATCTTGCGAAACCGAGACTCTATACCCACTAAAGAATAACTCCCCATTCCCTCTCCTCAGCCCCTGGCAACCACCATTCTGCTTTCTGTGTCTATAAATTTGACTACTCTAGATACCTCGTGTCTGTGGAATCATACAGTATTTGCCTCTTTGTTCCACTCATTCTTTGATAGAATCATAAGTTAGTCAGAAGATGTTCTAGAATCCTTAGTAAGGAAATCCATGTGGAGGGCTGCCTGTCTGGCTCAGTCAGTGGAACATGTGACTCTTAATCTCAGGGTCATGAGTCTGAGACCCCCACTGGGTGTAGAGATTACTTAAAAAATAAAATCTTTAATTTAAAAAAAGAAAAGGGAAATCCATGTAGAAAGTTGGGTGAATCCTACTATTTATCTTGATACCATTAAGCATTTGTGTATCTGTTTTTCTTCATTCTGATTCCATGTCACAAATCAAACCTTTGATTATGGTACGGCTTCTTACAGTGGATACAATTAGTTGCCCACCAAGCATCCATCCCATCCCGTATATACTGATTAGCATTGTATTGTAGTTTGGGTGGTATTACCATCCTTTAACTCCAGAGATCAACCATAAACCAATTCTCATAAACCCATACTCTTTGTCACAGTGATTGACTCAGGGATGGACACTGACCTAGGCCTAAACCAATCCTCTGGCTACAGTGATATTCATGGACAGGTATTTACCTAAGTTGGCCCAATCAAAATGAAGTCTAGGACCTTTGTTTGATAGCTGGAGAGAGAAGCCATCCTTCTTTTACTGAAGTTGAATTTTTAAAAATGTGCATACATCTTATTGCTGCAAGCAGCCATTTTGTAGCCATGAGAAGTAATCCTAGGAGGGTGCCAGTATGATGAAAAATAGAGCAAATAGATGGAAAGGAATTTAATCCTTGGTGATTAAACTGCTGGATCAAGCCTTACCTGGAACACTCCCTACCACAGTCCTTTTGAGTTCTTGGGTCAATAAATTCTCTTTATTGTTTAACCAAATTGGTTTTTTTTTTTTTTCTTTTTCTTGCGGGGTGGGGAGAGTGCTCGAGTGGGGAGCAGAAAGGGGCAGAGAGAGGGAGAGAGAGAATCCTAAGCAGGCTCCACACCCAGCGCAGAGCCCAATGCAGGGCTCAGTCTCACAACCCTGAGATCATGACCTGAGCTGAAACCAGTCAGATGCTCAACCAACTCAACCACCCAGGCACCCCACTATTACTTGTTTTTAGGTATATTTTAGTAGATTATTCATAAAGATCTCTGTACAGAGTCAGAAAGCAATGATTGAATGGATCTTATACATTCCCTTTGATATTAATTTCTCATTGTGAAAAAAAAATTGGCATTTCAGTTTGATATATTATTTTCTTTAGCTTGTTTCAGGTAAGATGTGGATTCATTCTCAGGCCTGACAAATTTTAATTTCTGGCTTTGTCCTGCGAGGGACCACAGTAATACTGTCAAGGTAAGGAATATCATACTAAGGAGGTGTCGAGAAGACCTTAGTAACCATGCATGGTCTGCCTCAAAAGCTCTCCTCGAACTTGAGCTTGCATTTCATCTCTTTGAACTTCTGTAGCCATTGGAAATTCTTCCGAATATCAGGGATTGCTCTAAATTAGCAGCCAGTGCTAGCTGCACTGTTGGGTACCTGGTCTCTGACACTTTGCCTCCCAATCCTGGGAGCCTCTCACCTTAGGTCCTGTGGCATTCTCTGCTTAGCAAAGGGTAGCCAAGTCTTCTTTCTACAAAGGTGTGGGCCCTTTGCATGTGGCCATGATGGATGTGATAACATCTAGCACAGTGCCTAGCATATAGTGCGTTGACTCTCAATCTGAGGGGCCCCTCTACTTCTGTCATTGGCTACCCTGATAAGGTTGGAAGATACCAAGTTCAGTGAAGGTTCAGACTTTTTCCCCATATTGTTAGACACTCTTCTCAGTTATCTACAGGTACTAGATGAGAATTTTTTTTATGGGAAATTGTGTCTTCTCAGTGTTTCCCTCCTTCCTCCTTCCCCTAAAGAGATCTGTGCATCATTTCTTCTTTTGCTGGCCCTGGGTAAAAATATATTACACACAGAATAGTAGCAACACATTAACAGTGGGGTTGTTTCCACGTGGTGTGCTCGTGAAGCATTTCTTTCTAAAGGGATTCAAGATACAAAAAAAAAAAAAAAAAGTGCTAATAAAGACTGCAATTTTACCAAAAACCTGAGCGTTTATTGCTTTTAATTTTACTCTAGAAGTTGAGGACTCCTTGAATGAAGGGAAAGTTGTGAATGAAATTCTGTTCAGCCTTCCTTTAGAAATATCCATGGACACCTACTCCATCAGTTGTGGCTAAATGCAGAGCTATTCACCCTTTTAGTATCAAGACAAGATGCACTTCGAATTTAAGTCCATAAACATTTAAACTCAGTCACTCTAAACCTAGTGTGGCCCTGACTTGTATTTTCTCATTTCCAGTGACGGCACCATTTTTTAAAAGAGCCTGCTGAGTGAACTGGTTGAATGGAGTGCCATGAAGGTCTTTAATAAATTATAGGTGGATTTATGGGTTCTGCTCGGGGCCAAGGTAGGTTGGCTGAGTTGAAATGAAATGAGACATATTCATTCAGAAGGTCCAGTGGGTCCTCAGTATTAAGGAAAGAAGATTCATGAACAGATGCTATGTTTTTCACCTCATAGGCTTCCTATTCTACATGGACAATTGTCTCTAGGATTGAATAATCCCATCACATGAATGGGACACATTGTCTAGTTGGTTACTTAGGACAATTTCTTCAGAGTAACCCAAACTTACCTTATGTAAAATCATAGGCATGAGCAAACTCTCAAAACCAACCCCATGGTTAAAACAGGAAAGCCTCAAAGCAATCCAAGATGGATGGGCCTCGTTTGTATTCTTATCATCTCTAAGAACAGGTATGTCACAACCTCTCTTGTGACTGGTGTTTCCCAGCCTGGATTACATTTTCTACCTCCCATGCTCTCATTAGGAGGAAGAGATGACCATAGATGATGGGTGAAAGCTTCTGCTGAGCTCGGCCACTTGTAGGGATGTTGTTGACTTTGTCAGTCCATTGTGACTTTCCATACACATTTATAAGTGAACCTCCTGTGAACTGTGCTCCCAAGAAAAGTGTGAAGATGAGAAGGAGTGAGAATCTAAATTCGACAACAGTGTTTCCCTAAACCGGGGCCAGAGTGTTGGCAGAAGCTGTGATGTTTGGCAATTATTGCTGAAATAACTGGGATTCTTGAAGGAGTGTTCAGGAATCGTGAAGATTATGGATGTTGAATATGTATATTGAAAGGGAGAGAGCTGTCCTATCTCCCACTGAAAGCAGTTACATGGGCCTAATTCCTCCCTGAGCACTAATGATGTGCATCGGGCCTCCCCTTTCCTTGACATGAGTTTCTCTTCAACTCTCTCTTTGGGATGGTTGATAATTAACATGGGGGTTTGCTATCTGCCTTCATTGAACTTGTGTGGTCATTTTATGCTGCTCAGCCCAGCGATCTAGCTAGTGACATCATTGGGCTAATGACTAATGTGCCTGAAGCAAAACAAGGACAATTCTATCTAAAAGAAAATTTTCTTCCCTTATTTTCCTCTTCCAGAAGATCATTGGGATGGCTAGAATTTATATGTTGTGCATGCAGTAGAAGAGCTTCTGGTAGATAGTGCAAAGGACAAGGAAAAAAATAAAGAAGGGAAGATAATGAGCAATCTCCTCTTTGTTGGAAAAAATATTTGCTGTTTTTCTGCCTCCGAAGTTTTCTGTAACGTTTCCTAGAATGTTAACCTAGAAGCTCGAGTGCTTTCTGGTGGGTTTCTTTGAAGGTCCTACTCTGTGGAGAAAGGCCAACAAAAGAGCACTTCCTGATGCAGGGGATGGAACCATCTCTCTTTGCTCTAGAATCAAGTTGTAACACGAGTCTGGACATTTGTCAGGGGGTGTCTTAACACTGGAAGCATAGGCAAGTAAGAAAGAAATGGAATTAGTGATTGAAGCGCATTGATATTGTTGGGATCTTGATACACATTGCCAGTTTGCACCCGAGAGACGTTATACCAGTTATCCACACGCTAGCTCTGTCAGAGCATGCTCACCACCAGTATTGTTACCTTTCACATCTTTACAAATGTGATAGACTGAAAAAGACATTGACCCAGACTCAAAAGGCAGCTTACTGTATGGTTCTATTTCCGTGACATACCAGAGAAGGAAAAACTATCAGGGAAAAAAGTTGGATTGGGGTTTGGGTGTGAGAAGGATTGACAGGAGAGAGATCTGAGGGAATTTCTTAGGGCTGATGGAAATGTTCTATATCTCGATTTTGCTGGTGCTTTCACGACTATACATTTGTCAAAACTCACTGAACTATACATTTGAAAAGGGTGAATTTTACTGTACATAAATTATACTTCAATAAACCTGACTTTAAAAATGACATTGCCTTGTGGTTTTAAGTCACAGTTCTTTTGCAGTGAAATTGAACAGCTTTATATTTATTTGCCATTTGTATTCCTTCTTTGGAGAATTGTCTTTTCATCCCATTGCAGAATTGTCTATGGACTCTGAGCCTTTTTTCTATTAATCGGGGTGATCTTTTAATATCGTCTGTCAAACTTGTTAAAAATATTTTTTTAATTTCTTTTTTCACTTTATTTGTGACTATTTTACATCTTTATTTGATCTAGCCAAATTTATTGACTTTTACTCTAATGGTTCCTTTACTTTTTTAGAAGAACTTCCCGATAGAAACCTTTGGAACACGGAAATGTCTCAGTACATGCTACTTTAGTTTCTCTTGGGAATTCACCAGGTAGGCTGTGGGTAGACTTTTCAAATTAAAAGAAGTAAACAACCCCTCTGTGCATCAGCGTAGTTGTCGACCTCCCTAAAAGACGCTCATTGGGCTCACGGCTCATCCTCTCTTCCTGCTCCTCGGGGCTCCACTGGGCTGAGAGCCGAGCCACACCCTGGCCTCACCGACTCTCTCTCTCCCGCCCCCGCAGCGGCAGCGGCAACAGTGGTTTAGACCCAGGGCCCCGGGAAGTGATTTATAGCAATAGAAATCGACGAAAGCCTCAATCAGTTGAAAACCTCATTTACCATTTCCCGCTGCTCTCCAGTTTTTGGAAGTTCTGTTTTGTCCTGATTTGCTCCATAATGAGATTTGGGGAAAAAACTATGACCCCACCTGTACATTCCAGTAATTAATTATTTATTTAGTTATTTATTTTAAATATTTTATTTATTTATTTTAGAGAGAGAGAAAGAGAGAGACAGCGAGCGAGCAGGGGGAGGAGCAGAGCAAGAGGGAGAGAGAATCTCCAGCAGACTACGCGCCGAGTGCAGAGCTGGACACGGGGCTCGATCCCAAGACCCTAAGATCAGGGCCTGAGCCGAAACCAAAAGTCGGATGGTTAACCAGCTGTGTCACCCAGGTGCCCCTCAGTAATTATTTACTGAATGCTGACCATGTGCCTGGAGTGTGGCCGGGTGCTCGACGTACAGTGGCGGGTGAGATAGACTAAGTTTTTGTCCTCATAGCACTTACAGGCTGGTTATGCCAATAGTCAATGAGTAAGTATCAAATTGTGACATAAGATAATTGGCAATTATGATAAATGCTTTGACAGGAACAAAGAGGATGTTGTCCCCCTGTCGAAGTGGGGGTGCAGAGAGTGGCAGGGTTCTCCCTTTTCTCACACCAATCTGAAAAGTTTTATTTGGCCCCAAGCTTCCTATAAATTTTCACTTCTAGGAAGACTTCAGCAGAAGAAAAATGTTTGCAAAACCAGTGCCCTGTGGAATTGTAAACAAATGTGAGGCTCTGAGTGAGCTTGGCCAAGGCCACGTGTCTTCATCGTGTATTACCTGTCCCGGGGGTTGCTGTGAGAATTAGCAAAACTAGGTGTCAAAGAGGCAGTAGGGAGGCTGGCTGATGACTCTGGAGGCAGACAACTGGGGTTCAAATCCTGGCTCCTCCATGTAATAGCTACTGTTGTCTCGGGGAAGTTCTTTATCCCCCCTGTGCCTCAGTTTTCTAGTATAGCTAACAGGGGTTGTAAATAGTGTCTACCTCTTAGGGTTGATCTGAGAATTAAGAGAGAAGATACGTAGCTTTTTCAGTAGTGCATGGTGTGTGGCAAGTGTTTGGTCAAAGCTAGCTTCTGCCATCGCCACCATATCATCACTGGGTTTGGGTCCTAACATAAGAATGAACAAATCTCTCATGTACTATAACCATGTAGTTAGATTGTTCTGAAACAGCCAAGCCCTGGGACTGTGAGCAATAGATACATGGAATAAAGAGAAATGTGGGCAGCACATTTCTGTGGCTATCGACTCTGTGTGAAAGGGGTCAGGGATCTCAGCTCAGTTCCAATCCCATATCCCCTTCCCCGCTTTACTGGGGAAATGATCTTGAAGGAGGGCCAACTGCACTCTGAGTAGATAGAACAGCTTTGGCTACGGCCCAGCTCCACCACCCAGGCACAGAGGAGAGCTCTCTGCTGTCTCTTGAGTGATTTAGCTTTATTGGCTATTGTCTCTCTCTCCAAACTGCCTTCAGGATGAATGTCGTGGCCAGAACTTATAGAGGACACCAGCTTCCCAAGGAGTTCACGGGATGCGGATATTCTCTCCGTTTATGAAATAGCCTTCAAATTGACCATTAGTGGAGGCTGTATTTTGCACGTTATGAAGAGGAAATTACAGTGCATTAGAAGTTCTGCACTGCGGCTTAGGCAGTGCATTAGAGGTGGGATACAGGCTGGGGTGCTTTCCTACTGGGCATAATACCCAATTTATTTTCATTTACATTACTTTTCCTACATCACTGACTGCACGAGGCATGAAACTGTTAAATGCAAGCAATTCCCAATTGCTTGGCACAAATAGAAATGTTTAATGAATAATAATAAAAAAGGAGCCTATGGATGAAACCAATATGCAAAAATTATGAGAGCATGTTAATCAATTTTTCTCATTGCATAGAGCTCAACGAGCCTTCTTTTTCTCTTTCTCCCTCCCTCTCTCCCTTCTTCTCTCCTCCCCTCCCTGCCTCCTCTTTCTTCCTTTCTAAGTTCTTTTTTTTTTTTTAAGATTTTATTTATTTATTTGAGAGAGAGAGAGAGCATGAGAGAGAGGGAGAGCACAAGCAGGGGGAAGGGGCAGAGGGAGAAGCAGGCTCCCCGCTGAGTAGGGAACCCAATGCGGGACTTGATCCCAGGACCCTGGGATCATGACCTGAGCCAAAGGCAGACGCTTAACTGAGCCACCCAGGCGCCCCTGTGTAAGTTCTTTTTGAAAAGACAAAGCAAATATATTTAAGTGGAACAAAATAGAGTAGTATAGTATTATTAACACAACAGATAAAATGCATGAATGTGAAAGGTTTTATCTGGAGAATTTCGAGAGAAGAAGGAAGGAAGGAGGGAGGGAGGGAAGGCAGAAAGGAAGGAAGGAGGGAGGGAGGGAGGGAAGGAAGGGAGGCACCTGGGCCGCTCAGTCGGTTAAGCATCTGATTCTTGTTTTCAGCTCAGGTCATGATTGAAGCGCTGTGAGATCAGGCTTCGTGCTCAGCAGGGAGTCTGCTTGTGATTCTCTTTCTCCCTCTCCCTCTGCCCCTCTCCACCCTCTCTAAAAGAAAAAGACAAGACTCTATTCCCTTCAGCTCTATGAATGGGGGCAGTTTGGCTGCTGGTATGAAAGGGGATTTTAATTTATGCATCTCATCTTAGTAACAGTTACATCTAATTAATGTTTTCCCAGCCTTTGGCTTGTTAGGAGAGTCAGCTTAGAAAAAAGGAAGACTGGCTCATGCAGGGGAGGTTCATCAGCACCACATTCCAAAGCTTCTGGTTCCCTTGTGGCTTCCCTTAAGCAGGATTGGATTTTTAAAGCCTCCATCAAAATGGATGGATCTTCCCCCCCCTCCCCTATAGTTTTACTCCCACTTCATAACTTCACAGCATATGCTGGGGTAGAAGAGGGGTGTTGTTAACGAGATCTCTGTTGGAATCCAGACTCTCATGAGCAGTATGACTGAGCAAAATGACTTTAACCTCTCTGGTCCTCAGTTTCCTTCTTTACAAAATGAGCAACAGATATCTGTCTCTCGTGGTTATTTCCCACATTCTGATAACAGAAGCTCAAGTATATACAAATATACATAGAAAAGAGACTGGAAGGAAAAAGAACAGAATGTCAGTAGTGGCTGTTTATTTTTCCTTTTTGTTCTGCATTTTCAACTTTCTATATAGGCAAGCATTATCTTTCAATAGGAAAATTATAGTTTACAAAAGCCATCTTTTCTTGTTTGAGCAAACGTGGATTGTAATAATACCTATTGATTTTCCTTTTCCTTTTTTTAAGATTTTATTTATTTATTTCTTTGTTCCATACAATCTGCCCCTCTCTCTTTTGAAAGGAGAGCAGATGTGGGCTGTATTAGTTTCTAATTGCTGCTGTAACAAATAACAAGTTTAGTGGCTTAAAACCACACAAATGTATTCTCTTACAGTTCTGGAGATGAGAAGTCTTGAAATGAGTCTTAAAGAGCTCAACTCAAGGTGTGGGAAGGGCCGGTTCTTTGGAGAATGTGAAGGGAGAATCCATTTCTTTGTGGGGTTTTTTTCAGCTTTTTGGGGGCTGCCTGTATACCTTGCTTTGTGGCTCCTTCTCCATCTTCAAAGCCCATGATTCCAGTCTGCTTCCGGCATTTCGTTCACCATAGAAGGAGACATGCCTGGATAATCTGCCATTATCTCCCCATCTCAAGATCCTTATTCATACCTGCAAAGTCCATTTTGTCATCTAAGGTAACATATGGACATCTTTAAGTGGGAGGCTGTCATTCAGCCTAACACACAGAGTTTATTAAGAGGTGAAGAGCTAAATAAAAACTGAGCAAGAAAAAAAGCAACAAAGTTTCTGGTAATGTGAAATAACAAACCAGGTACTTTATGCAGAATATCTGTTCAATTCTTACTGTACTGGACCAAGTGCTGGACCAAGTGCCCTGGCAGGAAATACAAGGCATTTGGGTCTGGTGTGAATACAGAAGCTGATGTATTCTATTATAAAAAACAAAATCATGGGGCATCTGGGTGGCTCAGTCAGTTAAGCGTCTAGCTCTTGATTTCAGCTCAGGTCATGATCTCAGGGCTGTGGGATTGAGCCCCACATCCGGCTCCACACTCAGTGGGGAGTCTGCTCAAGATTCTCTCTCTCCTCTCCTTCTGCCCCTCCTCCCTACTCGTGCTCTCTCTCTCCCTCTCTCTAAAATAAAAAATAAATCTTAAACAACAACAACAACAACAAAATCATGACACACAACAGTGAAAAATTATCAAACCCCTTCTCCCAATATCTTTAAGGGGCCAGAAATTCAGTCTAAGATGATGATTATTATTTCTTTGAAATATCAATTCTTACTGTTGAAAGGCATTAGAAAGACCCATGTCAGGGATTATTCCTTGATTCAAAAGCAGCCTATTTTCTCCAGCTTGGTATGAAGATGTGCCAGGAATGATTTTTTTTAAAAAGCAAAAAAAGTTCAAATTATTTGTTGTTGCAAAAATGCCACAGGTTATTAAACTAACATCAGGAATGGATATAATCAGATCTCATCTATTATTAATGAGGTTCTGCCTTAATGTGGTCATTATCGGTATGTGCCTCATACCTAGAAGCTACCATCTAACATAATAACAACCTGAAATAATGAGTTGCCAGCATGATATTTTTCTTTTGTGAAGGGTTATACCTATAGGGTTGCTTTTTCCTTTCCTTAGAACAACAACAATAATAATAAACTGTAACATTTTAGACAGAGACAGGTGTAAGTTTTATTTGTAATATAATGGTTACTGCTTAACATCTTTACAGTTAAGATTTGTTACACAGCCAACACAAAAATGTTTTGGAAACCATATTATTACTCCTTAATAATGATGGTCTAAGAGCCAGAAAAACTCGTATAACTTTTATAACATCTACTGTGTGGGTGCCTGGGTGTCAAAGAGATAGAGAGAGACAGAGACAGAGAAAGCGAGAGACACATACACCCACACACACAGACCCCACCCCCCCCCACACACACACAACAGAGTTCCGAGATATGACTATACTTATAGGTCAATTTACTAATAACTTTAAAAATATATTTTTTTCTCATAGACAAGACTTTTAACTGCAATCCCTTCCTTTCTCTAAGGCACAGGCTCAGAAAAGACATAAATTAAGCCTTTGTGAACGGAAGCAGAACCAGACCACGTCCTGAATAGTTTAGCTTTCTTTGGAGCAGGTTATTACAAATAGTTGTGCTGAGGCTTGCTCACAAAATCCTATTTAATCCTTAATGCAGTCAAATTCTATGGGGTGCAGTCACCTAGAGACCAGATTAGGCAAACTTAAGTGTCAGGAATGAGAGTGAATGCAGAAATAAGGGGATGAGACCCAAGAATCTGAGCACCTAACAACAAAATCCATTGAGAAGCACTCAAGTTTGGCCAATTATAACCCTCACCTCTCCAGTGGTTATTGCACAATTCTACTGCTCTCTCCTGTCGGTGCTAGGCTCTGCTTCCTCACAATCTGCTTGCTTCCAGCTCTGCACTATGACTTTTGCTCTTCCTGCCTGGGTTCGGAGCAGCCTCTGGGATCTCTCCAGATTATTCCTCAGACTTGAGCTCTCCGTAGCGTGAGCGCTATTGCCCAGGTGCGGCAATCTGGAAGCTCTCTTCTCTTCCGGCTCCTTCAGCACCAGGCTTTCCTGCTTCTTTCCCACTGCGCTCTGCTGGATCCTGTGCCTCCACCCGCCCTAGAAACACTGTCATTCCCCAGGCTCCCATTCTTGTCTAGCTTCCGTCTCTGCGAATGAGATCTGACTTGAATTTTCACCCACTCACCACATGGCTCCACACCAGTGTCCCCCCAGCCTCACAAACCAGGTAAGTCCAGTTTTGCTCATTAGCTACTCTTCTCTCTCCATCTTCTGTCCTCACCTACTCTGTTCTTACTGACCCTCTTGGCTAAAGGCCTCACCTTCTTCTGACTCCTCAGTCTGGAAACACCTTTTTCTTCCTTTGCTAAGTTCCCTAAATCCTGAATTCTGCACTTTCTTGTTTGACGAGGAAACACATGTCTCCCGTCATTCCCAGTTCCTGCTATCATTGCCGGATGGTTATAGTAACCACTTAACTGATTTCTCTACCCCCAGACCAGCCTTCATTCTGCTGCTAGGACTAACTTCCACTGGTGGACTCACGATACTTTGAGTAGTATTACTCTGTATAGTAGCTGCTCAGCAAATGTTACTTCATTATTTCCTTGGCTTCGGTGACTTTATCTGGTAAACCGGAAGGTTTAGACTACACAGCTTTAAAATCTAGCTTTCATCTGATATTGTGTATGCCTCTAAGAAGTAAAAGATGGGGTTTTCATCTGACTTCTGCCGGAACATCTTATGATGAATCTGGGCCCATGCCTAAAGAATGATGCCAACATTTGAGAGCCATTTTTCACTCTGAACCTCTTTCTCTCTGCTCATGGCTTTAGCCAATGCCAGAATATCTGAAGCTCTAAAATAAGTGATAACTTAGAATACAGGATGTACTCTGCTGAGAAATAGGACATTGGGCTATTTTCTATAGGGTGGATTGTTTGAAATATGTTCTTCGTATCTATAAAATAAGGAGGTTGAATTAGTGAGCTCTCATGCTGTTTCCAAAAAGTCAGTGTCTCTTTGGAACCTCATTTATATGCTGAATTGGGTTTTTTTTAATGACCTATCTTGCGGCACCTGGGTGGTTCAGTCAGTTGAGCATCGGGTTCTTGATCTCAGCTCAGGTCTAGATCTCAGAGTTGTGAGTTCAAGCCCTGTTTTGGGCTCCATGCTGGGTGTGGAGCCTACTTAAACAAAATAGTAAAAAAACTAAAATGACTTATCTCATAGAATCACCACTTTTGTGTGTGTAATCTTTATGGTTTTCCTAGGGGTGACCATGATGACACAGCTCTCCTTTCTCCGACCGTAAGGTGTGTAGTGGTTCAAGGCCCCAAATGCTGGCCTTGGAAATCCATCCCTGCATTTTCATGAGGCCATGCCCTCCCCACCCCGACCCCACCTGCTCCCAGCCAGTGACTGGGGAGGCAGGGCGGGGAGTGGGGGGGGCGGGGATGGCTAAGAAACAAAGCACACCCATCACTGGGAGGTGCCTGGCTCTGCTCATGAGCAACTGGCTCAAGAACTCCCCCTCTGCCTTGCTGAACTTTGCTTAGAACTGCACTGCATTCCCCAATACTTCTATCCATTCCTCCTTTCTTCCTTTTCCTCTCTCACTGAGGGTAAGACCTGTAGAACCAGTCTCACCCAGCTTTTCTTCATTTTTTCTCATAAGCATGACCCATGTCTTGGATACTGCTTCTTGATGAGCTGCATTGATTTGCAACCTATATTTGGTACCATAAGAAATTCACCTCTCTCCATGGAAGAAAATGGAAAATTGGGTCTGGTTTTATATCATCTGTACAACTACAACCATTCCCTCAGACTGTTTTCTCCATAGCAAAAGTATCCATTCACCTTTTTCTTAAATAAGTTTTTCTCCCCTAAGCTACAAAAAACACATAGCATTTGCAGAAAATACACATATGTAAAAGGAAGAAAATAAAATTATCCATAATTCTTCTGTCCCCCAAATAACCACTGCTTTCAGGTCTTTTCTGCCATATGCAAGTAATTCTTCCATAACAACAACAAATACAAGTTGATACAAATAATGGTTTAGTGGAGGAGTTGGCAGACTTTTTCTGTGAAGGGCCAGATTAATGAACGTTTCCACTTTTATTGGCCATGCAGACTCTGTTGCAGACTTTCGACTCTGGCCAGATTGGACGAAAGTAGCCATAGACAATATGTAAACGAGAATGTGGCTGTGTTGCAATAAAACTTTATTTAAAAGCCAGGTGGGGGGCTGAAGTTGGCCTTGGGGCCACAGTTCGCTGAGCCATGATTTTGTAAAAGAAAAGATCTTGTAGGAAGACGGTATCTGTGGCTCAGTGAGGATTTTCAGACCTTAAAACGACCCATGGGAGCCTGTAGAAATCAGCCTGAGACTTTGGCGAAGGGGCAGCTGCAGCAGAGGGCCCTAACGGGGTCTTGAGGGGAGTGGGCTGCTACAGGCATGGCCAGCTTACCTCTGTCTGGGAGGTCCCAGGCCACAGGACACAGGCCTGACGATGTGTGAGAGGCCTATCGTGTGGAACTTCCCCGGAAGGACTAGCTGTGACTTCAAGTGGGAAGAAGTACTAAGCTGACAGCTACACTGGGGTCTTCTGCTGTTGTCAGGCATGAGTTAAGTGGGTTTCCAACATTTCCCTAACGTGCTTTTCCTGTTTAATTTTGTGACTGCATAAACTTTCATAGCAAATAAGGAGTCAGGGCTGCAGCCCAAATGTTATGGACTCTTTATGTATCTGGAGAGCCTGTGGAGTGCGACTCTGCATCCTAAGGGCACGCTTAACCAGGCGCCGGCTGGGCCTGCAAGCTTGTTTTGGCTGGAAGAGGGATTCTGCAGAAAGTGAGGGGAACCCACCAGAGAGCTCCTTGGCCTCACTGTCCAGAACGCTCCTCAGTAGTGCTTTCCCCAAGACCTAACAGGTGTTCCTCTTGGGTCAGAGTGAATTTGTCCCTCCGCTAGATTTCTGACTCTGTCTGTCTCGATTTGAGTGTTGAAGGATAAATTCCTACCTAGGAGTCCTGTTTTCAACATCCACACTTGATACTCCTATTTGTCCACGGAAATCAACGTTGACTACCTATTTTCCAGTCCATCTGCTGGGATGGCTCGGTGCCCAATTCTTGGCAGGGCAGGCCTGCTCCAAAGGGCTGGGGTTTCAGTGCACTGTGTTTGGAGGGACGGCTGTGAGGTCTGGGGAAGGGAGGGGGCCTGGAAGGAGAAGAGCGGCAGGAAGTTGCTTTTGCTGGCATTGCCTCCAGTCTCAGCCTCCTGGCCCCTTACCTCAGCAGACCTTGGTTTAGGGGTGAAGCCCTTTAGAAAACCTCAGCAGGAATTGCATGTCTGCATGAAGAATGGTGAATGTTGGAATCTGGCTTCCATGCTCTCCCCAACCACAAATACCTAGAGGAATCATCACCCAAAATAAAACATAGGGAAGTGGAAAAAGCAGATGACAGCAGAGGGTCACCCTGAAAAATGTGTGCAGGTGTGGGTGTGCGTGCATGTCCATACATGCACACTGTTAGTGTTTCTGCAGGTAGGTGGTAGGATTATAGGTGATTTTTATTTCTCATTTCTTTTTTATTATCTGCTTTTACATTTTTCTATGATAGATATATATGGATGACAACAAAAAAGCAAAGCAAAACAACAATAGCTTCAGAATATTAGGTATAAGAAAAAGACTTCAACCTGACTCCTCACTGATAAAGAATTTCCAAGCCTTCTGTAAAATGTCAGTCAACTAATGCTGGTGAAGTTCAGGTTGGAACTTTAGGACACAAGACAAAAATCCTGAAAACAGAGGAGTTGGTGCAGTGACTGGAGCAAGGGAGCGTGTAATGTGGATTCTGGAAAAGCTGGGGTGGGCGGTGTTGAAGCAGAGCCAGACTTTTGGTGGAGACTCACAGTATCTGTTACTTGCCCTGAGGAGCCTTCAACTGTCCCCCACCGTACCCATCCCAGCTTTCTCTGGAAGAGTTGGTTGCTCCCCACGGAGTTTAACTCCACAGAAACCTTTTGCAGGCTGCCATGGGAGTGGTTTTTCCAGTTAGGTGGGATTCATTGATACATTCCAGCCCCTTTCTCTAGAGGTACATGGGTTCTCTGATGGAAGGAATCATTCCCCCAGTGCTTAGAAGAGAACCTGGTTCATGGTGGATGCTCAAAACAAATCTTTCTCCTCCCCCAGCCAGAAAAGCTTTTTGTTGTTGTTGTTGTATTTGTTGTTTTACTGCTTTAGTTTATTTCTGTTTTTCTTTGCAGTAAAGTATATATAACATAAAATTTATCATCTTTCTTTTTTTGAAAAGTTTATTTATTTAAGCAATCTCTACACCCAACATGGGGCTTGAACTCACACCCCAGGGATCAAGAGCTGCATGCTCTACCTACTGAGCCAGTGAGGTGCCTCTAAAATTTACCATCTTAATCATTTTTTAAGCATATAGTTTAGTGTTGTTAAGTACATTCCTGTTGTTGTGTGACCATCACCACTATGGATCTCCAGAACTCACTCATCTTTCTCAACTGAAACTTCATACCCATTAAAGAATAATTTTCCATTCCTCCTTCCACTCAGTCTCTGGCAACTACCATTCTATTTTCTGTTTCTGTGAGTCTGAATATTCTAGATGATTCATATAATGGAAACTATACAATATTTGTCTTTTCGTGACTGGTTTACTTCACTTATTTTAACGTCCTCAATGTTCATCCATGTTTTAGTATGTGTCAGAATTTCCTTCCATTTTAAGGCTGAATAATACTCCATTGTAGTATATAGTCCATTTTGTTTATCCCTTTGTCTTGTCGATGGACACTTGAGTTGCTTCCACCTTTTGGCTACATGAATAATGCTGCTATTATGAATATGGATGCACAAATATCTGCTCAAGTGACGACTTTCACTTTTGGGGAGTATTCACCTGGAAGTGGAATTGCTCAGAAAACTACTTTTTAAAGTATAGCTGTAGCTTACCATGAAGTAGAAGGAAGATGTGAGAGGGTTGGAGCCCAGATGTAATTGGAGAACTGCCTACCGAATCAGAAACTTTCTGGGAGCTGGGCTAGCAGTCTGTATTTTTTATAAGTACCCTAGGTAATTCTGGTGACAAGCTGGGCTTGGGGATCATAGAATGCCCTCTCCATGATTTTCAAGGTCTTTTCCCACTTTGCAATTGGATCAAACTCAGTTACCCCTGCTACCCATGGGCATCTGTGAAGTCCTTGGATATTTCCCTGGCAGATGGAAAACAGAATTTTATGAGTGGCTCACTATCTAATTCTCACAAAAGGAGTCAGAATGGTAAATGGAACTATACCTACTAATGGGTTGTTTTTGTCCATGAGGGGAAGCAGAAGTCCCCAAATTACACCTTAGGTACTTTGTTACATCACTATCTTTGTTCTTGATGTGTTCAGTATACCATGCAGATCTAGAGTAAGACCAGCTACCACTGATTATACAAAGAATATTCTTGGTATTCTTTTAGAAATATTGCATTCAATTTCCCCAAAATCTTGCAAGGCAGGTATTCCATTTTAGAAATGAGGACACTAAGGCATCAAGAGCTTATGCAACTTGTCTTCAGTCACATGGTAATACACCTGTTTGTACATATGTAATGACATATCAGAAATTTAGTGTTTAGGGGTGCCTGGGTGGCTCAGTTGGTTAAATGGCTGCCTTCAGCTCAGGTCATGATCTTAGAGTCCTGGGATCGAGCCCCATATCGGACTCCTTACTCAGTGGAGCGTCTGCTTCTCCCTCTCCCTCTGCTGTTTTCTCGCCCTCACTCTTTCTCTGTCAAATAAATGAATAAAATCTTAAAAAAAAAAAAGAAAGAAATTTAGGGTTTAAAGGAAATCCAATCCGGTGCCCTCATTTTCCATAGAGGCTGAGGGGTGAAGTGTCCAGCAGAGGACTAGTGGTGGACAGCACTGGGATCACAGTTCATATATCCTCATTGACTTTCTAATGTGTCTGTAGAGACTCACTCCCTTGAAAAATTTTTTAAAGATTTTATTTATTTTTTTGAGAGAGAGAGAGTGCGAGCATTCATAAGCTGGGGGCAGAGGAAGAGGGAGAGAGAATCTTAAGCAGACTTTGCGCTGAGGGCAGAGCCCAACACAGGGCTTGATCCCAGGACCCCGAGATCACAACCCGAGCCAAAATCAAGTGTTGGACACTCAACCGATTGAGCCACCAAGGTGCCCCCCCTCGATTTTTTTTTTTTTTTTATGTTTCTTCCCAGGTAGTCTGTGAGTTTCTTAGAGGAATGACCTCATCTTATACCTCAGCATCCCATTGTACCAAGGAAGGGGCTAGGCAGGTAACGGGGGTGACTGCCACATCTGGCCTGCAGGATGACCCCCACCCCCCAAAAACGGTATAATTTATATCTAGGAATGCTGTTCCTATTTACTATCTCTGTAGTGGGAAGGTACATGGGATTTAGAGCTCCAAAGACTTGGATTTGAATTTCATTTCACTGTTTACTACTGAAGAGGCTTAGAACATGCCACCCCAAAATATCCCACTTGTGTGTAAGGATTATTTTGAGTTGAAGGTAATTGAGAATCAACAGGTGCAGGAAGGGTTCTCTGCCCTCTCCGCAAGTTGTCTAAAAGCAGGGCCTAGATTTCCCTTCGTGAGAGTGTCCACCTTCTGCCAGGAAGGGGAGAGCACTCCTATTACCAGAAATGGAGAGTCAGCCCTGAGACAAGCTTGCGTAAACAGACCTTACTAAAATAACCTTTGTCTTCCTTTAGTTCCTCCATACATTTCCTAGTCACTTCACCACAACTTATTATCTCTTGAAGACCCTTTCCTTTGTCACCATGGTATATAAGCCCCAGAGGCTGCCTGCTTCTTTGAGTTTCACTGTGTGAACTCCTGGGCATGTACATGTTAATAAAAATTGTGTGCCTGTTCTCCTGTTAGTCTATCTTTTGTTTAATTTATAGGCCCTCATACAGTGAACCTAAGAGGATGGAGGAAAAGTTTTTTCTCCCTGATACTTTGAGATCTTGAGCAAATTATTAAACTCTCAGCCTCGATTTCCACATCTGTAAAATGGAGAGGTTAATATCTACTTGAAAGGTTTATTAGAAATAGAAATAAAAGCACACTTCACAGAGCCGGATACATATCGGACACGGTAAATATTTGATCTTTCCCCACCTCCCTCCTAGGAGAAAGCTCATCAGTCTCAAGGAGAAGGCTGGTTCATAATCACAGGGGTAGGCATTGCTAGTGCAATTGAAGCAATTGGAAGGTGAAGTAAAGGTCAAATTTTTGACCCAGAAAATGTGTCTGTTTGTAGCAAATCAACGGAAGATCCCATGTTCAAGAGCAGTATTCACATAACCAAAAGGTGAAAGCATCTCAAGTGTCCATCGACAGGTGAATAAATAAACAAAATGGGGGCCATGCCTACAATGGAATATTTTTCAGCCATAAAAAGAAGGACATTCTGACACATGCTACAACATAGATGAACCTGGGGGACATTATGCTAAGTGAAGTAAACCAGTCACAAAAGACAAATACTGTGCAATTCTACTCATATGGCATAACTAGGCAGTCAAAGCCACGGTGACAGAAAGTAGAATGATTTGCCAGAGGCTAGGGGCAGGGAGAATAAAGAGTTGTTGTTTAATGAATACAGACTTTCTGTTTTGCAAGGTGAAGAAATTCTGGAGACTGGTTGCATTGCACAACAATGAATATGCTTAACGCCACTGAACTATACACTTAAAAATGGCTTGCATGGTAAATTTTATATGTATGTTATCACAATTAAAAATTAAAAAGGGAAGAGTCCAGGAACAATAAATATTATTTTATTCCAGCAGCACATAAAACCACATCTTTTCTTTCTGAGTCCAACCTGGGAAGTCATTTCCGTGGCGGCAGAATTCCATCTGTGATGCAACAGGTGAGAAATAGCTTCATAATTTTCAGATTAGCAGACTTTCTCTGCTAATGTCTCACTAATTACCATGTAGACTTAGCATTGAACCATAATTATTATCAGTTAATTAGACCTTAAAATGTATCTTTGATAACACCTCTGGCATTTAATTATGTAACTGGTAACTTATGAATGTTATTAAGAGGATATATGACTACAGTAAAGTGTAATTAGATCTCGTTTTTGTTTCTTGATATCATATTGATTCTGATAATAGTGTTGTAGTTTTTACAGCTTATATGGAAATGGTCATATTAAATTGATAGTCTATAATGCAAATGCACATTTTAGCAAATATTTAAAAAGCATATTAAAAAGAAAGAGTCTGTGGGAAAAGGAAAAGTAGATATTTTTCTTGATATCGTTCATCAAGTTCACAGTAAATACACAGCCTATTTTCAAGGCCACTTTTTGCCTACAAACAAATAGTATTCAAGAATTTATGTAATAAAAACTTAATTCTTACTGTTGGAAAACAGAAAAAAACCCTACCAAACTGTTGCCAATATTGTGAGAGTAACAAATATGTTTCCCCAATAGTTGTAGGCACATCAACTCACTTTTCAAATGGCCTATTGCCATTTAGGAAAATATGTAGTGAATCTTTTTGTAAAATGAAGAATCCCTTTTTAAAATAATGTGGTTAATTTCCTCTCTTTATGGGAGAATTAAAGTCAGCTTGTCTAGTTAGATTGGCCAGTAGATGCTAAGCCCCTCAAGGGCAATGTTCTGTCCCTTTTACATCTTAATATCATTTACAGTTCTTAATAAGGTGGTTCATACAGAGTAGTCTTTTTTTTCCCAGCTTTATTGAGGTATAATTGACAAAATTGTTAGATATTGAAAGTGCACATCATGGGGCGCCTGGGTGGCTTAGTCGTTAAGTGTCTGCCTTCGGCTCAGGTCATGAATCCAGGGTCCTGGGATCTAGCCCCGCATCGGGCTCCCTGCTCGGCGGGAAGCCTGCTTCTCCCTCTCCTACTCCCCCTGCTTGTGTTCCTGCTCTCGCTGTCTCTCTCTCTGTCAAATAAATAAAAATAAATCTTTAAAGTGCACATCATGATGATTTGAGATATATATATGTTGTGAAGGGAGTCCTCTCATCTAATTAATTAACACATCCATTACCTCACATATTTATCTTTTTTTGTTTGTGTGTGAGATCATTCAAATTTTACTCTCAGCAAATTTCAATTACACAATACAATGTTATGAACTATCATCATCACGCTATCCATTAGATCTTCAGAGATGTTACTCATCTTATAGCTGAAAGTTTGTGCCTTTTCACCAACCTCTTCCTATTTCCCTACCCCCAGCCCCTGGCAACCACTTTTCTAGTCTCTGTTTCTGTAAGTTTGACTCTACATAGGAGTTTGATTCTATATATAAATGATACTATGCAGTATTTGTCTTTGTCTTATTTCACTTAGCATAATATTCTCAAGGTCCATTCATGTTGTCACAAATAGCAGGATATCCTTTCTCATGGCTGAATAATATCCCATTGTATATATATATCTCACATCTACTTTTTCCATTCATCTGTTGATTGTCACTTCAGTCATTTCCATATCTTGACTACTGTGAATAATGCTGCAATGAACATGACAGTGAAGATATCTCAATATTCTGTTTTCATTTCCTTTGGATATATACCCAGAAGTGGGATTGCTGGATTGTATGGTATGAATATTCATTGCCTGTTGAGTAAGAGAGCTTGGAGGAAATTAAAGAAACTCTGCTTTATGTGCTTTCTCTCCAAAATGAGGATGATGAAACATGTCTTGGAAAACAAGTAAAGATTCTGATGTGGAAAGAACAGTCAGTGCCTGGTGAACTGACAGATACGTAGTCACAGAGGAGATTATGGGATATATAATAAATCTAAGACAAATAGATGGATTGATTTATATAGTTTTAACTCCGTATCCTGATTTGTGATAAAAATGTAGTAAAGTAGCTGGAATTTTGGGTACTACTTGAAACGTAACATAGAGTAAAAGTTATTATCAGAGGTAAAATTTATCTGAGTGACCAATCTGTATGGACAGACAGACATCTAATTGCCAAATATTTGCTCTTCTTATTACTCTGTGATATGCCCTCCACTTCTTTGAAGCCCCAGGACTTTATCCCTTTCCTTAGCTCAGGAAGGCATATATATCTCCTTTGATCTTTCTGTCTTTGAACCTCTCATGTATGTGGGGTGCCCATACATACAAAATTAAATTTGTTTTTCTCCTGTTAGTCTGTCTCATGTTAATTTGATTATTAAACCAGCCAAACAATCGTGAAGGGTAGAGGAAAAATTTTTCCTTCCCAACATCTCCAAACCAAACATTCATGTGCATAATCTAGATAGGAAATGCATAGTTACAATATAGAGACCCCTGAGCATACTAATGTGTAACAGAATGACTTTACCTTTTAATAGCAAGTAATCCATTTCTGAGAAACCATCGCAGGCAATTGGTACAATTGAACTTTGTCTTTAACCTTTTACTGTGATTTATGTGATTAGGCCACTGGAGGAAGTGGTTTTCAACAGCATGATTAAAGCACTTTGAGGAAATAATTTCTTTTTTTTTTTTTTTAAAGATTTTATTTATTTATTTGACAGAGAGAGACACAGCGAGAGAGGGAACACAAGCAGGGGGAGTGGGAGAGGGAGAAGCAGGCTCCCCGCAGAGCAGGGAGCCCGATGTGGGACTCGATCCCAGGATCCTGGGATCATGACCTGAGCTGAAGGCAGTCGCTTAACCAACTGAGCCACCCAGGTGCCCCAGGAAATAATTTCTATCTTCAAGCACCTTGCGTACATTTTTGTTTTCAAGTGTTTGTCCTTTCTCATTAAGAAGGAGAGGCAGGAAATGGAGAAATATTGACTTTTAAGCATTGTTTGGATGGAAAAGAAAGATCACAAAATAGCAGAGTCAAAGCCAGGATACTGGTCTTTAGCAGACCTGTGCATGCTGGTTTCTTGCCTGATGAGTCCTAGAACTTGGGGTACAACTAATTCAGCCTTCTGCAGATTTGAGAATTTCACCCATCTGCCAGGGAGGATGATGATAATGATGATGATTCTTGTTGTTGTTGTTGTTGTTCTTCTTTTAAATTTAGGAGACCCATCAACTTTTAAGTTTACTAAGCAAGGACATATTAAAATACAAACAAACATGACTACCATCTACTAAGAACAAATTTCATAAAAGAGACATTTTAATACCAAAAAAATAAGAAGGAGATAATTTTATAATAATGGACTATTTTATCCAAGAAAATACAGTTGTTATATTAGTCTCATTTACCAGGAGGTGAAATTGTGTCATGGACTAGCTTTAGAGTTCCCTGTTCAGGTGACTTGCTCAAATCCAGCTCAGACTAATTTTAGGCCAAAAATATTTGACTCTTTGTTTCCGTATATGCCACTGGGCCTGAAATTTTGTCCAGAAGTCCTCAAATAGTGTTCAAAATCAATACAATTTATAGGCAATATGGACTGTTCCACATTTGGGGGAGGAAGGAGGAGTGTTAAAGACTGTAGCTGAAAGTGGTGTGAGATTTGCAAACCTCAGAGTCATCATTCTGAACTCTTCCTGTTTTTTGCTATTTTCTTTTGAGAAATAGAATCTTGTGCCACTGCCTCACAGCCCTTTAGATCTCAAACAAAGGAAAAGAGGATATGTTCTTTATGGAGAGAGTAGGTTGTGGGTGACCTATCTGAGTTCACCGGCTCACTGAACAGTGATTAACATTTAAAATGCGTGCAAACTGGACTCCTAATTAAAGTCCAATAATGTAAGACTTTGAACCTATTCACTGCCTTTGGAAATAATCACAGACGCCGGCTGCTTATCATGAAAAAGTCATTATGGTAAATGACCAACTCCCCCACCTTCTCCTTTCCATCAAGTGCAAGGGTGATTCTCCATTGCAGGCATTTGCAAATGGTGCGTGTTGCAGAGTCAAATGTCTCCTGGTAGCTGTAATTGTTATGCAAATTACCTTGGTTATAGGAAGAATAAAATTTATAGAGCTCCTGTCATATGTGAATTTGCAAGCATGTACCAAATTCGAGGAGGGTGGACACTCATGTTGATCTGAGGGGTTGTCAGGAACTCTTGATGGCAATTTGGACATGGCAGTGATGAAGGATGAGTGACCTTCCTCCCATTCTTTATTCTTCCTCCCTTGCTTTGCTGACTTTTGTGGGAGGGTGGATATGAAACACAGAGAAGGAACTGAAAAAACATGATGAGATCCAAAATAGGTCAGAGGACGGAAATATTCGGGAGCCAAATATTAGTTGCAGATTGAAGAACTAAACTCAATTTGTTTGTCACAGATAGTGAATCCAGGTAAGAATCAAACTCAGCCACAGAGAGAAAAAAGGGAAAAGTGAAAACCAACATTTATTGTGCACTTGCTATGTGCCAGAGATTCCACTGGGCGTGTGACCCATTTTTTCATTTGACCTGGAAGGTAGCCTGATGAACTAGATTGTATTATCTTACAGGTAAGGAATCTGGGGTTCAGAAAGTTGGTGTACTTGACGAGTAAGGTTCTAATGACTCAAAGCTAAACCTCAACTCTAAATCTATCTGATGTGAAAATTCGTGGCCTTCCCCGTGTCCAAAACTGCCTCTCAGAATTACTCAGAAATGCACCTTCAGCAGTGAACTTCCAGGAAATGTGATTTTAGAGCTGTGGTTGCACACTCTTATTCACCTGGACTTCAATACCACAGAGACAATGTGGCTGTTTGTGGCAGAAGCAGTTGTGGGTATGACCAGTGCGCATGGTCCCGGGATAGCATTGGTGGAATGCCTAACTAACTACAAAAGGGGGCTCTGGGGAGGTCTTCGGTGTGCTTCATCAAACCTCCTTACCAGACTCTGTGTGGTAGATGTGGGGTGGGTAATTTAATGATTACTTGCTCTAAGCAAATATTGAAATGTAGTCAGCAAATGAAATCACTTTCACCTTTAGGAAATCATTTATTTGATGGAGACATTTGGAGAATGTGAGTTGTTTCTTTGAAGATTGGTGAACAGAAAAAGTGATGATGAGCTGTGAGAGAATACATTTTTCCCTCTATTCTTGTCTTTTTCTTTGGTATGGCAGGCTTTCCCAAATATTTGTGAGGCTCAGGGCCAAGTATAAGTAGAGGCCTAGATACCATATGTCTAAATATCTAAAGTTGTAAGTCTAGCTAGCAAACTATTAAATATGTTCTATCATCCTATTTTACAAATATGTCTTTATAATGACATGGAAGACCGGGTTTGCATCTAGACTTCTTGGACTCTGTGGAGCTCCACTGTAGAATGGGTGAGTACAAGGACGGCAGGCTTAGTTCTTGGAGGGCAGTCCCCCCTCTTCCCTCCTTCACATACTCCTGCACTTCAAGAGCCTTCAGAGGCACCCATGAGTACATCCCAGGCTATCTGTGCAAGCTCTTCCATGAACTCCGTAAATAATTACCCTCTCTGTAGTCACCTCTTAGGCCTAGGGCTGTGCATCCTGGTGGTGCAGTAAGAAGGAAGGTATTGGTTTTTGGTGGACAGGTCTTCTTGGCCATGTAGACTTCTCACCTCATGGAAAGGGGTGTGGCTGGAGAAGGACCATGGAGTGGTGTCTTTTAAGCCTGGGACCCAGGGCAGACCCCTCTTGCTGGGTCTAAGAGTGGCATTATTGTTCATGGTATGTGGTAGAGAGGGGCAGCCTGCAAATGGGAGACAGGAGTTGCAATTTGTTACAGGGAAGATATTCTTCAACATTAAAATAGATTTTCATGTATTTTTATTGTACCAGTTCTTCAATATTAAAATAATTTCCATTAAGCAGTTGTTTTTTTTTTTAAACAAAACTAACTAGCTAGTATTACACTAATATGACTGTAGAGTTCTTTGCACTCCCCCAGAAGTGGGAAGGTCACCAACTAGCTTTTCCAGACCTTATAACTTGCTTGTAGAAGAGTCTGTCAGGGAGAAAAAATTGTTGATGTGTGTACCCAACAACTCTAATCTTGAAGTTATTGGAAGAAAATGAGCCCAGAATCCATAAAGGCCATTTTCAGAGAGTCACTTTTCTGAATCCAGTTGCATTCTAATTAATATCACGGAGTGTCAGCAAACTAAGTAAGGAGCAATTATTAGCTATCAGATTCTGGGTTTGGGAGAGAAATGATGGTATATTGTGCATAATTTTTGCATCATTAAAAATTAAATCCCATAAGCATAATGACTCAAACATCAGGCCCTGACAGTATCTGCAGATGATAAACTATGGTACGTAAAAAAACAATTTACTAGGTAATGGTGCAATATTTTCTGTATTTAGACAGAAATACTCCCCTTCCCACCAAAAAAGAGGCAAATGATACTTTAAATCAAATTATTTCTGAGCAGAAGTTAGCAAAAGAGTAAGGATAGTTACCTAATGGTATTTTCTTTTACATATAAGTCCATGGATGTATAGGATAGGCTGTTGTATAGAATACATTCATAGTTACTCTCTTTTATAGAAGGTAATTTAATGAAAAGAACATAGATTTCATTGTCAGATAGACCCATGCTTGAATCTCGGGTTCACAACCTTACTAACTGTGAACCTGAGTACATTTCTTAGTCTCAGACATCTTCAGTTTCAACACCTGCCAAAATGAGACACTCACCTTACCTTATGGGGTTTTTGTACCAATTAAATGAGATAACATAGTTAAAGCACTTCATGCTGGGTCCAGTACATAGTAGACATTAAATAAATGTTAATTAATTTCTTCCTTCTTTTTTCTATGTTGCTGAGCTCTTTCTCTGAGGAGAGGACCTTAAAATAAGAATCTGTTGCTACAGCAGAAAGTCAAGCTCACAGGATGAATCACAACAGGGAAAAAACTGCATATTGAAATCTCTCAAGAGCTCCTGAAGACCCACCTATTGGAAATCTGAGCTTGAAGCCAGCGACTGATGCACGCACAGTCAACCTCTATGAAGGCTGCTAAGATTTCTGGAAGGTGGAAGAATGATGGGCATTTGTTTCTCTTGGTTTGCTTTTCCCACAGGACTTTCATAGTTCCCTCAGTGATGATTTGAAGGCTTCAAGGAAATAAAAGTAGCTTATGTCTGAGAGCACCCAGAGTGTTAGGGCATGTGCTAATGAGAACAAGACCATGGACTTGATCTTGAGTCAGTCCCAGAGCCATAGGCTGCCATTCTAATCTCGGGTTGGTCATCTCACAAATGTGCACTCTGGGTCCAAGCTGGGACTAGAAGAGACGGTGGGTAGTGACTGTTAACTGGTGATAAGATGACTTCCATTCTGGGTGCCTGGGTGGCTCAGTTGGTTAAGCGACTGCCTTCGGCTCAGGTCATGATCCGAGAGTCCTGGGATCGAGTCCCTCATCGGGCTCCCTGCTCGGCAGGGAGTCTGCTTCTCCCTCTGACCCTCCCCCCTCTCATGTGCTCTCTGTCTCTCTCATTCTCTCTGTCTCAAATAAATAAATAAAATCTTTAAAAAAAAAAAAAAGATGACTTCCATTCTTGGAGTCCCCACTTGTGACTTCTGTGACCCAAGGAACTGATGTGTCCTCTGCATTCCTCAGGGTTTCTTACTATAAACTGGATTAACCATCTTTGTCTTACTCAAATTCTTCCTGGAAATTCCTTACTCAAAGCAAACTACCTGCACAGTGCAGTGTCATGAATAATTTTGCACCTGGTCCCACGCCTGTTGTATGGTAGTGTGGGGGGATGTCTTGGTGTAATGGAAATTACAGAAACACCTGTGTTCCCATTCCCATTCTGTCATGTATTAGCTATGAGGACTTTGGTTACTTAACTTCTCTGGAACTCAATTTCCTCATCTGCAAAGTAGGGATGATAACACCAATTTTATAGTTATTTTGCGGATTAAATGAAATAATATATAAATATTATTTCCTTTCTCATTCCTTTTAGCTCCAAGCCAAAAGTCAAATAATATAATGGAGTGTGGTGCGGTTTAGTCATGAGGTAATTAATGAGGTATCGTAACGGGCATACAGAATTTCTCTGTAGCTTCCCGGGAAGCTTTGTATATTTGAGGGATTTTCTACATTATGGTCTGTTAAAAGTTCCTCTTTTCTTTTCAAGCAATCTATATACATCCATTCTATATTTATTTTATTTAAAGATTTTATTTATTTGAGAGAGAGAGAGAGCACAGAGGGAGAGGGAGACAGGGAAGCATGCAGGGCTCCCAACACGGGGCTTGCTCCCAGGACCTGAGATCATGACCTGAGCTGAAGGCAGATGCTTAACCGACTGAGCCACCCAGGCGCCCCTCTATGTTTGTTTTGAAAACCTTTATTCTTTTGATTCATTGAGGGAAATGTGTTCAGTCCATCACCTTGAAACTGGAAGTCCCAGGCTTATAAATGTGTTAACATCTTAGTTTTCTTCTTTTCACTCAGTTGCCTCTCAGTTAAGAAGGCTGGGCACAGTGGCAGTGGTAGGGCAGTGTGGTGCTGAGGAGCATGGATATATTCACACTTTTATGCAGATATTATGAGGTGGAAAGAAATATAGAAAAATTATATATCAAGGTGGAATGAAGAGAGATTAGAAACAATAAAACAGTTCCCTCCAGATATTCACGATTTGAAAGAAGCCTTAGCGATTGCCAAAGAAGTGACAAGATAAAAGTGAAGAGAAAGCATATTGGCTTGACCTTCAGGGAATCTAAACTTCTCAGTTCTGCCATTCCTGCTTTGTAGATTGGCCAACTTGTATCAGCCCTCTCTGCCTTGGTTCTATTTTCTTTACTTTCTTTCTTTCTTTCTTTTTTTTTTTTTAAGATTTATTTATTTATTTTAGAGAGAGAGAGAGAGCAGGAATGGCAGGGGCAGAGGGAGAATCTCAAGTAGACTCTGCGATGAGCATGGAGCAGACTAGGGGCGTAATCTCACAACCCTGAGATCATGACCTGAGCCGAAACCAAGATTTGGATGCCTAACCAACTGCGTCACCCAGGCACCCCGCCTTGATTCCATTTTCTTAGAATGGTGGTGAAGGAGGGCCATTACACAAATGGTTTCCATTGTCTCATTCGAGCCTTGAAACAATTAAGGTCAACAACTAATTCATCAAGTGTCTGGGGAATTCATTGCTGAAGATTTAAAAATAGAGTTTTGTGGAAAAACCAGATAATAAATCCATGATATGAGGATTCTATTTTAAGATGTGGGATTGAGGGTGAAACACTAGGAACCAAAGATGCCATAATATTTTAGTAGGAATATTAATACAGAAATATTAAACTGTGAAACTTTAGATTCAGTGTGACCTAACCATAGGAAAAGAGATCTGTCACATTGAACAATTTAATATATGTATATTTAAAGATTTTATTTATTTATTTTAGAAAGAGCGACTGCACACAGACCTGTGTGCTGTTGGGAGGTGGTGGTTGGGAAGGGCAGAGGGAGAGGAAAGAGAAAATCTTAAGCAGACTCCACGTTGAGAATGGAGTCTGATATGGGGCTCAATCCCAGGACCCTGAGATCATGACTTGAGCTGAAATCAAGAGTCAGACACTCAATTGACTGAGCCACCCAGGCGTCCCTAAAAAATAGTCTTATGGAAAGTGTGTCCATTTCAACAGTGTCTGCTTGTCTTACAACCTACAATAAGGTAGATATAAGTAAATAAGTAGATTTTTTAAAAAAAATGAGTGCAACTCACCAAATAATTTATATATCTACACACAAGCACATGGCTACAGAAGCTATAATTGGATATCAATAACCTAATATGGCTTGTCCATGCAGAGACTGTGCCTAAGTGCCTTATCAAACAATAGATTATACAAAAAAAAATTTCGAGTGTTTTTTGAGTGAAAGAAGATTAGACATAAGGACACACTGCCTTAGATCTTTAAATATCTCATATCCCTTCGCGTCTTTGAAGTTTCGTTTTTGTATTATAATATTAATGGAGAGAGTAGAACAGAGTGGGGACTGTGACCAGAGTTTATTCTTCCTTGCTCCGAGTGAGAAAATAGCAGCTTTCAAAAGGTAAAAGCCAAGGCATTTGGAAAGGGTAGAACATAAAACATTGATGATTGGGATAAATGGAGATTTCATTAATTTTTTCGTTCAGTGGATATTTATCAAAAGCCTATTATGAACCATAGTCTAAAAGCTTCACAAAGGAAAAGCTATGGGCAAAGAGGAATTTCATATTTACAAAAGACATATATGACCTGATGTGCAGTTATTTTACCAATATATGAAATTTCTAGGGAGCAATGGGGTAAGTGTGGGGACTGAGGGGTGAAGTGAGGCTGTGTGGCAGGGAAGGATAAGGGAAAGAAGGACAGCTCCAGAAACCATATGGGGAGAGAACAAGAGATGCAGGAGATGCATGTCTTAAAGAAAAATGTCACGAGCATTGGCAAAATAACTGGAAGACAGGCTGACAGAAGACAGTGGGAAAGAATATGGTTAACATAAAAACGTATTGACAGGGGGCGCCTGGGTGGCTCAGTCGGTTAAGCATCTGCCTTTGGCTCAGGTCATGATCCTGGCTGGGGTCCTGCCGCGCGTGGGGCCCCCTGCTCAGCGGAGAGTCTGCTTCTCCCTCTTCCTCTGCCTGCCGGTCTGCCTACTTGTGCTCTCTCTCTCTGTCAAATAAATTAAAAAACCTTTAAAAAAAAATGCTAAAAAAAAAAGGGATGAGATCTAGGTTAAAAAAAAACCACCATATTGACAGGATCGAAGGAGTTATTGTGGTGATTGCACCTGGAATTAAGGGATCGTGGAGGAGCTAATGGGTGATTTTAAAAGTACAATTGCACAATATAAGTTGTCAAGAAGGATAAAGAACGAATTTATTCTCAATAAGGAAAGAGCATAACTTTTATCTGTTGTAAATGAGAGACCTTGAAACTATAGAAGGTGAAGGGGAAGGGAATCGGCTTTTTGCCCCTTATTATGTATGTCACTTGACATGAATTATGTCATGAATCCTAACAACTCTAGGATATTATACCCATTTTGAATAACGAGTACGGAAAACTCAGGGAGAGTTTAAGTCATTTGCCAAGGTCACACAGCTCCTAAGTGGTCTCTCTGATTTGAAAAGAAGCGAGGCGTGCCCAGGAGGGTGCTGCCAGGAGACAGAAAGCACACCCATTAATTTTCAGAATTCAGTATTTAAAATTGTATAAAAGGTATTAAATAATTGAAAATACAAAAAGTGAACATTAAGGTATTACAGAAATAGCAGCTGCAGGAAACAGTGACCAGCCATCAGATTGGGGGAACAAAGCAAAGGGGATAGAATTATCAAACCTAGAGGTTTGAAGGAAGCCCCGCCCCCGGTGCTGGAACCTGTTCTTTGGGGAGGTGCCCTGCCGCCTGGGGCTGGTGTGTCTGACAGTGTCAGATGAGGCTGTTTCCGCCTGTGTTGGAGAAACTGCAATCTGGGGTGGGCTGCTGCTACTGGAAGCGGCTGGGGTGTCGCTCACAAGAACTGGCCGCAGGCGGGGATGACAAATCCTTTCCTCCCCCTGAGCCCCGGTCTCCCTTCGCGCCCCCTTCTGGCGGAGTCGCCCAGCCGTGGCGAAGGAGAAAGGAGGCTCAGGGCTGCAGCCCCAAAGTCACAAAGCCCAGGGTACAAAGATGGGTCTGAAGCAGGAGACAGAGCTCTTCGACTAGAACAAAGAAGAGGAGTTCAGGAACACAGTTTCAATATTTCACCCCCTGTAACAGTTCCGAAGAGTTTTATGACCGATTTTAATATTGGTTTTGTTGAAAGGGGCATGAATTTCCACGTTTCACTAATTTCTGCAAATTAATGTAAAATCTAAACTACAGAGTAGGTTTGGAAGAACCATAGCTTTAGAATTTTCACGTATATGCTTTAATTGGGTCTTAAACAATAAAAATGCATATTAATTGCCCTGTGCAGTGAGGTAGGAAAAGACAATTAATTGTTTAGCTATTAAAGATTCTCTTTTATTGGGACAGAAGGACAATTAGCTTTAAAAGCATTGCTCAGAACATGAGCTTTCTTTTTTCCCCCAATGTTTCTATTTTCCAAAAGAGAAAAGAACAAACCGAACCCTTTTCCTCGAGAACTACGCTTGTGAAAAAGCAAATGCTAAACAGGAATTAGGAAAGAGAAAACATCCCCTGAAGCCCCATGGGGATGACAATTCTTGGTTAACTGTAAAAAATAGGGAACATAATTGAGACAGATGACCAAATTTAGGAAAAATAAACCTCACCATTAAAATCTAATTAAATATTTGCATTTCAGCATTAAGTTTCTTCTCAAAAGTTTTGTGAGCAGCAGGGTGACAGTGAAGATTATTGACTATAATTTGCTGAAGTTTTTTAAACTAAATTAGTTTTGTGCAATGTATGGACGGTTTACTCAGCTGCGCTTATCCAGTGGCTGCTTTATTATTCTTCTAAAGTGAATCATTTATAACTCTTCTCAGAGATCTTTTATCAGCCACTTATCTCCTTCAACTGGACTTGTGATGCCAAGGGATAAAATGAATTGCTGGCTAATATTGTGAGAATTAATCAGACCACAACAGCGGGAGAGTAATGACTTCCTTACACTTAGATATTTGCATTTGGCAGTAAAATCACAACAAAAATATAAGGATATTTAATCTTTGGTTTCAACTTGAACACTGGAACATGTTGACAATACAAAAAAACTAAATATGAGAACCGTGTGTTTTAATTTTAGGTGATTAACTCCTCTGCGGCATTTATTCTGGGAAGAAAGCTCTTATTTGATGCAAAGTGTTTTGTTTTGTTTTTCATTTTGCAGTACCTCTGAATCAAACTGGTCTAGTTTCCTTAGTTTTTTTTTTTTTTTTTACTCTTAGAGGCCTTTGGACTGATGAAGTGAGTCTTGTCTCCCATCTCGCATCCTCCAAAGTCAGCCGGTGATGTTCAGTTCTCTTTGTTTCCTCTCTGTCTTTCCCACTTCGACTGGCAGTCCCTAGGTTCACAATAACTTAGAAGAAAGCAGTGACCAAACCACGACCAAGCGGCGGAAATATTCCTGTTGCTGCTTTGTTGAAGTGATTTCATACACTGCTTGCTCTCTGAGATCTTCAAGTAAGAGGATTAGGTTCTTGCTTGTTGTATAAGCAGTGGGGAAGGTGTACAAACGAGAAGTTTCCTGATTTGAGTCCCTTGAATCAAATGCTTCGGAGAGCATTTCCTATGATCAGAAGCCACTGTCTTCCATTTCTGTGCCTGTAGTCAGTGTGTTAATGACATCCATTACTGGTTAGTTGTGGTAATTCATTGAAATGCTGGTGTCCTCCTCAGGAACTATATGGTTTTTGGCCTTCGCTGGGTACATGCCCATATATCTATCATATATATATGCTATATATATGTGTGTGTCCCTGTGAGTGTTCCTGTTCATACAAACTGACATGCATATTTTTTACCTTTTCAGAGGGGGCTGGCATGCTGTAAAGCACATGGACTCACAGAGACCTAAGTTTAAATCTCATTTCCACCCCGTAAAGACTATTTCCTGGTCTTCATACTTCAACCTCTTGGAATTTTATTTTCTCATGACTAAAATGAGGATAATAATATCTACCCTGCAGAGCTGTTGTGAGGATGAGAGTTTGTAAATGCAAATAGTGGACACTGCCTCAACAGATGACATTACTGAGCATTTCTATAGTTAGGAGAGAGTCAAGCATCTTTGGATTCCCTGTGAATAAGTGTGCGCAGGGGAGGGGGTGAAGAAGGAAATATTTGTTATGGGGTAAAGAAAGAAATTTTTGTTATGGTGTAATTTTAAGAGGACATTGTTATTATTATTATTATTACTATTACTGCTGTTGTTGAAAATAGCTTATTTTTAAAAATAAAAATCGGGGCGCCTGGGTGGCTCAGTCGGTTAAGCGACTGCCTTCGGCTCAGGTCATGATCCCAGGGTCCTGGGATCGAGCCCCACGTCCGGCTCCCTGCTCAGTGGAGAGCCTGCTTCTCCCTCTCTCTCTGCTTACTTGTGCTTTCTCTCTCTGTCAAATAAATAAATAAAATCTTTAAAAAAAAAAAATAATAAAAAAAAAAATAAAAATCAATCATCCTTAATATAAAAAATTCCAACACTACAAAAAACATGAAGAAATCAACTCAAATAATACTATCCAGAAATGACTGACTAACATCTTGATAAACATCATTCTGGAATCTCTCTTTAGGATAAATCATAAGATGCCAACATGTTTGGTGACCTATTTTAGTCTACTCAACTATCTGTTCACAGATATCTTTGCCCATCAATAAACTTAAATCTACATAGTATTTCCTTTTACTTTTCATTGTGATGGAAAATTTCAAATATATACAAAGCATTCAGAATATTGTATAACTCCCATGTATTATTATCTTAATTTTGTCTCATCAATACCTCTCTCCAACCCCCTCCCCCTCATCATGGATCATTTTTAAACAAATCCCAACATTGTATCTGTATTTGTTTTCTGGAGTCACCATAACAAATGACCACAAACTGAGTGGCTTAAAATAACAGAAATTTACTTTCTCACATTCAGGAGACCAGAAGTCTGAAATCAAGGTGTTGACAGCACTAATTTCTTCTGGAGGCTTTGAGGGAGAATGTGTTCCATGCCTCTCTCCTTACTTCCTGTGGTAGCTGGTAATGCTTGGCATTCTTTATTTTATAGCTACAATAACCCCAATCTCTGTCTCTGTCACCACATGGCTTTCTTCCCTGTGTGTGTCTGTGTATCTCTCAGTATCTTCTTTTCTTATAAGGACACCAGTCATTGGATTTAGAGCCCACCCGAAAACTCAGGATGATTTCATCTTGAGACCCTTAACTACATCTGCAAATATCCTATTTCCAAATAAGGTTACATTCTGAGGTTTGAGGTGGATATGAATTTTTGGAGGGCACTATTCCATTTACTATAGTATCCCTTTGTTAACTATCTCAGAACTAATGTTCTATTGTCTGAATATTCCAGTTTTTAAACCTGTTCTGTACTACTGACAGAATAGTTTTTCATGAAGCATACATCTTTTCACTCCTGTGGGAGATGGCTGGGTCAAAAGGATTCACATTTTCCATTTTGATATACAAATTACCAAATTATCTCCTGGGAGAAGTATACTGATTTACAAACCCAAGATGGTGCCTGAGTATGCACTCACCAACCCTGAATTTTGCCCATTTCTTCAATCTTTGTCAATATGGTAGGTGGAAAATATTTTTTATTTGCATTTAAAAAAAAAATTTTTAAGTGAGTTGGGTGATTTTTTTTTAAAAGAAATAATATGCAACAGTGGTGGAAATAAGAGGGAAGAACAGCTAGGAATGCTTGAATGCTGGGGCTCAAAAGTGATTCAGAGCAAATCATTTTCATGAGCACCACTTGTATTGAGAAGTTCAGGGGAAAAGCTCTAAAGAAATGCTATTAATCTTCTATATGTAGGGTATATACATTACACTGTGGGATGCTTATAGTAGAAAATGAATGCCCTGCAGATCAAGGAAATAACCTCTTTAAGTTTCTGTGGACAATTGTAATGAAATGTTCAATCTAGAGGAATTATTGCCCATTGGAGGTCACTTCTTTAACCAAGGGGCAATACTTTTTCCAATTACATATTTCACAGCCAGGCTGTATATTAGGCTTTTGTTCATTTTGAAAAAAAAAAAGAAAAAAAAGACCATTCTAGATGGTCCCTGTCCCCTTTACCATCAGTCAGACCTATCAGGTTAGTTAACAGAGTTATAGGGCATGGCCAGTTTTCCGGCTAACAGTCAAAGGGCCTTGGGGACAAGAATCATCAGAAAGAGTAGTTTAAGATTTTTAACAAAGTTATTCTTTGTCCCATATTTTGCCTTCCTTCCCATTAATAACTGGAATTTTAAAAATAACATTTTTGGTTTTTAATCACCAAAATAATTAATGGTGTGCTCATTTGTAATATCTAAAGATAAGGCACTGCATATAGTAGAAAGTGAAAGCCCCTGATATCACCCCTAAAATAGAATAATTTTGAATACATTTTCTAGGTTTTTTCTATGTATATGCAAAGGTTATTTTTACTATTTTTTTCTTCAAAATTGGGCTCCTATTGCCCTGTGATTTGCTTTTTTCACTTATTCATACATCTGGCACATTTTTATCATGGAAATATACAGAGATCAATTTCATTCTAACAGCTGCAGTATACACCACTGGAGGGATGTATCATAATTTATTTAGCCATTTCCCTATTGATTTGGGTTGTTGCTGATTTTTCACTCCTGCAAACAGTATTTCACACTGTTCATCTAGAACTGCACACTTGTGTGGGTATTTTTATAGGATAAACTCTTGGAAGAACAATTGCTGGATCAAAGGGTAATGCACACATTACATGTTTATAGATACTGTCAGTTTGCCCCTCTCCCTCCCCCAAGAACCTTTTTTCAGGTTTTACTCCCACTAGTAATGTATCTGAGTCCCTAATATCTTCACTTCTGTTTGCTTGGCTGTTTTCTAAATCAGAAAATTTCTTTGATTACATGAAACCAAAAGGTCACCAAAGACTTCAACTTTCCATTTTTGGGAGACACATTACATCTGTGTCATTCTTTCTTGCCCCAGAGTCAAAATGGTCTAGTAGATGCCTTTCAAGGCAGATTACCCAGGAGATCCATCTGACCCCTTGGAGGATATCGGGACAATGCTATTGCCGGCACTGACTGGTGTTAGATCTGAAGTGAATTAGCAGTAGCTTAAAAACAATTCTTAATTTTGTACTTTCATGCTCCCGTAAGCCACTGTAGTACACTAACTTCACTTAATAAGCTCTGTAGTAATGGCGACAGCAAATATTAATTGAATGTCTGCTATGTGCCAGGCATTTTGCATATTTTATCTAATTTTGTCCTCCTGTGTCAGTGTTATCCTGTCAGCTTTACAGACGGTGAATCTAAAACTCAGATGAAGAGACTGTCTCACAAAACCTCTAGGTAGAAAATCCAGGTTTTACATCCATTGCCTATCCCGACCTTCATGACCCAGGACTCTCTCTACAGCAGCACCTTTAGCTCAGGCTTTGATTAATTGATTCATAATACAATGGTTATCTGATGGGGACTTTGAACACATCACCAGCTTTTTGAAGTTAAACATCATCCATGAACCATTGGTTCCTTCCTTCCTTCCCTCCTTACCTCACTCATTCATCAGAGGATTTCAGAGTCAAGTGAGGGTAACAGACATGTAACCTAAATGTTTAGAGTAGTGAGATAACTAACCTACAGAGAGGAATGTACTCAGGATGTCCCAGAAGCCCAGAGAGGAAGCATCTATTTCTGCTTCCGGTGGTCAGGGAAGACTTTGCCAATTAGATCTGCAAATCTGAATAAAGACAAACCCCTCATCTCTCACAAATATCCCTTGATGTCACTGTCAAAAGCTGGGCCGGATTGCACCAGGAGTTTGACTTTTCAGGGGAAAAGAGCAGGGACTTAGTGTCTCACACAGAAAAGTTTTAACTTTTTTATCTGATACTTATCTCTATAGTTGTTTAAAAATTTAAGTAATTTGAAGAGAAGGAAACCACTGGTAAGTTTGCTGTGTGTCTTTCTCCCCCAACACACACACGTATACGCATACACATGCATATTTCTATTATAATTGTCTTCTATAATTTGCTTCTTTCATCTCAGAATAAAGAGGTTATATACCAATATATACCTTACCTTGAACTTTATTTATTAAAAGATTTATTTATTTATTTTTAAGGAGAAAGAGAGAATATACATGCGTACAGGAGTAGGGAGAGGAGCAGAAGGAAAGAATCTCAGACTCCCTGCTGAGTATGGAGCCCCACTCGGGGCTCCACGACCCTGAGATCATGACCTGAGCTGAATTCAAGAGCTGGACGCTTAACCTACTGAGCCAACTGGGCACCCTACCTTGGAACCTTCTAAATAGGTATATACCATCTCTGTATGTGGATTTATCAAAATTAGTTTTTTCAGTCTCAACGGACACTTTGGTGGTTGCCAATTTTTTGTATCATAACCAACATTGCAATAGATCTCTTTGTGTGTACTGCTTTGGAATCTTGTTCAATTATTCCCACAGGTTGAATTTCTAGAAAAGAAGTAGCCGAATCAAACAAGCAAGGGGTTACATATTGCTAGAGTGTCCTAAAAAGGATTATTTCAACTGCCATCATTTATGAGAACTCCAGAAAAGACTTTGGGATCAGAAAGAACCAAAGGCAGATCCTGAATCAGCCACTTTCTATCTCAAGTTACTTATACCTGAATTTCAGCTTCCTCATCTCTGAAATCTATTAGCAACACTTACCTCACTTAAATTAAGTGAGATAATCTTGTATCCTTTAAAGGATCTAGTAGAGTGCTTGGCACAAAACAATCACTTAATTTGTCATACTACTGGATCTATAGAAAGCTACAGCTCTAGGAGAGCAACAAGAATAATTTTTCACCCTCCTAATAATGACGCTATTTCAGGCTTCTGGTGTGATGAACCATCTAACGCTCTTTTCTGCGAGGAGAGCTTAGAAATTGCCTCCCCACAAAGGGCTAAGACCTGTCCATACATGCCTTTGTATTATATATCCCCAAACATTTCCGTCCTTCCATCTTATTCATCAGATTTAATGTGTCCAGGACACCACCCTGTGTGCCTTAATGGCCAGGTTTAAGGATGCCTTTTTTTTTTTTTTTTTTTACAATGTAAGGCCTTTAACGGTATTGGTGATCTGTAAGCTGGAGCTGTTTCATGAAGTCCTAGATCACTTGCAGTGAGATAAATTGGCCCCGCATAGTAACACATTAAAAACAGGGACATCTGCACAGCTTCCCCCCAGTGCTTTATCACTGGTCTCTTCCTTTTAAATCCACATCTGTTATATAGCTCCCAAGTAAATGGCACGCATTTTGCTTAAAGACAGGACAGACTGTAAGGACTAAATTTTATTTTTTCTGACCATTAGTGCCTGCCATCAAACAGATTGTGAAAACACACACATTTTTGAGCTGTAAGCAGGCATTTTGTATGCATCCCCACAAGGGAAACAATTCATTCTCCTTAAAAATATGTGCGGATGTATAAATTTATTTGTTAATATACATATTTGCTTCTTTATTTGAAAATATTTTGAGTTTTGCAGTGGAGAATTCTGAATTTATACATTGTTATATGATTTTAAGACTTTTTTTTTAAACTACTTTTCCCCCAAGAATGGCAGAATCTTGATAATTGTTGAAGCTGGGTGATGGGTACATGTGGGATCATTATACTATTCTCTCTGCCTTGTGCATGCTTAAAATTTTGCCTAATAAAAATTAGATTAAAACGATTATATTTTTCTGAGCCAAAATATAGCCTGCTTCACTGTGCTCTGTCCATCGCAAAACACACAAAATTCCACTTTAGACAGAGAAAAGATCCTTAGAGCTTAGTGTAAAATCAAATGACTGAGAACAACCAGTGTTCTGTTGACCTTTGAATAGAGTCAAGTGTTTTTGTGGTATTATGGTCTGACCGCGCTGTGGAGAGTCAGGGCAATTTACTTTGAATTGTAAATGTCCAGCGTAAGAATTTTTTAATCCCATTCTGTGCTCTCATCTTTTGATTATTTGAGATTTCAATCTAAGTCCCATTTACCCTCTTTTTTTTTTCCCTCTTTCTTTTAAGGGCTATTTAACTTTTCAAGAGCTACAAGCCAGACTCAGACATGAGAATTAGCATTAGAAAATCTGGTGTTGAATCTCAGCTCTGTGTAACCTTGAGAAAGAGACTTAATTTCTCTGAAAATCCATTTTTTTTTCATATAAGAAATTGGTATAAAAATAATCCTTACGGGACCGCTGTGAAGATTAAAAAAGAGAGTCCATAAAAACGCGCTTTACAAACTGCAAAGCTTCTACAGCTGGAGGATATTGCGATTGTACCCTCCAAGGGCTCTAGCTTCTCAGAGAATAAGGAACACTTGTGCACCCAGGGTACAAAATATGCACAGGATAGGATAATATCCTTTCCCTTTCTGCAACAGTGCTGAGGCAAAGGGTTTGATAACCTTATTCACACCAAGTAGTGGTTTTCAAATGTTAACATTCCCCCGGGGAGCTTGTTAAGATTCAGACTCCCAAACCAATCTCTGGGATACTGATTCGGAAGGTCTGGGGTGGGGGTAATGTAAGCGTCCGTGGTGATTCTGATGTAGATGACCCAGAGATTACAATTTGGAGAACATGGCTTCAAAGGTATAACACGTGGATATTTCCAGTTTAAAGGAAGACTCTGGGAGAAGTAAGTATTTAAGCCAAAGGAGTAAGTCCCCAGGAACGAAACGCCAGACAGCACTGTAGGAAAGTTTTGAGTGGCACCTTCCCAGAGTCCTTCAAACTATGCCCCACAAGGAGGGAAGAGGGGGCGTGGAGGCGGGGCTCAAAGTTCCATCTCTCCAATCACCATGCTGGTTCCCCTGGCAACTAGCCCCCCCCCCCCGCCCTTAGGGGTTTTCCAAAAGTTACCTCATTAACATAAACTCAGCTGTGGTTGAAAGGGGCTTCTTATGAATAACAAAAAACGCTCCCTTTCACCTATATTCCTCTTAACCTTTAGGAAATCGCTGGTTTGCAAACTGGCCTGGTAATGCGAGCTACTGGCTTGGGGTGGGAGCGGGGCGGGAAGCAAGGAGAGAACGAGGAAAAAGGTGACCACTCCAGGTAGGTGGAGGGAGGTAGATGTTTTAAAAAGCAAGGGAATTTACGGGGCGTCTTGGGCCACGAGACGAGGATGTCCCCGCACCTGCTTGCCAGAGGCTTACAAGTTTACATAGGGGCCTTAACTGGGTTGGGCCACAGGTACTGTCCAGATGATCTCAACAACGCAGTGCTCTCTCAGGGCTGTGTCCTTGAAAGTGGCCCAACTGCGGGAACGGTGGGGAGAACGCACATTCCAGGGCCGGGTGCGGAGCCCCTGATAGCCTGGGGCTCACCGGTGGGTCCGCGCGGTCACGGCCTCCCGCTGACCTCCTCCAACAGAAAATCTAAGGGTTTTAGTAACTGCCAGGAATGGAAGACCAAGTATTTCTTACTCTACATCACAACATCACAGGCTGCTTTCTGTTAAAGCCTCTGTGGATGATTTTGCTTCTCTGTGGATCTATCCTTAAAAGAATGTTGTTCCAGAGCCTTTATTCGTATTTTTTGAATTATTTTGAATGTGATTATTGTTGTGTCAGGAAACTATAGCTTTTCCTTTAGTTAATTGACTTTAGAGGGGTTTGTTGCATTGGTAATGTGATTTTTATTTAGACTTAGGGCTAAAATATTTCCTGTGGGGAACAAATCTTTGGTTTTATAATGTAAGTCAATGAAAAAATAGGTTTTGATTAAAAGAAAATTGCTTTATGGTCAATTGTTTTTTTACAAGAATTGGGACAATTGCATTAGATGAGGTTGCCCTGTATACCTGAATACCTAGTCTCCAAATGTTACTCTTTACAATACAGCTATTTTTCAGTGTTCTCTTTATCCTCTTAGGTTTACCTTCTCCATTCAGATTGTTTACCTTTATCGTCTTAGATTTATCTTCTCCATTCAGATTGTTAAGAGTTTGATTCCCTAATTATGCAATATTCAAGTCAAATAATATGAAGAATGTGAAAGCATTTTGGAAACTATAGTACTGTAAAAATGTAAGAGAGTATTAATATTATGGAGACTTCCGCTTCTGTACCTTCTGTCATGCCTAGGTTCTCAAGAGGTTTGGGAATATCTTTTTTTTTTTTTTAAAGATTTATTTATTTTAGAGAGTGCGTGAGTGAGTGGTGGGGAGGGGGTGTGCAGAGGGAGAGGGAGAGAGTCTCAAGCAGATTCCCCACTGAGTGCAGAGCCCAATGCGGGGCTCGATCCCATGACTCTGAGATCATGACCTGAACTGAAATCAAAAGTTGGATGCTTAACTGATTAAGCCACCCAGATGCTCTGAGGTTTGGGAATATCTTAAGGATATTCTAATTATATACTATTCTCTGCCTAGAAAGAACCCTACCCAGAATTTCTGCCTCCTATCCTTGTAGCTTGCATTGAGTAAATTAGGATATAGTGTTTCCGTTTATCTGTCTTCTGTAAGTTCAGGGCCAGGGAGTGGAGCTGAAAGTGGAGAGAAAGATATATCTGGGAAAAAATACCTTGCCTGACTATTTTCCTTAATGCTAATTTGAAGCAGACTACTGAGCTGTTTTATCTATATACTAGATTTTGGTGATGATCTCTTCTCAAGGTGATTATAAGAGCAGCATAAGGATCATATCTCCTTCTCTTCATTGCTGTTTTAATCAGGTTGCTAGCAGGAGGTCGAATTCAGCCTAGATGGCTCAAATGGAGGAACCCCAATGGAGTGGTTACTTTCAGGTTTAGAAGAGTTGAGGCACCCAGGCACTGGCAACAATGGGAAATTGTTGCCAATGAAAGCACCTAAAGGACAAGGGAAGGAAACAGTGCTGTGTTTAGTCAAGTAACCACTAGAGCCATGAGGAGAAGCTGCCTGGCTTTAGCGGTGATAGTGGAAGGACACAGAAACAGAGACTGAAGCTGTCAAGGAGTAGGAAGAGAGAGCTCAGCTTCCCTTTCCACTGTCTCCCATTGGCTGTACCCAACTAGAACCCAGTTGGCTAGAAAGGCCAGCTGATGCGATCAGCAAGTTTCAATTTCCTGAGACACAGAACAAAAAGTAGGGAATAGACTGGGAATAGGGAAAGTTAATGAAGGATAGCAGCATAATTGTTCTTTAGATTGACCCAAAATTTTTCTCCCCATTTTCTTAAATCAGAAAATATCTTTTTATAATGCAACACATTGAGTTGTTATTGAGTCTTTAAGTTAGAGTATTTTTGGCTGTAACGCATGAGTGTGGTGATTGACCTGAGAAATATTAGTCAAATCAAACCTTTCCATATGGACAAGCTTGAGTTGGGGAATTCTAAATGACATGAAAACATTTTATATGTGAGCTTGTGTTCTTTGTCATCAGAAAAAAATTATTTGGATAACGTATTAAACGAATTTAACTCTCTGCTTTAAAAAAAATTACCAAATGTGTAAACTAGTTTTGTCCTAGACTTGAGCCATATACTCTTGCTGAACCCCACTCTCAGGGATATATTGTAGAATGACGGTGAGGGATGGGTGAATTGGTAGCTGCATTTAAAAAAAAAAGTCCACGCTATCAAAAGACAGTAGTAAAGTGGCTAGATAAATAAAAATAAAAATGTCCTGCTTATTTGCACATTATTCTCTACCTTAAATTGTGAGCAGTTCTGCAGAAATTGAGTTTGGGCTTACCATGGGAATATAAGTTGTTTAACTGCTTAATGATTAGATTGCAATATTCCCACTTGTCCCGGTTAGACAATTTGGCTTGAAGGAAGGGTAAATCACAAGAGTCTGTAGCATATCATACAACTAGAGGTCTGCAAAGAACTATGGTGGTGACAGTGACGGTGGTGGTGGAAGTATGGAGAGATGGAGTGCTGGAGCTGAGGGGATGGTGGACATGGTGTGCTGGTCGGTGTGTAGGGGGCTGGTAAAGATGGTGAGGGAAATGTGGATGGAGATGGATATAGGATGGTGGTGGAGTTGGAAACGTTAGTGGTCCACCTGCTCATATTGGTGGTAGAGCTGGTGGTGTTTGCGGTGGTTGAGGTAGTAGTGGAGGTTGTAGGGGTAGAGATGGTGAGGTGGGAGTAGAACTAGCATTGGAAGTGAGGATGTTGGGGGGGGGTGGAGAAAGTGATGGTGATGATATCAATAACTCCGAAAGTGGTGGTGGGGCTTTATGAAGTGACGTGATGCCCCATGACCTTTACATTTTTTTATGTGCCTTTGGTTGGAAACAAATAATGAAGTGCAGTAAATTTACTTGCAGAGAGATTTGTCAAACTAAGCACTCACTTTGCAGATGCTCTTTAAGCTTTTCCTTAATTACAGATATTAGCATCACGCTGTGCCAAAAAGCACCACTCCTGTCAATTTCAACATAGTACACAAGTTCTTCTAATAAATATTATTCAACACCAATTATTGGAAACTTTTAGAGTAAACCTGGCTTCCCCTATTCAATACAGTGCACTTGAAAGTTGATTTTTATCTTGAAAGTGAGGCTATTTAGTCAGGGATTATCTTTTATCTCTGTTTGTGAAACAGCTGGAAGTGTAGCTACTGAGACTTGATATTTGTCTTCCTGCACTTGACTGCCAAGGAAAATCATTTCATTTGTAATCAACAGAATGTACCTTTATGAATTAGCATAAACATATACCATTGAAAAACTGAATCTACAAGCTTGACCTTCTAGTAGATATAGTATATGATCTTTTTTTTTTGGATAGACAGAATTTTCTTTCCCTCTCTGATTCTATATTTGAAATTAGCCCAGAACTCTCAGAGTAATATTTTCCTTTTTCATTGTTTAAAGTAAGCCTCCTTCCCTCTCCCTGGCAACAGGTGACTTTTATTCTTCCAGTTATGAGACACATTTGATTCTAGAGATCAGCAAGAACTCTGCTCAACAAATTTGTGCTACTTAAACAATTAAAATATGTTTTCCTATTTGATATATAGTTAAGAATATCAGATGGAGGGGTGCCTCGGTGGCTCAGTTGGTTAATCAACTGCCTTTGGCTTGGGTCACGATCCCAGGGTCCTGGGATCGAGCCCCGCATTGGGCTCCCTGCTCAGTGGAGAGCCTGCTTCTCCCTCTCCTCCCCACTTGTGCTCTCTCTCTCTCTCAAATAAGTAAACAAAATCTTAAAAAAAAAAAAAGAGTATCAGAGAGAAGAACACATTTAATTACTATGGCTTATATTTATTGGATATTTGATATGCAGCCGGCACTTTTCATGAATTATCTCATTGTATGTTCTAAAACTCTCCCATCTTATAGATAAGAAGAATGAGGCTTATGGAATCACACTAGCACAGGGCTTAGCCAGGATTTGGTCCCAGCTACCTGATGGAAACCACACCCTTAACCATTGTGGAGATTGCCCTCCAGGAGACATGGAAACCATATGTAAATTACCAATTTTACTCTTGACTTGGAAAATATTTATATGAAGGGATTAGACTGGGAGTTAGGCATCCTTGTTCTGCAGTCTGATCCACATGATCATGACTAAGTCTCTTAATGTGGAGACTGAGCCTTTTGGAGGCAGAGGCTCGTTTTCCTCATCTGCCAAGGAGAGAAGAATCTGCCATATCCATCTTCGATACACTGTAAAGACCAATCACTCTAAGTAATTCTTCACTGGACCACTGCAGTGACGTTAATCAGTCTTCCTTCCTTTGATCTCCACCTTGCAAAGCCATTCTCTAGACTTTTGCCACGATACTTTTTCTAAAGTGAAACATTAACCTTGGCTCATCTGCTCAAAAACCTTTATCTGTTACCTGTGGGGTAAAGTAAAAGTGCTTATCATGATACTCAAGGTCCTTCTCCATCTGGTCTCAACCTAGCCTTCCAATCATACCTTTCACTATTCCCCTTAAGTAGCCTATATGCCAATTAAACTGGATTATTTGTTGTTCCATTATTCCATGCTTTTATGCCTTTGCTCATACCTTGAGTTGCTTGTCAATTACTTCTTAAATATTTATTGAGTATTGCTATGGACTTGTGTTCTCCCTCTCCCCCCAAACTCGTGTTGGAGCCTTAATTGTGTTCTCTTTCTGGCTAATTCATGAAGGTACATTCTATTGATTACAAATGAAATGATTTTGCTTGGCAGTCAAGTGCAGGAAGACAAATATCAAGTCTCAGTAGCTACATTTCCAGCTGTTTCGCAAACAGATAAAAGATAATCCCTGACTAAATAGCATCACTTTCAATTGTGTTCTCCCTCTCCCCGCAAACTCGTGTTGGAGCCTTAACCCCAAATTTGACTGTATTTGGAGATAGGGTCTTTAAAGAGGTAATTAAATCAGGTAATAAAGGTGGGGCCCTAATCTCATAGGGTTGTTGCCCTCATAAGACCCAGCAAGGGGCGCCTGGGTGGCTCAGTCGGTTAAGCGACTGCCTTCGGCTCAGGTCATGATCCTGGAGTCCCGGGATCGAGTCCCACATCAGGCTCCCTGCTCGGCGGGGAGTCTGCTTCTCCCTCTCCCCCTCCCCCTGCTTGTGTTCCCTCTCTCGCTATGTCTCTCTCTGTCAAATAAATAAATAAAATCTTTAAAAAAAAAAAAAAAAGACCCAGCAAGAAGTGAGGGCACAGCAAGATCGCCATCTATAAGCCAGAAAGAGAACCCTGACCAAAACCTGACCCTGCTGGCACCCTGATCTTAGATTTCCATCTTCCAGAATTGTGAGAAAATAATTTTCTTGTTAAGTCACCCAATTGTGGTATTTTGTTATGGCAGCCTCAGCAGGCTAAGCCAGGGACCTCCTGTTAGGGATGCGGGTCTGAAGGGAGCAAAATCCCTTCATTTTTGATTCTGTGATCTGGTGAGTTTTGCTGACTGGTGAGTTTTTCCTCATTCTGTGTCACCTGGTCTTGGTTAATCTCTTGATCAGGGGAATTTCCAGTATGTCTCAGAGCAAGGCTCATTTATGATCAATATTTTGAGAATTATGGGAAGTTTCCCTGAAAGAAAGACGTACAGAAGTATATCCCCTCTCCTTGTGGAAGGTATCTGTTTGAGTGGATAAATACAAAATGAAAAAGACCACATTTTCTATTAGCTAGTGGTAAGATGGATGGCTGACGTGATATCCAAATGATTGGCGTGGTCTGCTATTTCAGCAAGAATATAAGCGAGGGGAACTGTTCAAAGAGTTGATAAAGAAGGGATGATACATTATCTAATTACTTTAGAAAAAATGGGGTAAATAAAATAACTATACTTGAAATGTTATTTTAGACAAGTCTTTTTTATTTTAAAGAGAATTATGTATTTGTCTGCCTCACCCTCGCTTTATATTGCCATTTTATTTGACAGAGCATCGGTCCTCCTTCTCTGGAATCATGGTGGGAAATTAATCTAAATTCTTAATTGCAGTGTGTTAGTGTTAAGATGGGCAAATTGCCTCCAATGTGGTTGTTATTAAGAGTGCAGTTATAGCTTTATACAATAAAACTTCATTAGTGACATCTTCATCCTTGGGAGATTAGCTGAATTGTTTCTTACACCTCGGTGAATACATTTTATCCAGGTCATGGAAAATTATGAGACTGATTTGCACTTCTAGTACATTTCTGCCTCTGCTTCCAAGATTTTTACAAACAAATATGTGGTAGTAGGAGAATAGAAACATGGGAGAACCCAGGAAGGTTTGACAGAGATGGTGGCACTCATGCTAAATTTTAAATACTGATCTGGATTTCTCTAAACGTGTTAACAGAGTCCCATGGGAGTCCAAGGGACAAGGTGTTCTCACTGTTTGACCCGGCAATTAGATCTTGGTGTTATGTGAAATAAAGTACATATTTAGTAATAACTTAGAATAGTATTGAGCACTTTATAATTATTTTAAATAATTACTATTTATTGCACACTACTGTGTCCTAGGAACTTTTCTATTTTTTATAGCAACTTTCCCAGGTGTAAGTATACTTACTTTACAGATGGGAAACTGAGGATTGGAGATGGAAAACTTTTCTCTAAAGAGAGAGGTTGCCAAAGGTCCTAGAACTAGTAGTTGGCAGGGATGCGGTTTAAAACCCAGCCCATCATCTTTTCATTCTACCCCATGGCTCCCCTGACTGGAATGCTATTGTTACTCAAGTCATTTTTTTAATACGAGTTGGATTTTCATGTTGCTTTACAGCAGGAACTCAAGCAGCCAAACCCTCTAATGGACTCTTTATCTTTGCAAATTAGGGCAATCTTCTTTACACAAGAGCCACTCATGGGTTTGATTAGCATGGTCCAGGCTCGAGGGTACTAATCATCTCTTGGCATATTGACAATTGAGTTTAGAGGAGTAAAAAGCAGACGACCAGACTCAGGAGCATGGGGGCTGCTCTTACTTAGACTGCCAGCACGGCTGGGGGGCCGTCTGTATAGCTAACTCCCTGCCCTTCCCTCAGTAATAGCGTTATCTTGTGGTTTTCCCTTTCAAAGTGCACCAGAACCATATTCAGCAATGGCAGGGCAGCTTTGTAATGATCTGGTTGGCTGCTTCTTGATATGCTTGTCTATATTAGGCCCTGGATGCCATCCTACTCATCCCATTCTACCCTAGGTAGAAACTTTCTAAGGAGTCCTTGCCCAGAATTCCAGGAATTCTGTATCAGTGCACCCCGACAACTGGTCCCTTCCTTGTTTTGTGTGAAAGATCGTTTAATGGCCATAATTCCTCCCACCCTGGTATGTATTCCACTTTGCCATTTGACTTTGCTGCTTCTCATCCAGAGTTGGAGTCTGTTTCTCCATACCTTTGAATCTGGGCTGGCATTGTTACTTGCTCTGGCCAGTAGAATGTAGTGGGAATGATAGTGTGTGATACCAGTCGAGATCACAAGAGTCCTGGTAGCTTCCATCTTTCATCTTCATGGACCACTGCCCTGAGACTACCATATAAGGAAGCCTGCAGAAAGATGAGCCATTAGAGGAGACCAAGACACCCCTCCCACAGCAATACCAACTTCCACACGGGTGTGAGGTCCTCTTAGACCTTCTAGTCGAGCTGACTCTGCAGCTGAATGATGGACCTAGGCAACAATCATCAGATGAGCTGCCCACCAACCCACATAATCATAAAAAATACTAAGTCATTATTCACTAAGTTTTGGGTGGTTTTGTTAAAAAGCAAAGGCTAACTGATACAATATGTTCTCTGGTTCCAGTAATTCTGGAACTAAGTGTTCACAGATGAAAATGAATCATTTGGAGTGAGTCATCTGCAAGGATGTTTCCATTGCTAGTGTGCTAGGCATTACAAAGAATAGAGCGAGGAAAAGTGTGGAAGTGAGAACACAGAAGCTGTTCGTGGGATATAATAGACTATATTAAGAAAAATCACTTTGCTGGAGCAGAGTCTTCAGAAATAGGATCTAGCTCTAGAAAGGCAAGTTAGAACAAGATTGAGGAAGGACTTGCAGGCCAAGGTGGCGAATGTTCATTTTAGCTGTTCACCTATGAAAAGACTGTAATGAAGAGTGGGCACGAGAAAATGAGCGTTCATGGACATTGGTAGAAGAGCCTGGCACGGCTGATGAGATCTGAGGGAGGAGAATGGATGTCCATGGTGTCTTTTGTGGATTAGGATAGAGCTCAAACTGTGCACTGGTGAACTCTGGGGTAGCTGAATTTGTGGAGGCCAGAAAGTTCCTGCCAAATCCCCTAAAGTGAATTTTTGCCAAAAAATCAGTAAGACCAGCTGTTTCATCCCATGACTATGCTAACCACCACATAGACACCATCTGTGTGTAATGAGGTAGCACTCTGGTAAGGATTTTTAACTGCGTTATTATTCCACATGTTGTCTGGATTGGGTTGTGATGATGATTTTTCACTTTTTAGTAGAGCCATGGGAAATAAATGCTTATAAATATAATAATTCGGGGCACCTGGGTGGCTTAGTCAGTTAAGCGTCCGACTGTTGATTTCAGCTCACGTCATGCTCTCAGGATGGTGAAATTGAGCCCCATGTCGGGCTCTGCGGGGGGCGTGGAGCCCGCTTGGGATTCTCTCTCTCCCTCCGCCCCTCCCTCCCACACCCCTGCTCACGTGCCTGTGCTCTTACTCTCAAAAAAAAAAAATAAATATAATAGTTCACAAGAGAAGGCTCAAGCTACAGGGGAAAGTAAGAGTCAGTTATGAGTGAAACTGGCATTAAGTGTTAAGAGTACTGCAATATTGACTATCTTATAAAAGGAAAGCCTTAGAGGGTGAAAGACTAGATACTGAGAAGGAACTTTACTTATATTTTCCCAGATCCCACTTCACATTTGCTTGTGCCTTCCTTTGGAAGAGGAATTGCAGATCTTATTGTTCAGATTTCATGTACAGATGAGGCCAGTGGACCTCTTTAGATCAAGCACATAGGATCAAGCACATAGGGGTGACTCTCTTCTGCTTTCTCCTATGTGGCATCTGGGCAAGATGGCTAAGCTACCCCCTGCTGGCAGAAGCCCAAGACACCCAGTATTCACTTCTTTTCTCCCACCTGTGTGTACCGGGGGCCACTGAACTCATTTTTTTCCCCCCCCCCAGGTGGAAGGCTGGAGATGAGATTCAACTTTGAGGATTTCTTCTAGGCCTCTGTACCCAAGCCAAGGGGTTCCTACTGAGTTTATCGAAGAGTTGTATTTTGGGGGTTGGGGCCCAAGCCCAATGAATAAAGGAGTATGACATTGCATTTTTTTTATCATTCGTGCTTGAGCACACATAACCTCAACACCTAAGAGAAAGGTGGGTAAGAGTTGGATATTCTTGGTTCCTTGATTAAATGTTATCTAATGGCACCCAAATCTCCTTCTTACTTCTTTTTTTTTTTTTTAAAGATTTTATTTATTTATTTGAGAGAGAGAGAATGAGAGACAGAGAGCGTGAGAGGGAGGAGGGTCAGAGGGAGGAGCAGACTCCCTGCCGAGCAGGGAGCCCGATGCGGGACTCGATCCCGGGACTCCAGGATCATGACCTGAGCCGAAGGCAGTCGCTTAATCAACTGAGCCACCCAGGCGCCCTCCTTCTTACTTCTAATAGACATTGGCAGCAATGAAGTTGGGCTTCTGCAATTACTGAATGAATCTAAGGGTAAGATTTCTTAAGGGTAAAAAATCTTAGGGAGGAAGCTTCTTTAACCCAGGAATTGAATAATCCTACCACCACTGATCTTTTAAGCAGGTCACCTATAATGCTTCCATCCACTGGGAACAGCTTGGAGTCACTGTTGGCTAGAACAGAAAAGGACCAAACCACATACAGTAATTTACACAAGGACTGGTGACTAATTTACTTTCCATTATGTCATTTGGGTTGCTTTCTATTGTAAGTAATAGAGAACCCAAACTCAAATGACTTAAACAATAAGCCATTTATTATCTGATAAAAAAAGTTTAGAATTAGGCATGTCCAGAGTTGGCTAGTTCAGTGGCTCAATGACATCATCAAAGACTCAGATCTTTCTTTTTTCTACCCAGTGTGTTAACTTACATTGTCAAGCTTGTCTGCTAATATATGCCAGGTTTCTACAACCAATTCAAACACAGAACAGTATCCAAAGGCCATAAGAGAAAGAGTCCTTCTTCTTGGACCTTTTATTTTATTTAATTAATTTATTTTTTTCTGAATTAGTATTTGTATTTTCTTTGGGTAAATGTCCAGTAGTGGAATTCTGGATCATATGTTTTTTTTTTTAAATTATTTTTTATTGTTATGTTAATCACCATACATTACATCATTAGTTTTAGATGTAGTGTTCCATGATTCATTGTGCACAACACCCAGTGGTCCATGCAGAACGTGCCCTCTTTAATACCCATCACTGGGCTAACCCATCCTCCCACCCCCCTCCCCTCCAGAACCCTCAGTTTGTTTTTCAGAGTCCATCATCTCTCATGGTTCATCTCCCCCTCCGATTTCCCCCCTTCATTCTTCCCCTCCTGCTATCTTCTTCTTCTTTTTTTTCTTAACATATATTGCATTATTTGTTTCAGAGGTACAGATCTGAGATTCAACAGTCTTGCACAATTCACAGTGCTTACCAGAGCACATACCCTCACCAGTGTCTATCACCCCGTCACCCCATCCCTCCCACCCCAACCCCCACTCCAGCAACCCTCAGTTTGTTTCCTGAGATTAAGAATTCCTCATATCAGTGAGGTCATATGATACATGTCTTTCTCTGTTTGACTTATTTCGCTCAGCATAATACCCTCCAGTTCCATCCACGTTGTTGCAAATGGCAAGATCTCATTCCTTTTGATGGCTGCATAATATTCCATTGTATATATATACCACATCTTCTTTATCCCATTCATCTGTCAATGGACATCTTGGCTCTTTCCACAGTTTGGCTATTGTGGACATTGCTGCTATAAACATCGGGGTGCACGTACCCCTTTGGATCCCTACATTTGTATCTTTGGGGTAAATACCCAGTAGTGCAATTGCTGGATCATATGGTAGCTCTATTTTCAACTCTTTGAGGAACTTCCATACTGTTTTCCAGAGTGGCTGCACCAGCTTGCATTCCCACCCACAGTGTAGGAGGGTTCCCCTTTCTCCGCATCCCCGCCAACATCTGTCATTTCCTGACTTGTTAATTTTAGCCATTCTGACTGGTGTGAGTTGGTATCTCATTGAGGTTTTGATTTGGATTTCCCTGATGCTGAGCGATGTTGAGCACTTTTTCATGTGTCTGTTGGCCATTTGGATGTCTTCTTTGGACAAATGTCTGTTCATGTCTTCTGCCCATTTCTTGATTGGATTCTTTGTTCTTTGGGTGTTGAGTTTGATGAGTTCTTTATAGATTTTGGATACTAGCCCTTTATCTGATATGTCATTTGCAAATATCTTCTCCCAATCTGTCGGTTGTCTTTTGGTTTTGTTGACTGTTTCTTTTGCTGTGCAAAAGCTTTTTATCTTGATGAAGTCCCAAGAGTTCATTTTTGCCCTTGCTTCCCTTGCCTTTGGCGATGTTTCTAGGAAGAAGTTGCTGCGGCTGAGGTCAGAGAAGTTGCTGCCTGTGTTCTCCTTTAGGATTTTGATGGGCTCCTGTCTCACATTGAAGTCTTTCAATCATTTTGAGTCTATTTTTGTGTGTGGTGTAAGGAAATGGTCCAGTTTCATTCTTCTGCATGTGGCTGTCCAATTTCTTCATAGACCTTTTAAAGAGTAAGGAAAACTTTTCCAGCAACCCCCTTTCAGACTTTCCGTCCTGACTCATGTCCAGGGTTGTGTTGAATTCCCTCTTCTCAACCATTAACTGGTAAGAGGAGAACTGACACAATTAGCTAAGATTAATTGAGCCATTCTCTGAGCCTTGGGAGTGGCCCAGAAGCACCCAGTTGCCTGAGAACCAACCTCAACTGAGGGTCTGTAAAGCAAGGGAGAAGGGGAGGAATGACCAAGGGTTCTGCTACAAATGATGACCAGTCTCACAGTTAAATCTGGCACAACCCTAGCATAATTGTGAAGTAAGTCTGCATTCTTTCTCTAATCTGGAGTGATTCTGCTTGGTTTCCTATGGCCACTGTAACAAATCATTACAAACCTAGCAGCTTAAAACAACATAAATTTAATATCTTATGGTTCTGGAAGTCTGAAATCCGAAATGAGTCTCACTGGGCTAACATCAAGGTGTCCGCTGTGCTGCATTCCTTCTGGAGGCTCTAGAGAAGAACCAGTTTCCTTCTCTTCTCCAGCTTCTAGAGGCTGCATTCCTTGGCTTGTGGCCATGTTCAAAGCCAGTAACATCAGACAGCATTCTTCTCACGCTGCTCTCTCTCTGCTTCTCTTTTTTTCTGCTTCCCTCTTCTGGTAATACCCTTGTGATTACATTGGGCCCATTGGATGATCCAGGATAATCTCCCATCTCAAGGTCATCTGACTGGCAAACTCAGTTTCACCTGCAACTTTAGTTGACCTTTTCCATGAAACCTAACATATTCTCAGGTCTGAAGAGTAGGTATGTAGACATCTTGGGGGGGGGCAGCATTATTCTGACTACCACAGATACCATGTTTACCTCTCAGATGCTAAGGGCTCGTACTGCAGCGTCTGTGGGAATGAACACAAGCTTTGGATTCAAAATTCAGCTGCTCCACTTACACATAGTATATACACTGAATGACTATGCATACTTTGACAAGGTACAGAACTTCTTTAAGATCGTTTCCTCATATATAAAATGAAATTCATATTATTTATCTCTAAGGGTAGTTGTAAGAATTTAGTAAGGCCATACATGGGAAATGCCTAACAGGGTCTAGCTAAGAATATATCTTCAGTAAGATGACATCATCACCATTCTTTTCATCCCTGAAAGCTTATGAATATTGTAACCATTGCTTCTGTTACTAAAGATATGGATTCTAATGCCAGCCTTCCTAGCCATGCAATCATTGGTTGGCTATTAATTTTTTTTTTTGCGATTAAGTTTCTCATCTGTAAAATGGGAATAATAAAACCCTCTTCATAGAAGATGAAAAGATGAAATGACACAGCATGTGTTTATTGCCTAGAGCAGTTCCTGATGTATAGCAAGTCATCGGTTGACTTCAGTTCACTTCCTTTCCTCAAAGCCTATTTACATGAAAGCTCTACAACTCATTCATACCAAGGAATTAGTTCTCAAACTCTAGGGTACTGCAGAATCGTTTAGAAAGTTTGCTTAGAAAAACACTTCTTAGGTCTTCCTCCAGGCCTACTGAGTCAGGCTTTTGGAATGGGGAGGGGTCTGGATAGAATGAATGAAGACACAAATAACTGACCAGACTTTAATGTAGTGCGTTTCACAGAAATACTTGAATTTTCACATTGAACAAAGCATCATGTTAAAGGTTTAACTAGGAAATTTCAGGCATCATCCAGAAGGTAGAGGAGGTATTTTGAGGAAGATAGTAGACCTTGACAATGTTTCTTTTTTAAAAAAAAGATTTTATTTATTTGAGAGAGAGTGAGAGAGAACACGAGTATGGGGGAGGGGCAGAGAGAGAGGGAGAAGCAGACTCCCCGCTGGGCAGGGAGCCTGATGCGAGGCTCGATCCCAGGATCCTGGGATCATGGCCTGAGCCGAAGGCAGACACTCAACCGACTGAGCCACTCAGATGCCCCCAGATCTTGCCAGTGTTTCTGAATTGGAACATATGTCAGGCCGATAAGGAGAAAGAAGACCAATGATTGAGTTACTTAGAGTTCCTGTGTCCTTATCAATTTTCCTTATCAACTTTATCCTCATCAATGGGGAAAGTGGGAAGTTGGTGGTAAAATATCTAGCATCAGAATACCTCGATTTCACATAGATGACCCTCGTTGATGCTTCTTTGTTATGTGATAAAAGTATTTAATATTATCTCATCATGTTCTTCACTCTGAGCAAACTACGTATGACTACTTTGATGGTGCTTTATGTGTCTTCCCATTAGGAATGTTCTCATACAAAAGAGAATGAAAGAATGTAGAAAGAAGCCGAATGTTTCCTTCCGTTCTGCCTGCTCATCCCTTGCTGGCAGGTAGGCTCCATTTTTATTCCACACTGATTTCCACCCAAATAGTAAATTCACTTTCAGTATGTAAATATACAGCACTAAGACTTTTTTTTGTTTGTTTGTTTTGTTATCAGGAATATTAAATGCAAAGGAGCAAATTGCCACATCCCAGAGAATATCCAATAGACATTTTCTCAGGGAATTTTTTTTTTTTAAACTACAATGGCTGCTAAAAAGGAGGACTTTAATCTACCCCTGCTATTGGTTATGTGTTTTGTTTTGTTTTCCTGGATGAAATGGGAGGGAGAAGTGTGATCAGGGAAAGGGACACGAAAGCCGGACTGACTGACTCCCAAGTTTGTAGAATCAGAAGGGATTCTCGCTATTCAGTTATGCCTGGCTGAAGACAGTGCATTTTCTTCTATGATGTATATGTCACTTTTCATTAATTCTGAGAGGCCTGTTCCTTTAGAAACCAGGGTAAACAGAGTAGTGTATTGGATTAGATCTCTACCGTGAATAAATTTATTTTCTAGCAAGTGTAAAAAATGAGCAAGGCCAAAACCCCCCAGAGCAGAAAATGTCACAGTGATTGCTAATACATTACTGCACAGAGAAAGGCCTAATAAAACCCCTATTAGGATGTCATACCTGCTTATGACTGAATTCTCCAGAAAGTTTATTTGATATGTCTAAGCCAATTATCAAAGTCTTAGTGATAAGAAGCAGCTCGCTGGGCCTGAATGTGTCAGAATGGAATGACTAAATTGTGGGAATTCATGGGCCTCTGCTTTGAATAATTAACTTGGCTCTTTGTAGAATACATATACTTTGGAAACTAATTTTCTCTTTGCACAAGGCATTTTGCCCTTGTGCTGCCTTTGAAAAGTAAACTGTTTAGCTGTAAGGTTATTCCCTTTTTCATTATATTCGGCTTGAGCTTCCTTCCCTGTCTTTCGGCCTGCCTTTCTCCTTGCTCTTTGTCTTGGTGGCATCATTCTGACTAGACCCATGTAGCCTTCAACCGGAAATATGACAGGCAGTGATGACATTTTCTCTGAATGGAAAGTAAGCCTTTGCTTTGCAATAACATTATAATGCCTCGTCTGTTTTTGCGTTTTGCTATGACTAAAACGCCCACTTTATTTTTAAAGGATTTGAAGTTTTGGGTGTTCGCCCCCCTCCCAGAAGAGAAGCAGAAGTGTTGGTTACACAAATAATTCTGTAGATAAAAGCCAGAATTGATCTAAATTTATTTGGAATGACAGAGTCAGTGATTTGGACCAGCCTGGGTAGCCAGTTTGTGCCAACAACCAGGCAAATCGAAGGGTCTTTTCTCCCTCATAGGATTCTCCCGGCAAAATGGACCAAAGAGATACCTTGTTTTGGCAATGGGTAGACACCTGTTTCTCAATCTTTAGGTCTTGACATGTCAATATGTGTGTTGCTGTGTGGCCATACAGGCGTCTTGTGTTCTCACTCTAGCGCCAGGGTATATCCCAGAGCAGCTTTCACCAGCTAGCCACTGACACCATCCCCTGGCCTGGCTCCTTGGAACTTACCCATCTGTGGCTGAGAGAAAAGAATTGCTAGAAAGCACGGGGAGAGACCATCAGGGCAATGGGTGCTTTGCTTGTTTCATGATCTAGGACTTGACATTTCTTTTCTCAGCACCTTTGTGAGGTAACTGCAGTTAATATCTGGTGGCTATACACCTGGCAAAATGGTCATGAAGATTAATAAGAATTTAAAATTCACTGGAAGAAATACAGTGTTATATGTAGTCTTTTTTTTTTTTTTTAAGATTTTTATTTATTTGACAGAGAGAGACACAGCGAGAGAGGGAACACAAGCAGGGGGAGTGGGAGAGGGAGAAGCAGGCTCCCCGCCGAACAGGGAGCCCGATGCGGGGCTCGATCCCAGGACCCCGGGATCATGACCTGAGCCGGAGGGAGACGCTTAATGACTGAGCCACCCGGGAGCCCCGTGTTGTATGTAGTCTTGAGTTATATATATATATATATATATATATATATATATATATTTTAAAGATTTTATTTATTTATTTGAGAGAGAGCACATGAGAGGGGGGAGGGTCAGAGGGAGAAGCAGACTCCCTGCCGAGCAGGGAGCCCGATGGGGGACTCGATCCAGGGACTCCCGGATCATGACCTGAGCCGAAGGCAGTCGCTTAACCAACTGAGCCACCCAGGCGCCCTGTAGTCTTGAGTTATATTTATGGATGACTTATTCCTATGTAATAGAACAAGTTCCTTCCCACTCTGATTCAAAGAAACCTGCTTAAGATTACTGGCTTTCTCTCAAAAGATTTGAATTTTTCGGCCTCATGTCCTGCATTCTGGCTCGTACAGAGAGCTTCTAACACAGTCTTGGAGGAAGAATTAAACCTTACCTTAAAATCAATTGCAACACCAAAGGTTCTGGATGTGGCTGCTTTTCTTTCACGTTCACACAAATAATCAATAAGGTCTATGGAAATGGCTTAGCACAATGGAGTTTGCCATGAGGTAAATTGCTGAGGTAACCTCTGTGGATACTGATTTTCAGTATTCATAACGTTTGCCTAAATGGAACGAACGGTATGCAAGTGTTTTGCATGTAGAAAAAGCATGCCAGTGTCTGTCCTCTTCCCTTCTAGGTTGATTTTGAAATGTCCTGTCTAGACTTTGGAGGTTTCTTGGAGTAACAGTCCCTACTCCAGCTTTCTTCCTTTTGTCTTCACTCTTTGCTGAGACAGTGGATATTTTCAAAACTCTCCCTTAGGAAAGAAGGCAAAGAACAGAAGCCTCTGGATTCTTAACCACTGATAACTGTGTCCATGGTACGGTCCTCTAGGGTGCTTCTCAAGGAGAGTAAAAATAAAAGCAAATGCTTCAAAATAAAATTAGTCCTTCTTATTTAAAAATAAACTTGTAGTGGGAGGTTGGTGATGGTCATAATAAGCAAATAAATGATGATAAGATGTCAGAACTCCAAAAAACAAGTGAGGATCATTGCTCTGAGGACTTACTTTTTTTTTGCTGAGAAATGTATGTTTATTCTGATACAGTTGTACAACTAATCTAGGACAAATTACCAAATAAATTTTACATTCTTTCTTCAGGACTGGTGTTTTTCGATGACTTCAGATTTAGGATCTTCAAATTTGAAGTCTGGGAACGTATTCATGTCTGCTTTACCATACATTTGCTTAAGCTTAAAAAGGTCCCTCTCTAGGTCTTGCTGGTACTCTGGGCCAGTATCAACGGGTCCTCCAGATGCCTGTTGCTTAGTTCTGTATTCTCTAATCTTGTCCACGAAGAGTTTCTGTACAGGATCAAATTCCTTATTAAATGCCACTGCGGTAACACCAGTGTTGCTCCTCAAATGAACTGAGGCTGCAGACCGAATGAGAGAGGAGAACCTGAAGAGCCTCTGAAGAATCATGGTGATTTTGTTACGGACGGGAAATGTCTCGGAGGCGGTCTCGAGGACTTAACTTTCTAAAGAAAGCATCCTGCATCTGCACAAGTGTCTCTTACACATATGCTAATCAGCTCCACTGATAATTTTCGCTTTTGGTGTGTTTTCTTCCTGCCATTGTTTTATATTATTTCCTAGACTTCATATGCACATCCGGGGAGGAACACATTTGCTTATCATCCAGTCTGTGGGGGAGCTATGTTGGGAATATGTAACGGTCCTTTGCGCTAGATGTTCCCTTTCATGAAGTAGAATTTGGTGAACGCTTTTGAATAATAACGGTTTTGGGTGAATGGAAGAAATCAGGGAGTACAGTGTGGATTTATATCTCCATTCATCTTAAAGCATTTAAATATTTCTGGACATAATGACCTACCAATTCTTTCCTCTCTTCCCAAAATAGATCATATTAACATGAAATATTTGAAGTGTGGCATGGTAGTGGATTCCTGAAGCACTTATTCTTATGCTCTCTTTGCCCCTGGAAATAGAGAACCACTTCTCTCCAACCATGGCCTATAACAAGGCTTCTTAGGTCATGCCTAAAGCAGCTCTCAGAGGCTGATAAAGACCTTGTGTTGAAAACGGACATACCTTACCCAAATTCTTTGAGAATATTACTATCAGGTAGCATTCAGGCACACGAATCCACATGCAGAGCCCTGCCCCTTGTGCAACAGGGATCAGGTGGTTCTTCTCTCTGTCTAGGTCTTGCCTCCCTTGGAGAGCTAAGTCCACCTCCTGGGTTTCTCATCCTTTGCTTGGTTGCCCCCTTGAGATTCTCAGCATCATATTTAAGTCCTCTTTCTGACTGGTTATCCTTATCATTCTCAGCTCTTTCCATCTTTCTGACTTGGTCCCTACTTATTTTATTATTTCGTATCCTCCCCCAAGTTTTCTACCCCGACTCTTCTTCTGCCCCCAAGCTCCCGACCTAAATTCCACTGGCCGCATCCAGCCAGAAGGCAAGGGTGCCCATTGATGCAGTCCATTTGGGTTAGCTTCCTATGTCACGAAGCAGGCTGCAAAAGCGTGAATAATGAACCTGGAGAGGCCAACAGAAGATATCTAGCCTATGGGGCAAAATGCCCGGCATGCGGGAACTATTATTCTTCAGACCCTCTGTCCATTCTTGCTTTCATGTACAAAATTCTAAGCACATTTATTTTCTCTCTCTTATTTTTTTTTAGTTACCATTTCTCCAAAGACCAGAGTGCTCCGAGTATATAATACATGTTGGTTATTATCTTAAGACGTTCAGATATCTAGACCTTGACTCTACTCGAAAAAGGAAAGTTTTCTGCTTCCTCATCTGTACTCAGTGACTTTCTTCGCTGGGGGTCAGCGTTATAGCATCTTTCTAAAGTAGCTGTCTCAGTGAAAAATCACTTTAGAGTAGGTTGCCGTGGCCATATAAGACCCTCCTAGGATTTGGTAAAGTAGAATTTACTTGGAGGAAGACAGCATTCTCAGTGATCCCAAGAGATGAGGGTTATTGCTTCTGTGATGTGTACCTCTTCTGCCTGAGAAATGCTGACTGGAATTCTTTTGATTCTTTTAGTTAAGACTTTTCACATATATCTTTACATAAATAGGCTTGTCATATTTGACTGCAAACTTCTAGAGAAGTCCCACTCTTTTTACTTTATTTTAAAATCTAATTAAGACGACTTCTGTCTTTTTTTTTTTTTTAAAGGTTTTATTTATTAATTTGACAGAGGGAGACACAGCGAGAGAGGGAACACAAGCAGGGGGAGCGGGAGAGGGAGAAGCAGGCTTCCCGCTGAGCAGGGAGCCTGATGCGGGGCTCGGTCCCAGGACCCCGAGATCATGACCTGAGCCGAAGGCAGATGCCCAACAACTGAGCCACCAATGTACATTATTTTGCTTGAGTTTTAGTCTGAAAATTGTTTATGAAAGTATCATTGAGTCAGAATTTTCCAGTGTAGTGGTTTGCTTAATTAAGTTCACTAAAAGTTTATTTATTTTTGTTTGTTTTCTTGCAAGGCAAATATTAAGACAACTGGGGAATAGGGAAAGCTAAAGTCGTGTTTGTTTTCACGGCACTGCTTCCTAAACTAACCCAATCTCATTTCAATGACTTGCTTTTTCAACAGTTTTGTGTGCTTGGGCTGACTGGTGAGCTCCTTGTCTTTTTGAACAAATTGGTGTTAGGGAAAGCTGATCTTGGATTTTGAATGAAATTGTGATATGTAAAAAGGAGAACTTCAGATTTAAGTTTAGGTGATATGTGACAAATGAGTCAAGTTAGGAAATGTGTATCCTCTGAAAAAAAGGGAAGGAAAAACTGAGAAAAATTTTATGTATAATATTTGCAGTTTAACTTCTGTGTGTTTACTGTAATACCTCTCGTCTGTCCTATTAAATTGGTTTGCTTTCTTATAGTTTCTTTCTGCTTTGGAGATATTTTTTTTGTGAAATCCTAACCAGGCTCTGTGTTTTAAAAAAATTCCGTATTTATTGGTCAGATATTGCTCTACAAAAGATGGCCTGAGGAACGAATGCTTTTTTTTTGTTCTTGTTGTTTACTGGTTTTTTAAAAGATTTTATTTATTTGAGAGAGAGAGAGAGAGAGAGCGCATAAGCAGGGGGCAGAGGGAGAAGCTGGCTCCCTGCTGGGCAGGGAGCCTGATGCAGGGATTGATCCCAGGACCCTGGGATCATGACCTGAGCCGAAGGCAGATGCTTAACCACCCAGGAGCCCGTTTGTTTACTGTTGTTAATAATAGGTTATGGGAGGAAAAAAAAGCCCCAAAATTGTCACAACAAAGGAGATGGGAGGGAATGAAGAAAAAGAGATGGACTTTTTTTTCTTTTTAAATTTTATTTTATTTTTAAAATTTAAATTCAATTAATTAACATATATTATTGGTTTCTGAGGTAGAGGTCAGTGACTCATCAGTCTTATATAATACCCAATGCTCACTAATGCCCATCACCCCGTTATCCCATCCCCCACCTTCCTCCCTTCCAGCAGCCCTCAGTTTGTTTCCTATGCTTAAGAGTCTCTTATGGTTTGTCTCCCTCTCTGATTTTGTCTTGTTTTATTTTTTCCTCTCTTCCCCTATGATCCTCTGTTTTGTTTCTTAAATTCCACGTATCAAGGAAATCATATGATAATTGTCTTTCTCTGATTGACTTATTTTGATTTGCATAATATCCTCTAGTTCCATCCACGTCATTGCAAATGGCAAGATTTCTTTTTTTTTTTTTCTTCTGATGGCTGAGTAGTATTCCAGGAACAAATGCTTTTAATGACACTCCTAAAATATTAGACTAGAACTCTGTTAGAACATAAGGATTGGGAAATTTGCTTGGAGTTTGTGATAAATGTTATCCATAGCACATATAATTCATATAACTCTATTTTGGAAGATATAATTTGGCTCACGGTTCTAGCTGAATACATGTTATGATGGATGGCATTGGTTTGGGTTGTTTTAAGATGGCAAGACTGAACACCGAGCTTGTGATGATGGGGACATTTTAAGTGATGTGGCAGGAGAATTCTCTGAGCTCTTTAGCAGAACAGTTAGGGCTTTCTTAGTCTGAGAAAACTCTGCCAAGTATCACCTTATGGACTTGGCTAATTCCTAGGAAGCTCTGCATCAAAGGTTCTACCTTTACTGTAGAATCTTCTAGCATGAGCTTTGGGTATTTAACCTTACAGATTCATCTTATTTTCCTCCCCCCCCGTTTCTACATTTACTTGTTAAATTTTATATTAAGAGAGGATTTGTGTGAGTGGAGAGTCTTGCCTAGGAGTATGATCATGCAAAGCTTCTGGGTTCTATTTTGTGCCAGTTCTTTTTTTTTTTTTTTTTTAAGATTTTATTTATTTATTTGAGAGAGAGAATGAGAGAGAGCACACGAGAGGGGGGAGGGTCAGAGGGAGAAGCAGACTCCCTGCCGAGCAGGGAGCCCGATGCGGGACTCGATCCCGGGACTCCAGGATCATGACCTGAGCCGAAGGCAGTCGCTTAACTGACTGAGCCACCCAGGCGCCCCTGTGCCAGTTCTTCATAGAAAATCAGACTTAGAGTCTAATCCTTCACAGGACAGACAAATGATGTGGCATCAGAACAAAGCTAATAAGTTCACAGTGTGGATTTTGTGCTCTGTTTAAATCCAAATCTTCTGCACTTATTAAAAATGAAGCTCTCTTCCCCTTTGGAATCAAATACAGTCATAGCTATTCTCTTCTTGGGCTCTAAGGAAGTATGGCAAGGGCGCCTGGGTGGCTCAGTTGGTTGGGCGACTGCCTTCGGCTCAGGTCATGATCCTGGAGTCCCGGGATGGAGTCCCGCATCGGGCTCCCTGCTCAGCAGGGAGTCTGCTTCTCCCTCTGACCCTCCTCCCTCTCATGTTCTGTCTCTCATTCTCTCTGTCTCAAATAAATAAATAAAATCTTAAAAAAAAAAAAAAAAGGAAGTATGGCAAATTCTCAGCCCATTTGCTTCTTAAAGCATTTTTGAGTGCACGTTTTAAAAAAAAACCAAATAGGATATCATCATTGCATAATTAAAAATTGGATGGTGAAGTTTTTTTAAAAATCATTTCCCACTAAAGATATGTATATATCCATGTATCCTTGATCTTTAATATTGAACATTATCTGCTTTATGACAATTAGATGATCACAGTAGTGAGCTGTAGGAAGTCAGATTTACCACTTAAAGACAGACTAAGGATCAAAAAACAGAGAGAAGAATATAATGAACAAGTAAGAGTTTTCTTAGGTATAGTTCTATCTGATACAGTGATAAAAAAAATCACAAAATGAAACAAAAAATCACATCCTCTTGAGGGACACTGTTTCAAACAAGTAGGAGCAGGAGGCTGAATCACCACTTCTTTCATCTTTAAATAAGTTCTCCATCTAGAAGCTTTTGTAAAACTAGAATGCTGTTTGTTTTTTTTTTAAAGAAACTCATTATGTATGGACTCTACACGTATCCTTTAGCAAATCTGAGATAATCTTGCTTAGAGCCTTACCTAATGTAGTAGTTTCCTTTTTAAATCCCCAAACAGACCTGGTGGATCTGGTTTCCTATTTCTTCCTCCCAGGCATCTATTGTCAGTCCAGATTATTTTGCCACTTTCCTCTACTCCAGATGGTCACCAAAGTACTGAATTTCAAGCAGGTGGCATTGCTCAGCTATCCTGCTAGTGTTTAGGAGGGTCAGGCTCTCAGTTTTCCTTGTGCCCTATGGCCAAGGTGCTTACCTGGTATGAGTCATGTTGGTTCGCTCACTGGAGCAGATGGGAATGACCAGAAATCCCCTTGCGCTCAGTGTTCAGTTATGACCCATTACCATGAACAACGACCAGGATGGCCAGTGTTTCTTCAGCTTATGGCCCATAGTTCTGTTACCCTTGTAGTTTCTTGACAAGCAGCAGGTGCTCAGCAAATCTTGGTTGTGCATATAAATGAATGACATTGAAGCCCTCACAAAGTGTGACTAATTCTTTACAGTCTCTAATAATATTGCAATTTTGCGCCTATTTGTATGATTGACTGTTGTCAACTTTAGCTACACTTTGGAATCATGTGGAGACCTTTACAAAATGTTCATGCATGGGCCTCACCTTGGGAGATTTTGATTTAATTGGTCTGGGGTTGGCTGTGCACTGGGAATTGTCAGAACTCCCTTTACCTTTACCAAGGTAAAGAACTCCCGTGATAGGCTGTATACTCCATTACGTGGAGGACCACATCTTTTTCTGCTCACTGTAATATTCCAGCTCCTCATTTGGTGCCTAGCATCTAAAGGTGCTCAATAAATGATTGTTGGCTGAATGAATAAAAATTTGAAAACATGGCTTCTTCTAACTCTTGAGGACAGAACAATAAAAAGGGATTAAAGGAATAGAGCTTTTTCTGAAAATGGTTCTAGTGTGTTACCTGTGATCAAGCTCAGATGGCCATGGCATGGCCTTAAAGGACCCTGTCCCCAAAACATCCAGTGATCATCTCAGGGACCACACGTTTCCCAGTCTCTGGGAGTTTTATAGCCTGCTACTCAATGCTGGCCTAATTCAGGTTGGATGGTCTGATGGTTGAGTGGATAAAACTCTTGGAAAAAGAAATTTTGAAACTTAACAGCTCTTTCTTTAAACTTCTAATCAAAAGGAAAATGTTAAAGCTTGGAGATTTTGTATGAAAAGCTGCATGACTGTTAGTTAGGTGAACATTAGGAGAAAAAAAAAGAAGAAAAAAGAAAGTGGTATCCTCAGTAAATGAGGAGAAAAACGCTTGCACAGGAGTAGATCAGCAGGTAATTGAAAGATGAGAAAAAATGTGCAGGGGAAAATTCAAGACTAGGGTTATGTGATTGACCAAGAAATGCAAATTTTTTTTTTTTTAAAGAAAAACCTGAGTTCTTATTTTTTACAATATCTTTTGGAAATAATTAAATTTAGGTGAAATGTAGTGCATTTGGAAAAGGATACAGCTTGAGTGGGGAGATTCAGAGCTGAAATGTGGATTCTGATCCTCCAGCACTTACCTGTTCTGCTGGGTGACCTTGAAGTTCTTTCCTCCCCCTTGGTGGCTCCTGCCTATTCTCCATGACTCCTGAAATGTTAAGTCAGCACCATGCTTCAGTCTTGCAGCTGTCTCTGATGAAGAAAGGGCAACAGTGTGGAAAGCCCTGGGAGGAGAGGCCGCTATCAGGGGTCACCTGCTGCCAGGGGTTACCTGCCACACTGGCATGAAAAGAATGTCAACGCAAAACAACGGTTATGCTTCTATAGCTTATGAGACGGAGGCTGTCACTCAGCGGCCAGCCCCCTACCCCGGCTCTTCCACCTTCCTCTTCTCTCTTAAAGATGGGAGAGGAAGACTTCCCCAGGCGGCATTTCCAGTGTTTGACACTGCAGTAGTCTCATAAATGAAATGAAAATGAAAACCCGTCATGCAGTCATCCGTAGGATCAGCAGCGTTGAAATTGTTCAACCTACAAGCTAGAGAACATCATGTGTCTTCTTAAATGTCTCCATGGAGAGAATCTTCATTTTTTTTTTTTTTTTTTTGTGGCGGGGGGAGAGGGGTTACTTTGGATCTTTTTTTAAATGATGTCATTCTGATCATGTGACATTTTTGCTTGAAACTCTTCAGTGGTTCCCCTTCACCTATGGAAAAAGTCCTAAAGTGTTAGCAGGGGTGATATTGGACATTTTAAAGATTTTTTTTTTTTAATTTGGGAGAGAGAGAGAGAGAGAGAGAACATGAGTGGGGAAGGGGAGGAGGAGCAGAGGGAGAGGGAGAAGCAAACTCCCTGCTGAGCAAGGAGCCTGATGCGGGGCTCGATCCCAGGACCCTGAGATCATGACCTGAGCCAAAGGCAGACCCTTAACCGACTGACCTACCCGGGTGCCCCAATATTGAACATTTTAAACCTGATGTGGCATCAAAATGCACCCACATGTAGAACTGGAGAGGAGAGTGTGGGTTCCTGGTCCCAGACATTACGCTTTAGTTGCTGGCTTGTCAGGAGGTCTCAAGGTCCCACTGTAGGGACAGTGTGTCTGGAGTGGAGGATGGCAATCGGGGGGCCCATTCTAATTGATATGGAGGCATTTTGATTTTGTAACGAGACACTGTAACAAGCTGGTTGTAGACTCAGCTTATTAGCTGACATGAAAGCGTCTCCACTGTCTGTCCCTAGTCTGTCTCTGGCTTATCTGCTGCTTTTCTTCTCTGATGCCCCATTCTCTTGTTTTGGTGTCGTAATTGTGGTTTCCTGAATGTGCTCCATGGTTTCCCATTTTTGTGTCTTTGCACACACTGTTTCCTCTGCCTGGAATGTTCTTCCTCTCCTCAAATTTCTGAAAAAATCTCTTAATCTTCCTTTGAGGCTCTGCTCATTTGCCCCTATTTCTTCCACTCCAAACCAGCGTTTTTTACTACTTCCCCCTTTTCTGTGTGTCCTGCCTCTATGATTGTAGCCTTCACACTGAAGTGGCAGTTATTTATCTGCACATCTCACTCTCCGTGAGCCTATGAATTCCTTTCAGGGCACAAATTAGACGTGTTTTCCACATTCGTGTCCCGGGATGAAGTAGGTACTTGATAAATATTTGTTCGGTGAACCAGGGAATGAATTATTTTGTGTGAATGGGGAGCCAGGACTCAGCATTCCCTTGCTAGGATATTTAAACAGTTGCGATCTCTCCTGCCCCTGCTTATTTTTCTCCTTAGTATTATCTCATGTAGGTTCAATAACACAACATCTTTTAATCTTCCTCCAAAGGACTTTTCTCCTCTTTCTAGTCTCCTTTGCTCTGCCTTTTTGGCCTTCCTGTATTTTCTCTCCATTATTTACAAAGTGTAAGGGCCAGGACCCAACACAGAAGACATCAAAGTGTAAGCTGATGAGTGGAATATTGGAAGGCTGGTTTTGGGAGTCCTTGCAAGTCACTCACACTCCTCCCAGGGTTTCCCTGATCCTTTTCCTTTGTTTCCAAATGGTGGTACTTCGTTGCTGACTCAATTTGTCAACTCTGACTCCTGCCAGGATTATTTGTGACTTGGTCCTTGGTTGTCTCTTCCCATCTTGTACTTACCCATGTCAGTTTGTCCCCATATGCTTCTGCTTGATCTGGCCTTTTTAAATTACTATTTTTTAAAAATTTTCTGCTTTTAGAAGGTGTGTGTCCTGCTTGTCAAGGCTGCTTTGGCTTTTATTCTTGTCTTTCATAGTATCTGAAGTCCTGTCTCATTTGGTCACATATTTGGATTTGAGGAGCTTATTCTTTTTTTAAAAAATTTTTTATTGTTATGTTAATCACCATACATTACATCATTAGTTTTAGATGAAGTGTTCCATGATTCATTGTTTGTGCATAACACCCAGTGCTCCATGCAGAATGTGCCCTCTTTTTTTTTTTTTTAAAGATTTTATTTATTTATTTGAGAGAGAGAGAGAGAGCACATGAGAGGGGGGAGGGTCAGAGGGAGAAGCAGACTCCCCGCCGAGCAGGGAGCCCGACGCGGGACTCGATCCAGGGACTCCGGGATCATGACCTGAGCCGAAGGCAGTCGCTTAACCAACTGAGCCACCCAGGCGCCCGAACGTGCCCTCTTTAATACCCATCACTGGGCTAACCCATCCTCCCAGCCCCCTCCCCTCTGGAACCCTCAGTTTGTTTCTCAGAGTCCATCGTCTCTCATGGTTCATAGGAGCTTATTCTAATAGAAGTTTTCTGTTTGTTGGCTGGATTGGTTAGAATAGGGACTGTAGATTTGGCAGTCTTTGCATACATATTGAGTAGGATGTTCATAGTTATGTCCACCGAGTGTGGTAAAACCGATGAAATGATGCCCTCCTACCATTTTATCAGTAAAGTAATGGGGCAAAAAAAAAAAAAAAAAACTGGTGGCAAGGAGGGTGGACAGAAGTTGGAAGAGCAAAAGGGTAGGCACTCAAGCCAGGTTGCCTGGGTTTGAATGATCTCTGCCACTTCTTAGCTGTGTGACCCTAGGTTGATCTTGTCACTTTGCTGAGCCTAAGCTTGTTCATCTGTTTCATGGTGATAACAGTATCTGCCCCATGGGAATTTTGTAAAAATCAAGTGTGTTAATGCTTGCTCATAAAGCACTCAGCAGTATTTCTGGCATGTAACAAATGGTCAATGAAAGTTAACTATTATTAGTTAGTGCCTTTAAAAGATGAATTTACTATTGATTTCCCAGTAGGTATCTTTGTTTGAATGTGGTTTCTCTTTCTTACCCCTTCCCTAACTCTATCTTTAGCTAGAAATCTTTTTTTAAAAGACTTTTTTATTTTTTCATGCGAGAGAGAAAGAGAGAGTGAGTGGGGAGGGGGGGTTGTGGAGAGGCAGAGGGAGACCGAGAAGCAGGCTCCCGCTGAGCTGGGAGCCCGATGTGGGGCTCCATCCCAGGACCCGGAGATCATGACCTGAACTGAAGGCAGACGCTTAACTATCTGAGCCACCTAGGCACCTCTAGCTAGAAATCTTAAAAGAGTTAATATATGCATCTTTTCAATGAAGGTGATGGCCTAGATAGGTCCTTTCCCAAATCATGCTCCATAGTAAAGATGTAGGAATTCTGCAAAGGCCCCTCCAGAGGGGCTGGGAAGGCATGAGTCCTGGGGAGGTGGCATCGGTGGGCATAGCCACACAGCCCTCCCTCCGTGCTAAGAGAGCAAGCTCCCATTTATCTCTTTTACACCGTGCACTTTCGCCCAAGTGTTTGTTGAAACAAAGAGAGCTTGAAGCTAGAGGAAGTTAGAAAACTCCCTTCCAGCTTGAAAATCAGTGATTTTGAATGTAGAACATAATGATAATTTGATTTTTACCATTATTTTGTGAATGCCGAATTAATGATTTGGGGGAATCTCATTACACGTTGCCTTATCCAATGATGTAATAATTTAGTAAATAGGTCCTAATCCTATTTAGTCAGCTTCCCTCTGTTGTTCATAGTCCGCTTTGAAAAGACTGTCAAATTGAATTTGCTGTCCTCCATGTTTGCCAAAGTTTATTATTTCAATTTACGGCAGCAGAAATGTTATAACCTGGTCTTTTATGTACTCTGTTGTGTTAGCTCTGATACTTTGCCAATCCTCACAAGAGAGTAATTATGGAATGATGGGCCTTTCTTTGCTTTCAGAAAAAGCAACGGCAGGCCTTTCTGAAGTCTAGAGGGGTTATATGCTGGAGGCAGAATTGGGACTGGGGTATTTAATCTACTTTTCTTATCCATAAATACCTTTAACCCCCCCCCCCAATAAAACACTATTTAAATATTTTTGCAAAGCCACAAATAGGCTAATATCAAGTAAAGCATGGGTTGTATTTGAGGAAAGATGCTTTGAAGAGAGAAGGATAAGATCAAGCTCTAGGGGCGCCTGGGTGGCTCAGTTGGTTAAGTGGCTGCCTTCTGCTCAGGTCATGATCCTGGAGTCCCGGGATCGAGTCCCATATCGGGCTCCCTGCTCAGCGGGGGGTCTGCTTCTCCCTCTGACCCTCTTCCCTCTCGTGTTCTCTGTCTCTCATTCTCTCTCTCAAATAAAATCTTAAAAAAAAAAAAAAGATCAAGCTCTAAATGCATTTAATTTATTAGCCATAAAGTGTGCAGAGCTGGGTTTGTAATGCTATGAGAACATTCAGGGAAAGATTCAGAATGAGATCTCAGAAATCCCATGTGGAGCCTCCTGTTAATATCTACAGTCTGTTCTGTAGCTACTCCAGTAGATTACCTGCTGTCCTTAAGCAGGATCAGGCTCTGCCTGTCCTGTGTATAGTGTACCACGGATCCCTAGTGCTTAAGGTCACCAGCGTGATCACAAGGAAGTAAATGGGAGAATCATTCCTTAAGAACACTTAAAAATGATAATGGTAATATAGGTTTGTTGTAAAAAGTTCTAGTCGTGCAAAACTCATAGCAAAATTCCTGGCTTTCTCTTTTTTATTCCCTAAGTCCCATTCCTCAAGGTAACCACTAGCAATAGTTGAAAGTAGACCCATCCAGAGTTTTTTCTTTGCATAGACACACACACACACACACACACTCTCTCTCTCTCTCTCTCTCTCATAGGTATATACAAATATAGAAATAAATATACACACATATATATGTACATAACACACCTATATAGTTTAAAAATATAAGTGCGGTTTTCTTTTTACTTAATTTTATATTTTCAATATCTTTTCATGTTAGTGTGTATAGATTTATTCCCCTTTAACAATGAGAATCACACTTCAAGGGGACTTTTCAACTCCTTCTGACTTTTTTTTTTAAAGATTTTATTTATTTATTTGACAGAGAGAGAGATAGCGAGAGCAGGAACACAAGCAGGGGGAGTGGGAGAGCGAGAAGCAGGCTTCCTGCCGAGCAGGGAGCCCGATGCGGGGCTCGATCCCAGGACCCTGGGATCATGACCTGAGCCGAAGGCAGACGCTTAACGACTGAGCCACCCAGGCGCCCCTCCTTCTGACTTTTAACAAAAACCTAGACAACTAGCAGCGATGGTGTGGGGGAAGCGGCTGTCCCACCAGCAGTCAGCCCTCTGACCTTGGACATAGTTCTGTTTTAAAGACAGCCTCAGCCCCCGGTTGTGAAAGAAAATGACCCTTTGATCAGGTTGGTTTGCTGTCCAGCTGATTGCACCAACTTCTCTTTGGGAAACGAGGGAGAGCCGTGTGCTAGGGTTTCACGTCTGTCAGGGGCTGGTGGGGTGGAGGGATCCTCGCTCCACAGGGACAGCCGCGCCCAGGTTTCTCCCATTAGCTCAGAGAGCTGGGTTAAGTGAGTCGTCAGTACAGCAAGCCTGACTGATTTGTTGATACACCGGACTAGCGGGGAAAGTTTTTAAACTAATTCACTTAAGATAAGGGAATGGCTTCTCCTCAAAGGCAAAGCAAGGAAAGACCCTCCACTTCTCAGTAAGCCTGTCCAAATTGTCTGCCAAGCACTCGAGGATGAAATTGAGTCTAACACTACAGCATGTATTACTAAGAGTAGACTAGCCAGTAAATATTTAAGGGTCTAAGCTCAGCTTCTCCATCATTTACCTGCATTTTGTTTGGATGACAGGAAGTGGCAGAGTGCAGTGCAAAGTGAGATTAGGTCCTTGAAATGCACTGCAGGGATTAAATGAGTATTTCTTGAGGCACCCTTTATTATGGGGAAATGGTAGAGGACAGATTTCCTGAAGGGTTTTCCACTCGGCTGCATGATTAAGCGTTCGGGGAACTATATAATTGGTAATATACTTTTTTATATTGCGGTGTAAATAATTTCTTTATTTAAACTTCACAATGTATAATATTTAAACACTTGTCAAGCAATAACTCACCGGTGGCAGAAAATTATAAAAGTCGAACAGCGGGATTAAGGGTGTTATGGCTGGAGCTGATTGATCTCTATAGTTTTCTTGAAGAGGAATCTTACCGCAGAGGTATAATTTGTGAAATAGAACCACACAGTCTCAGTAATTTGAGCAGTTATGTGGGAAACTCTGAATCTATCTTGAATTGGTTGGCTTTTATTATTATTATTTTTTTAACAGGGTACAAAGTATGTTTTTAATGCTCTGTGCATGCATGCACGTATAAAGCATAGTCAGATTTTTTTCTTTTCTTTTTTTTTAGTGGAAGTCAAATTCAAAAGGGAAATATAAGGCTCTACCCTAATCTGTGAGATCTGTCATGGATTTAAGTATATTGCCCATGTATCAAGACAATGCCAAAGTCATTTGTGTAAATAATAACAGAAAGGAGCACTACCAATTCATCATGCGTGGGGATATAGTGTGTTGAAGGAATTTACTAGGAAATCAGTATTTGTCATCACGTTTGTCATGGTTTATAAATCCCAGCCTAATTTACAAGGGTTTAAGGCCTTTCACCCAAATATAAAAACTGACCCATTAAAGTTAATGAGCCTTCTTTATCTGGACTCATCTTTTAAATTTACCATGTGATTAAATGTAATGAAAGGAAGATGGGGGCATTTAAAGTGCCAGGAGACTGCTTGGGTAAGGGATGGGGACTCAGAGAGGCCTGAGACCAGGGAGAACTGGATTTGCAAGTGACAGAAATAAAAACGCCACAGGAAGCTGACACTTCAACAGTATGCTACTCATAAATTTGATGGAATATTGATGGGCAAATATTTCAAAAGGATGGAGATCAGTGTAGGTGCTGAGGGATTTGAGTAGAATGGAGAAAACACTGAAGTTATGATATATCACTGGGAAATAGTTACATGGTTTATACCTATACTTAGGGAAGAAAAGAAAATATCATTATAGATTTAAAAATTTGGTTAAACCCAAGCCTGAGATCCTGTCTCCAGCCTTACCATCAGACTCGGTTGACTTGAGATGATCATGAAAAGAAACCACATTGCCAGAGAGATGAATGACCCAGAGGTAGACCATTGGTCAACTGGTGCAGAGAGCCATTTGGCTTACCAGACACTTCCAGAATTTGGACCATGCAGATGAAGGATCATGTAGTTTACTTATCTGAGTGGAAGAGCAGTTACTCAAATCTCTATAATGAATATTTTTTTGGGTGAGACATAAGGAAAACTCCTCCCGCCCCCCTCCCCCAAAAGACTGTAAACTTCATGAAGGCAGTAGACCATGTGTCTTACCAAGTAGCTTATCTAGCCCTGGGAACACTGACAAACACAGGCTTAACATTCCCCTCAGCCTGACTAAAATTTAGATAAATTTCTTTCTGATTATAGCCCCCTGACTTCCCTTTTCTTAGAGCATTTACTTTAGAAAAGTTGCAAGTGTAAGTTCTTTCTTTGTCCTTTTGAGATCTAGATCTTCTACAATCCAGGAATGTCTTTCTCAAGGACCTGGGAGCTATCCCTTAGAAATGTAATCATCAAATAATACATCATATGTTAAAAAAAAAAAAAAAGAAGAAGATGATAGCAGGAGGGGAAGAAGGAAGGGGGGGAAATCGGAGGGGGAGATGAACCGGGAGAGACTATGGACTCTGAAAAACAAACAGGGTTCTAGAGGGGAGGGGTGTGGGGGGATGGGTTAGCCCGGTGATGGGTATTAAAGAGGGCACGTTCTGCATGGAGCACTGGGTGTTATACGCAAACAACGAATCATGGAACACTACATCAAAAACTGATGATGTAATGTATGGTGATTAATGTAACATAATAAAAAAAAAAAAAAAAAAGAAAGATAGGGCCTCTGTCTCCCAGTGTCTGTGGGAGGGTAGGAGCCTAACACTGAGGATCAACAATTAGCAAACACAGGTGGCCTAATCAACTGACACACCAAAAACCGCCAGCACTTTTTCATTAGGTCACCCCAGCTTCCAAAATCCTCCCACCCTTTCAGAGGAATTCAGTTCAATCTCTCTCTTATTGTAATAGTTTTAAATAAGGTCTCCTTTGCCTATTTAATTGATCGGGTGTAATTTTTCTTTCATAGCACTCAACCAACATTTGTTGAATTGAATCTGAAGAACTTCAACTTTCTATTCACATGGATAGCATCAGTTTAGAAAAAATAAAAGTCTTTGTAAAGAATACCAATGTTGGAGGAAAAGTTAGGAAACAAAGCAAAGTGATTTAATAGATGGCTCAAGGTATCCATACTAGAAAGACAATCAAATGTAGTTTGAAGAATGGGATAATATTCTCTTTTAATAAACCTTTCTATAGCTAAGGGGTCTCATTTGGAATAATTTAAAGTGAGTTACATCATGTTGAAGTGTCTAATAAATTGCAAATGCTCAGGAATGTTTATTAAGTGGCAAGGATTAAAGTCTTTGCTGAGTGGTGCTTATTTCCTATATAATCGTCCCAGTGAAACCATTCCTATGGCCTAGAGTTTTGGGACTGATCTATGTCCTCCATTTTATTGATCAAGAAACTGAGAACCAGAAAGGGTGTGATGGCTATTTGGTGGAAGAGCAGGAACTGGAAACCAGGTTGCCTTATATCCAATCTTGTGAGTTTTTTAAACAAATTGAAGCATAGTTGACATTATATTAGCTTCAGGTGTACAACGTAGTGATTCAACAGTTCTATACATTACAAAATGTTCACCATGATAAGTGTAGTTGCCATCTGTCACCATACAAATCATCACAATATTATTGATTATATTCTCTATGCTGTATTTTTCATCCCTAAGACTTCTTTATAAATGGAAGCTTGTACCTTTTAAAACCCTTTACCTATGTTGCCTAACTGGCCCCACCCCAGCAACCACCATTTTGTCCTCCATATTTATTAGTCTGTTTTTGTTTGCTTGCTTGTTTTGTTATTTAGAGTCCACATATAATTGAAATCATATTCGTCTTTGACTTATTTCACTTATTTTGCCTCTAGGTCCATCCATGTTATTGCAAATGGCAAAATTTCATTCCTTTTTATGACAAAGCAGTATTCCATTGCATGCATGCATATATATATACATATACATACCACATCTTCTCTATCCATTCATCTACGGATGGACATCACTCAGGTTGTTTCCATACCTTGGCTATTATAAATAATGCTATAATGAACGTAGGGGTGCATATATATTTTCAAATTAGTGTTTTTTATTTTGGTGGGGGGTAAATACTCAGAAATGTAATTACTGGATCATATGGTATTTCTATTTGTGATTTTTTGCGAAACCTCCATATTTTTTCCATAGTAGCTGCACCACCAGTAGTCATGATGGTTCCTTTTTCTCCACATCCTCGCCAACACTTGTCTTTTTGATACTAGCCATTCTCACTGGTGTGAGGTGATGTCTCACTGTGATTAGTCTTGTGTTCTTTTTACTCTCTTCTAGAAATTTGAGGTCTAATCTGGTGTGATACTTTAGTTGGAGGGAGAAATTTAACTGACAGGACTTATGCAAAAGACAGGTAACAGAAGTGTTTAGGTGGAGAAATATAACCTGAAAAAAGAGAAGACTCTTACTCATCCTTTTGGTAAATTGTAGCTACATAGAGTCTTGCAGTTAACAGCTCTTTGCCATGAAAATCTGATTTGATCCTCCAAACAAGCTCACCAAGGCAAGAAATGGCTTGATAAAACAATTTGCCAAAGGTCACCTGACTAGTAAATGGTAGTGTAGAAACCAGAATGAGATTTTTAGTTCATCTAGTTTTTAAAAAGTCTACTTTGTGCCTATTAGGGGTAAGCATGCTGGATCTTGGAGAGAGTGTGAACAAAGAGTGGAAGAGACAACAAACAAATATATGTTTATGACAACTGTGATAGGTGCAGATGCATGGAAATTGCAGTTTGCAATGAGAATTTATAAGAGGGTCATAACCTTGTCTAGAGATGGGGTCTGGATGAGGAAAGCCTGGCTCAAAGGAATGGCATTTACATTCCCAGACCAGTATCCTGAGGATCCTCATTTAACTAGGGTTCAACAGGAGTGGCTTCTATACCCTGGGTGGGAAGCTGGTCCTAGCACTAGATGGAAAAATGAGAAATACAATGAGTGGTAGGATTTTTTTTTTTATCAAGCTAAATGTATTTAAAACAAAGGTCTGTCTTATCTCCTGAGATTGTCTTTCCTTATTTGTGATTTTAAAGCACCCATTCTTTTCTACAGTGATTATTATGGTTAATAAATATTTGTTTGAGTGAATTACTTGGGGCTATAAAAATTTTCAAATCCTACATCATCACTGCCATCTTATTTAAAATATTTTTAGTCAGTGACATCCTAAAGACTGGGAACAAGTGATCTATATCCTGCTGCAACTCCCACCCCACACTTCCCTTTTATTTTATTAGTGGAGGGAAGATCTTTGCTTTGACTAACCTAATAAGTCAAAGGAATAAGATAGTACCTTTGTACTTATGTGGGAGATGGGATTAAAAGTAATGAGACACACCAACTCAGAAGCATAATGTTATTTCAGGAAATGAGAATAAACAGAATTTAAACATGTTATTTTGTACACTGAGAATAAACAGAATTTAAACATGTTATTTTGTACACTTGCTGGGACTTTTCCTAGCAAGCTATCACGTCAACCTTTATATAGATGAGGGAGAGACACAGGGCAGAAGGAGAGTGAGTTGAAACTGAAGGCTGCTCTGACAAAGAGAAGGCTAAGGCTGGCTGGGACCAGAGGAGGGAGAGCTTTCTTGATCCCTGTTGCTCTTTCTGCAGAGAATTTCTTTCTCAGTCTCTCCTCTTGGCCTTGCTTGTTATCTATCAACAGATTCTGTTTATGCCTTAGCTTCAGTGAAGGCTGTCGTGCTGGCAGAATGCCCTCCCTCATTGGAATGTGTCGCGGTGCAGAGGGTAAAAGCAATCGATGGCCCTTCCTGGTCCCCACCCCTCCTCCTGCCCTTATAAATACTTTTATTTGCATTCTGTCACTGTGGCCGTGCCTTATCCCTTTGCATTCGCCCTTTCTAGTTGAAAGTCATTAATCTGCAAATGCAACTAATTAGCCTTTCACTGTTCCAGGAGCAGAAAACACTGCTCGCTCATCGTCCTAGTTTATTGGATGCCAGAAAATGTACACTTAAGATCAATGGGTCTTGCCAATAGAAAGAGTGCTCTGTATAATTACACAGTCGGCCCTGGGAAGCTAGAAAACGAGAATTGCACAGAGCACCTAAAACCTGCCTCAGAATGGTGTACTTACTTAAACCGTGGTCTTACATTTCTTATTTTCTCAAGTAAGTTGTGCCCATTTTATGAGGTGAGCCATCTCAATCCATCTTCTTGAAGAGTGAAGCACAGAAAATTAGGTGAAATTGGGTGCATTTCAGCCTTGACATTTTTCTTTTTGGAGAAAGGTTGAACTCAGGACCTCAGGGTTGGTATGAGATTGGAAAGGCCAAACCACTTGATCTTATTTTTTCAATGGGAGAAAAAATCTCTTGATCACAAATAAAATAAGAATTAAAATGCTTATGCTTAACCTTTTTTTTTTTTTTTTTAAGTACTGACAGAATTGACTATATGCCTCCAGAGAAAACTCTGATTCCCCTAAAAGAAAATAATTTTTCTATAGAGGTAAATGTGTTAAAGGAAGTGAGAGGCAGGGTACCATTGGAAGTTGGATCAGGTCAAGCAGTTTAATCCATAGAAGAACATCCTCCCTTGTCACAAACATAGTATCTAGTTGTGCCGTGAGCATGTGCATGTGTGAGTCTGTGTGTCTTTGTGTGTGACTGCTAGTGTGTGTGTGTGTGTGTGTGTGTGTGTGTATGCAGAAACCCTTTTTACCAAAGAGAAATTGAAAGTTGAAAAGGACTAGCAAGAAAGATGTGGCAAGTATTCCATTTCCATGACAAAAAGTCCAGGGAGGAAAAAACGTCTATAATTACCTCTTCCTGGTAACCTCTGGGGAGAGTGAGTAGGACACTTGTGTAGCTGAATCCCACAGATACGAGAGCAGGTGTTGAAGAGGATTGTTGCCATCACTGGCCACAGCCCTCCATTGCTCACAATCACTGTCCTTAGTAGAAATCCCACACAGGTCTGTGTGATGGGTCTGCAGCGCTGTGTACCAGCTGCTGTGAGCTGGGTTCTTTCTGGCTCTGTGCTGAGAGATGGGATTCACGCTTTTGGTGCAGCACCAGAGAGTTCCCTGTCTTTAACTATGCCTGGTGGTTAAACAGTTCTTAGCATAAATGGGAATGGACTTAGAAATGAGCAGGCAGGACAGTTTCTTCTCTTCCTCAGAGTATTCACAATAATTTAAGAATAGCAGACAAAGTTGGCTTTCCTTGAATAACATCTCTTTTTCTTCGGGGGAAAAAAAACAACTTTTTTAACCTTTTTTTTTCTTTCTTTCTCTTTCTCATTCTCACCTGTGCTTTTAACTTCAGGGATATAAAGACAGTGGTAACAGACTTAAATTTATTCAGATCCATTGTCTATACTACTTAGTGTTTATCTAACCTTACTTGTTTCCAAAGAGGCATTATCTTAACAGAATGATGGGGAAGAAGCCTCCTTTGTTCTTGAATGAATTGTCTGTTGCAGTGGTTCTTAGGATGTTTTTGCACCCCAATCCCCTTTAAGAATTGCTGTCGCGATATGATTTTACGCATATGTAGAATTTAAGAAACAAAGCAAATGAGCAAACAAAGGAAAAAACAGAGACAAACCAAAAAACAGACTTAAATACAGAGAACAAACTGGTGGTTGCCAGAGGGGAAATGGGTGTGGGTGTGTGTGGGGGGGAATGGGCGAAATAGATAAAGGAAATTAAGAGTACACTTACTGTGATGAGCAGTGAGTAACGTATAGAAATGTTGAATCACTACATTTTACACCAGAAACTAATATAACACCGATGTTAATTATACTTAGATAAAAAAATAAAAAAAAACACAAAAGTATATTAAACAGCAGTTCTTTAAAAACAAATTGCTGTCATAAATAACCTTCTTCTCAGCAGAAAATGTACACTCATGCCATTTTACTTTTGATTTTAGGGAATTCACAGATACACTAAAGCAAACTGCTTTCTGGAGTCTGTGGTCCCAGATTAAAAAACCTGTGGTCAAATGCAATGCCTAGGAAACAGCAGGGAAATTAAACCATGTGTTAGGATCTCTGAGCACACTGTGTTGCAGAATAATAACAGATTGCTGCTTTATGGTAATGGCTAAGATTCAGTCTCGAGTTAGGCAGACTGGAGTCTAAACTTGACTCTTCTACTTCCCAGCTGTGTGAGAAGTTATTTAGCCAGTCTAAGTTCTAGTTACCTCATTTAAAAGAGGGTAATAACATCTACCTCATTGGGTTGCTGAGATATGCACATAACTTGGGACACAATCATCCCTAAAAAATATTAGCGATTGTCATTGTTGTTAATAATGGGGAGTGTTATTCAGTGGTGATTAAGGCAGGGCATCCTCTCTTCCCTTGCTTGTCAGTTGTCATTGCCATCCTTGGGGAAATTGACTCTTTTGAACATTCCTGAATGCCCAGCCTCTGCACCCTGCCAGCCCCCCCACCCTCAAACTTCTACTTAGCTACTAAGACTCATCCTGCTTGGGGAAATTGAGTTTCACACTTTGAAAAGCAAAGAGATCCATGTTTTTAACAATGCTTTATGTCATGTTTTCAGGTGACTATGGACTGTGGAACTCAAAGGAGGGGATGCTTAGTTACCTGGTGGGCAGTGTTTATCTAGAACATACCTCAACAGGGGCCTGATATTTACCTCTTCCACTTTCTTTTTACACACCTTGATTTGAACCATGAGCTCTTTGATTTTTCTTTTTTTGGCCTTTCCCTTTTCTTAATTCCTTGTCAGTGGCAAGTCTCTGTTCAGTTCAGCTCAACAGATAATAATTAAATATCTTCTATCTCCCAGCTGCTGAGCTAGATACTAGGAAAACAGAAATATGTAAAATATAGTCCTTATACTTGGAAGTCCTTGGAGCCTTAGAGTCTGTTAGGCATAGTATCGTGATCATCATCATCATCATCATCATCACTGTTGTTTACTGAGTACTCACTCTGAGTCAAGCATGTGCTAACCATGCTGCATACATTATTTCACTTCATTTCACTTCACCATAGGATCCTCTTTCTAGAATCACCCATACTTTTATCCCAACACTACAAGCTTTTATTTGCTCTCTTTAGCCCAATCCAGCAATTCTCACTTCTCTCTTCTCTCCATGGTAACTATTTTCAGTATCTGCAAAGCCTTCTCTTAGTCAACCACTAAATGCTTATAGCCCTCCAAAGCCTGGATATGGCTGTGCTTCCCACCCCTTCTATGCTTTGAAACTTAAAAATGATATGGCTTGTGCCTCAGTAAGTCAGTGACTGGCCATTTTTCAGTTTTGGATGACTCAAACTTATTCTAGGTCAGACCTAGGAGATACAATATGATTCCAAAAGATTAGGAGCCACAGAAGTCTTCTGATTTTACCAAAGAGTTGGGGATTGTTCCAGAAGCTGCGATTTGATTCAGAATGGTGGTTAAAGCCCCGTAGTTAATGAATTCACTAACTTTAAAACATATGATATTATGATCTAAGGTGACATTAGAAGCAATGACCAAGTATTTTGTAACATAAAAAGAAGTATTAAAGGAATCTCATCATCTTTCATAGGATGTTTACAATATACTGTGTCTACATAATTATGGGATCTCCCCCATATAATGGAAAGAGATTGGTCATTTATTGCTATGGTGGAGCTACGTGATTCACAACATCTTGATGTTTGGAAAGAACAACCTGTTTGGCATAGAGTGGGTCAGCTGTTCCTGAACTTTCTGTGGGGAGGAGTGACTTTTTGTTTACCAGAAGACTTACAGCTATCAGTCAGATTGGAGCAGGTGCCAGGTGCTGGCATTCAGTCTTAGATTCCATTGTGATAAGACCAGGGTGCTTTAGTGAATGCGGTAGGGGCTCTTACCTAGTCACCCTTCCAGACAGAAAAGGGCTTCTGGTGTTCTACTGCTCTTCTGGGATATATGTTTGTCCATTGCTGAATCAGAAACCTCTGTAAGCTTATCAAAAGCACAAGGGATGTCTAAGATAAAAACTTTCGAAGCAACAATAATTGAGACTATATTTCGAGTACCTAATATGTGCCGTGCAAATTACTAGGAACCTTGCATGCATAACCAGTAACCCTTCCTAGCATACTCTGGGGTTGACGCGGTTATTCACATTTAGCAGATAAGTAGATTGAGGGCTAGAGAAATTAAGTAACTTGGTAAAGATCATATTGTTTGCAGATGGCTGACCTTGGGTTTTGTCATGGAGTGTTTTTATTTTTAGGATTGAATCTTTTTGGAAAGGGACATGATTCTTATCATTTTCTTGCCTAGTTTTTTAAAAAAAAATTTTTTTTATAAAATGCAGGAACAGTTCTACCTTTCTGATTCTGCTTTCATCTTGTACAGGGTGTGGTTTGAAAATGTTTCTAGATTAACATACAGTCATTTCTGTTTCCAGAAATGGCCCAGATTAAAAATGCTTGAATGTCGCTGTGTTGCAACGGACGCAATTGGAAAAACGTCATCCCTTTTGCCCTGTCTTTAAGTGTAATGATTAATGTACCATTGCAGAATGATCTATGTGCCCATAGATTACTGCCTGAATCACTGTGTCTACTTTATGACTTATTGTTTGCCTGAGATCACTGAACATTTTATTTAAAGATTAAGTGGAGGATTAAAGCACTTCTCTTCTTGGCCAGAATTTTTTAAAAAAGGAAAAAAAGGAATAAAAGGGAAAGAAAGAAAGAAAGAAAGAAAAAAGAAAGAAAGAAAGAAAGAAAGAAAGGATAGATAGATTAGGTAGAAAAAGGACTGTACCGATGGTCATTTAAAATTAAGCAACTGTAATCAAATCAATCATTTGTCAGTGAGGCATATGAAAAGTTAAACAGATGCTTAATGGTAGCCAAACCTAAGAAATTGTGCTGTGATAAATAGTTGATATTATCAGATATCAATATTGTTGTATATATCACAGGACCATAGAGATGGGTGTCTTAGCAGCTTGTGTAATTGTGTAACACTCTTGAAAAACAACTGGAGAAGAAAAAAAAATTCAGATATCCAAATTAGTGGAATTTGAAAAATACATATATTACCAATCGAGCTCCATTTTGCAGTATTCTTGGTTCATGTCATTTTGCAGTTGTTTTTTTCCACTGTGGCAGAAGCAGGAAAAAGCAAGCTGGTCTTTTAAATTTATTACATTACATTACTTGCACTATAAGATTCTTTGAAGATGATTGTCTTGTGGATTCTAGTTCCAGATCAGTGGACATTTGGCTGGAAGGATTTATAGTGTGTGCTCAGAGAATTGGGCCTTAAATCAGTGTTTCTGTAGGTTGCAGAGGGTTTGGTTTTTACAACTACAATAACTAACTCACTGGGGAAGTGTATGTGTGACCCTTTCCCGATATTCCAAGGGAAGAGTGTGTTTGGTCATCTTTGCTTTAAATTCTAAAAAGCAATACAACAGAAACATTAGCTTTCTTATCCCCGTGCGTTTGTTTCACTTGGTAAAAGAGATTCTATATAGAGGGGAAATAGTTGCATTAGTTTGTAATTTGTGAGAGAATGGAACTTTTGATTCCCTAGAGGAGAACATTTAGATTGAATTATACCAGGTTCAGGGGACATTTTAAGCAGAAGCCTGCCTAAGTCCACTCTACAGTTTTCCTTTTCTGAAAAAGGCTTTTTCTAACAGTGATGGTAGAAATATCCTCTAGGAAAGACAGGGGAGTATAGATTGATGTTCATCTATTCATTTGTTTCTTTATCCAACCATTGATTCTTCAAACAAATAAGTACCTACAGGAGCCAGGCTCTGCCTTTTGGGGAGCTCCCAGTTTGGTGATAGAAAGCAGAATGGGAACACATCTTTACTAGTCTGTGATGAGGGCTAAGTGATGGAGACAAGTACAGAGTGCTTTGGGAACAAACAGGAAGGAGTGATGATCCACCTGGAAGGAGAGTGCATCCTTATGGTGGGAAGAAAAGATGCTAGAACTTGGTCTTTGTGAACTCCTAAAGTTTAGCCAATGTTAGTAGGTCTGTTTGGCAGGCCTGGTAGGAGGGGTGGAGTGTGAAAGAAGATAGAAAAAATTGTCAGAACTTAGTGTTGGAAGAGGCCCTGAGGATCATCTGGGCTTGTCACCTCACTGCAAGAATCTCAAAAGCCACCTTCCCAGGGTCTTGATTTGCTTTGCTGATTTTTTATTTTTTAGTCTATTGGTTCTATTACAGCTCCCTGGTACAAAACAGGGCAAATGTACTGTCTCACTCAACAGCCTTTAAAATGTTCCTATCAAGCTTGTGGTCACCCCAAACCCCTCGGCATTTTAAAAATATTATTCATACAACGGGTTGCAAAGCCTTTTCTGCATCCTGTTTGTGCAATTGATTGTTTTGAATCTAAGAGTAGGACTCTGCATTTATTCCTTTAAAATTCTATTGACTTGGCTTTGCTTTAATGTTCCAGTTTAAAGATCATTTCAAACCTGCATTCTGACATCTCTCATTTGGCTATTCTGTCCCAATCTATGCTATCTGTAAACTTGATTAATATGCTTTCTATATCTTTACCCAGGTCATTGATAAAAATGCTAAAGAGATAGGTAGGAGGACAGAGCCCCAGGGGGTTGTACAGATCATCTCCTTTGGGCTGTGGTTGTTTAACTAGACAGGAGTCAACCTAGACGCCCAAGCTCATCGCCTTGTTATAGACAGGATGACCATCTGGACTGGTGTGTGTAGGAGTGTCCCAGTTTATGTGGTTATGTTCTGGTTTATACCTGTTGTTTACCCCTAATTAAGGAGTACCTCCTTTCACACTCAAAAGTATTCTGCTTTGGTGGAAGAGTATTATGGTTACCCTGATTGTCAGAGACCACACCAAGCCACTAGAAACATGATATTCACAGGGCTCTCTGGACCCTCTGATTTACTAGTTCTGTCATACAATGAAATGAGAGTTATTTGACAAATTTGTTCTTAAAATTTGTATTCATGCATTTTTCTAAATGCATGCATTTTTCTAAATGCATGCATTTTTCTAAGTGTTTTCAACTAATCCAAGGTTTTTTTTTTTTTTTTCCTCTTTACCTGTTGGGAACTAAATTTAAATTTATGAGCCTGCAATGACAGTTTTGGTTTCTTGTGTACTTACTGTATGCTAGGTATTCATCCAAGTGTTTTAGAAGTTTTGTCTCATTTAATCCTCATAATAACTTTCTGAGGTAGGGATTGGCACTGCTATTATATGGGTAAAGAAAGTGAGCTATTATGGGTTAAGTAACTTTTCTAAAGCCTCAGAGCTAATAAAAGATAGAGATAGAATTCAAACACAGGCAGTTGGACTCTAGAGTCCTTTCTCTGGCCCACTAACTTTCTGAATTTAGTTTTATCTTTATTTGAAACCTGTGACGCCAAAAAAAATAACATGAAAGAAGCTGAGTTCAAAAATACTCCTCCTCCTCAAAAATCATTTAAAGTTAGGCCATAAAGGAAAGGTAATATAAATGTTCTAGGGTGCTGGCAGGAATTGATGGAATTACACAATTTAAAGGACAAAGCTGAGGGACATCTCTCAATGCTTCTGACAAATGGGCCGTAAAGTGCTCGAAGACCACTATGGCTCAGAGAAATTCTTCCAGCCCTGGAACTGCTCTGGCTCCTACATTAGCTTACAACATTTGCTATCACTTTTCTGTGGCCCAGGGAGGGAGGGAGAGAAAGACCACAGTGGGCCTAAAATGACCCTTCTGGGTCACTTCTTCTAGAAAAGCAATCAGTTTCATGTCGCCAGAGTGTACGAGTGTGCGTGCCTGCATTAGCAAAATGTTTCAAAGTAAAACAAACAAAAAACTGCTCCTGAGTCATTTGATTCTTTTGATATTTTTATTTTTCCAATGGTTGGGGCAGAGTAGTGCTCAATAAATGTTTGTTGAGTGAGTGAACAAATCCCCCCAACAATTCTATGTATTGGAGTCGGGGAGGAGGAAAGGGTGGGGCATATCTTCACAAAGGCCCTTTGTCTTTTTTGCATTTTGGTTCAAAATGCTCAGCTCTGCTGTTTCTTACACGAAGCTTTTCAAGGATGTCACTTACCATCCTCACCCTCTCCAAGCACGTTCTTCATTTCAAGACACATAACTTACTTATTACGCTATGTTAATGAAGGTACAGCCCGTGGTTTAGAATGTGCCGTGCTCTGTGAAAGGCAGAAAGAAAAGAAGCCTATAAATACAAGGAATCTGGACCAGAGAACATTTTATTACAAGACTCGCTCCTTTCTTAAAGACAGTAAACATGATGAATTTCTCTTTGCAACTGAATTTATGAAGATAGATGATTCCCTCTGTGGTTGTTTTAACTGGGTTTGCCTTGCAGTCTGGAGCAGAGTTGCAAACCCACACAAATACATTTATTGCCATCCCTAATGACAGGATCTGATGTCTTCTGTATGACTGAGGGGGACTTATGAAAATGACATTGTGTTTCCCCATAGGGATGGAGGAGGATTCATCCGATTTCCATGTTTTCGCGGAAAGGCCCCAGTATTTTCTGTCAGGGAACACTCGGACTGCCTGAAATCCTGCTTCTCCTACAACTTTTTTGTAGTACTCTTTTCAGAGTCAGACTGAAAAAAAAAAAAATCTTTTGTTGAGACTTTTTCAAATACCAACCCAGGAATTGGTGGCAGAGCTTTGTGTTTGAGGCTCACACGTTCAGCTCACACTGGCTTTCTGCTGAGCGGATAAAGAAGGAAGAGTGAAAGGAAGGGGCGGGGCGGGGGGGGGGGGGGGGGGGGGGGAAGGGAAATGGAAGGTTTCTGAGCTCAACGTTTAAGTGTCTTTTTCCCTCCTCGCGCCGCTCAAGCTCGAGTGCGCATGCACAGCCGCACGGGGGACCTGGCTCTACTCTGCTAATGATGGCGGAGCGCATCACTGGCTAGGCACATCGCAGAAGAAAGCCATTCTGCTCAGCTCTAATTCCATCAGGATCATTTACCTTTTGAAGGATAGAAAGGAATGAATTGAAGATCAAAATCATCAGCCTTGTTTGGCTTCATCTAAGATTTATGGCAGCTGCTTTCAAGGGCAACTGGAAAAAACCAACTGCGGAATTCACATCTGTACCATTTCTTGTCTTTCAATATTTCATAAATGTTACGCGCAAAGTCAACCTCTGGGGACATTAAAATTAAACAACCTTTATCCCTCCCCTCTATTGGAATGAGAGCATATATCAATAATCGCTATATTTAACCACTCTCATCTGTAACATACCTTTTAGGATTAGCTGTCTCGGAAGCCTACATTTAGTTTACTATTCATTTGCCGAAGGTTATGATAATGTGGGATCCGTGTCTTTGTGATGACAAAAGCATTAAACTTTGATTTAAATTGTTAATAATACAGTGCCCATTTTTGCCAGCTTTAGACTTGAATTCGTTTTTTTTTTTTTAAGCAAACATTTAAGGGATATCAACCAACATTTGAAATGAAGATACATTGTTCTTAATTTAAGTGCCTTGATGTGCAGCCAAAGGAAAAATTAACTTATATATAGAAAAAACCCAGGAAGACATTTGCTGTGATCTCTGAGGAAGTAAATAAGGTTGCTTTGGTTTCTTGAGATGCTTTGATTAGTTTTGACAGCAGGAAATACATCTTGCATCCATATGATAAAAGACTACAATATAAGTGAGGCTGATATAGTGGCTCACAAATTATCCCAAGGATCGAGTACAGTGGACAAAACTGATAAGGCAAATTAGTTTTCTATTTGCAAGGTGTTTCAAGAGCTCTAAACTTCTCTTTTCATAGTAAAATGCTTATTCTTTTTTTTTTAAACATTTTATTTATTTATTTGAGAGAGAGAGAATGAAAGAGAGCACGAGAGGGAAGAGGGCAGAGGGAGAAGCAGACCCCCTGCTGAGCAGGGAGCCTGATGCGGGACTCGATCCCAGGACTCCAGGATCATGACCTGAGCCGAAGGCAGTCGCTTAACCAACTGAGCCACCCAGGCGCCCTAAAATGCTTATTCTTAAAGAAGTCCCAAGTGGAGTAGCTCCTATGGATCTTTTAGTGGCATCTTTACAACAAATCTTTACATTATTTACAACAAACGAACTCAGCATCAGCCTTGCCCAGCTGGGTCTGCCAACGTCTTAGCTCTCAGCGGCGATGCTCCTGGTCCCAAAAAGGTAAAATGTCAGATGTCAAAGGGAAATGGATATGAACTGAGTAAATGAAACCTTTCATGAGAAGGGCTTAAGATTGAATGAATAGCTGTTACTGGAATGAATGGTGGAGCCAGAGAGATTTCGGTTCAAATCCAAGTTCTGCCATTAGCTGGGCCATCTTGGGCAAGTGACTTAACATCTCTGATATGAAGGTCAATATCTTTTCTTGAAAAATGGAGATAGCTTCCTTATATAGCTGCTGTGAGAATGGGATGGTTTAACATATCTAGTAACAGTGCTTGATGCATAGAAGGGGCTGGATAAATGTTGGTTCTTCCCCTAACTCCTTCTCATTAGAATTAAATAGGATATTCACAAAATGGTCATAAATATGTTTACCTGTAGGAGTGTATTATTTATTTAAGAAACTATAGAAGGTTGATAGTATAATAATGACTCCTGGGTGTGGTCCTGTATTATGGGTATTGCTGTCACATTATGCAAAATGGAGAGAGAGGGGGAAGAGGAGGGAGGTTGGGAGGGAGCCCCACTCATCCTCTCAGTTAGGTCCTAGGGGCACGTGACTTCACTGGGGTGCATCAGTATTGGGATGGAGTCTTTAGCTTCAGATCCGCATTCCTTCTCCTTAGCTCTCTTTCCAGCCTTGTTGGACTTCATTCTCCCTTTGGCTTCCTCGGCTGCAATCACATAAGGCCTTCTGACAGTTCTTAGAACATGCCCCGTTCCTTCCTCTCTGCTCCCGAAGTCTTTGCACTTACTGTTTCTTAGGCTGGAAATAAGTTTCCTCCTTGTGTTAGAATAATTGACTTCTCATCTTAAATATTAATTCCTTGAAGGAATTTTCCCCAGGATTCTAGCTAAGGCAACCCCCTCACCACCATTTCCTGTATGATAGCAAGCTGTTTATTTTCTTTTCTCCCTTATCTACAGCTATAATTATTGTTTTTGTTTGTTTGTTGTCTGTCTTCTTCCCTGCTCCACCTACGGAGCATTGCCTAGCACAAGGCACAGAGCAGGTGCTCAGTAACAACAATGGTGATACTCATGACAGTAGCTTGCACTTAAACAGCTCTTCCGATTGCCAGCCATTGTTCTTTGCATAGACAAACTGTTGAATCTTCCTCGAGATCCTAACAGGTGGGTACTGCCATTTGCCCGTATTAACAGACACCGAAACTGAGCGCAGAGTAGTTAGGTGAGTTGCCTAAGGTTAGACAACTGGTAAACTGAATACGTGAGTGGATGCGTGAATTCTAACCACGAGAGCAATTCTCTTCCCCCTTGGCTTTTACAGACCTTCTTGCCTTGTACCAATTAGTGCTTTGTCTCTATTTAAATCTGCAAGTGATCATAGTTTCATGTTTATCGCTGTGCCCCTCTCCTCTGTCCTCTGTCTTTGCCGCTCCCCCCACCCCCCTTGCTGCCTTGTAAGTTGGCATTAGGTTTCCCCAACTGGTAAGGAGAGATGAGGACTGAATTATATCTTACTTAGGCCATTTGTGTAAGAAAATATTGTGATGCCCTGAGGTGTGTTTTGGGGAATCACTTATAAGACTTTAGTAGGAGGTGTGAAGGCTTTTCAGAGAGGAGGTGTGAACAGAAATAGTGGGTCCTAACCTCTGCCTGGTGAAAAGCGTGTACTCACCAATAGCTACGTTATGCAAAGCAGTCATGGCGGCGACACAGGTATTTTCCATTTTTGGGAAGTTTATTTACAGCTGAAATAGTTTTCATTTGCACCACGGTAGGCAGACATTGCTGGGATCTCTGACCATGTTCCTTTGTTTATCCGCTGAGTATCTCGGACGTGCTTTCCCTTTATTGAAGACTCAGTGCCTTCCTGAGCATCAGCCGTGGCACTCTGGTGATGTGGTGTCTCCAGGGGGCTGTCGGGGGAGTGGGGGCCGGTGGCCTTCACATGAAGTACTCAGACTGCTGTGCTGGAGAACCAGCCTGCCCTCTTACACTCTGCCTCCTCCTGCCACTGTTGGCTGTCAGGTGTCCCAGCTGCTGTCACCCCTTGCCTTGTTTGACACCCAGTTGTCAGAATGATGGCTTTAGGGTGGATCCACCTCTTCTCAGGAGTTAAATGTGTAGACTTTATGACAGTCATTTTCCATACGGTAAAATTTTTTTTCTTTTTTTACCTTTAAGTTCTAGATGGTTAGGATGACTCAAAGTGTAGATTCTAGGTAATAAATAGGGTGCTAATTTTTCTTTGTGTAATTCTCAGTTTTCAAAATTGTAATTGTATACTTTATGATTATATAAATGTATACTTTCATTTTAATACTGATATATTGATGCATTTAATCCACACATTTATTTCATGCCTACCGAGTGCTGGGCGTGGTGCTAAGGCCTGGAGTTCTAATAACGTTGAGCAAAACTAGGTGGCTTTTATTTTACCTTCATGGAGCCAACGACTGCAGGGGCAGGCAGACCATCCAATCAGCACACAAATGTCAAATTGTGACTCTCATAAGGCATACAAAGGAGAAGGTATACTATGGGAATCCAGTCTCGTCAAGAAGGTTTGCGGGGGAGGGCTTCCCTAAGGTAATGATTTTGAGCTAAGCTGTGAAAGATGAATAAGGAATAGCAAGTCTAGAAATTTTTTAAAAGATTTTATTAATTTATTTGAGTGAGAGAGAGAGAACAGAGGGAGAGTGAGAGAGAGAAGCAGACTCCCTGCTAAACAGAGAGCCCAATGTGGGGCTCGATCCCAGGACCCTGAGATCATGACCTGAGCCAAAGGCAGATGCTTAACCAACTGAGCCACCCAGGTGCCCCGCAAGGCCAAAATTTATGAAGTGCTCTATCCTTTTTCAAAGAGGTTTTCTACCCATTATTTCATTTTACTCTCCCACCAACCCAGTGAGTCCTTTTGCCAGATGATGGATGATGGATGACTCAGGTGTCAAGACAGCTTTTGTGACTTGACCCAGGTCATACAACTAACAAGGGGTGGAATTGGAACAAGATGCCCGTCTTTTCACTCTTAAGAAGTGGGGGCAACAGAACTAGGCTCCAGTTGTACCCCTCTAGTTATTACTTGGTCTTTGGCATTGTGCACTGTAAAATGGTGACTGTTAGTGAATTAGCAAATGTTCATTCTTTTCCCTTAGTGTCCTTCTGTTGTGACCACTTTCTGTCTCCACTCTTGCACCCTTTGCATGCTCTGCAGGAGGGAGGCATCCTGTGATGAAGGTGAGTTTTTGTAACTCATCCCTATATTCTGTGTGTAGATTAGTTCTGGCACCTTTATGCAGACACATGTGCTTAAAGTAAATATATCCTTCCTCATATATCAGGACAGGGCATTGCACATTTATTCTTAGGTATCTAAAAACTGAATTTGCCCAGTGTAGAAAGTTGGCGAACTGAATCTGTCCAGTGTAGAAAGGTGGCTTCCCAGGTAGTTGTTGGAAGCTGGCTTGCCCATAAGACCAAGCCAGGTTTGATGATTTTTGCTCTACATGGCTTGCAAAAAGTCACAGTAAAATTGATACTCAAATCTAGCAACTAATTCATCCCAGCTACGTGTGTACATCTACTTTTTTTTCATTAAAATGTATTTTTGATCATTACCTTGTATGGTTTTATATATTGTAGGACAGGCTACTTTTGGGAAGCAGGCAGCTTATAGAAGAGAAAGCATGGGTGGCAGAGTCAGAGTCCTGGTTTTGAATCCATCCTGCAACACTTACCAGATGGGTGGCCTTGCTTATTCAGTCATTCAGTTTCCTTGCTCCTCAGCTTCCTTGTCCAAACAATGTGGTCAATAACAGCTTCTTTGTATAGCGTGCTAGGTAAACATGAGAAATAAGTAAGAGAGAGAAACCTGGGAAAGCATCCTCTTCTGTAAAACAGAGATAATAATAATAATAATAGTTGTACTCATAGTGTGGTTGGAAGGGTTAAGTGGGGTCCTGTTTATAACATGCTTTGTGCAGGGTCTGTTAGATGATAAATGTCAGCTGTTATTATGATGGGCCAGATAGTATGCTAAGGGTTAGAGGGCTAGAAAGGGAGCAAGATAAATGTGTGTGTTTACCGATGTGTGTGTGTGTATACCCGGGGGGTGTGTACTCATGTATGTATATCCATGGGTGTGTGTCTTCATGGATATATGTGTGTGTACCTGTGGGTGAATGTGTGTGTGTGTATCTGTGGGGGTGTGCATGTGTACTGTGGGTGTGTGTATACCCGTGTGTGTGTGTGTATGTACCCATGGGTAGGTGGGGTGTGTGTACCATGGGGGTGAGTATACCTGTAGGGGTATGTGTAGTCATGGGTGTGTGTGTGTATACTCGTGCATGGGGGTGTGTGTACCATGGCTGTGTGTCTACCCATGGTGTGTGTGTGTGTACCCATGGGTGTGTAGGGGTTTGTGTACCGTGGGTGTGTATACCTTGGGGGTGTGTGTGTGCATATCTGTGGGTGAGTGTGTGTGAGTGTCTGTGGGGTGTGCATGTGACCTTCCTGTGACCTGCAAGGCCTTACCATATCTTGCCCCGGAGTCCTCTCCAGACTTCTCACCTTTCCTTTCCACCTCCCAACCATGCTGTTCTTATTTCTCACACCTGTCCAGGTCTTTCCCTCCTCAGACTGCGCTTTTTTCCACAGCCTACTCCTGCCCTGCATTTAGGACTCTACTCAAATGCCACCTCCTTAGGGAGAGCTCCAGGATCACTCTTTTTCCCCCATCACTGCACCCCCCCCCTTATCTGACTTTATATTTATAGCACTTATCAAGAACTCAATTTGTTTTATTTCATTTTTGCCCCACTGGAATAGAAACTCTCATGGAGTACAACTGGGTGTGTCTTATCCACTGCCAAATTTCCAGTGCCCAGAAAAATACTTGGCACATAGAAGGGAATACAGAAATCCTTACTGAACAAAGGAAGGAAGAAATGATGAGGAATTCACTTTCTCCCAAGACAGCCTGTTCATTCCATCCCTCAACCGAAAACTGCCTGCCTCATTTTTCATGCATTGGATCTGATGTTCCTAGTTTTGCAGCAAAACATAGCACATACTTACCCTCATTTGACATAATAACTATTTGTTAAATAAATGCATGGACAGATGGATGATGGATGGATGGCTGGATTTTGATCTAAATCTACAATACATCAGAGTCTACACACTGCAGTCTTTTTTGTTCAAGTAAATAAGTACTCAGAAACAACTGCAATTCTTTTCATCCTTTCAGTCCTCATCTGTCATTGCTTATGTCACTATTCTTTAATAAAAAGACACAGGCTTCAGGTGATCACTGAATGGCTAGAGGTCTCCCATGAATGTCAGACCTCAGGAAAACATACCTGAGTATTTTCCATGTATAGAAAACTGTTACCATGATACCCTCCCCCCACAAGTCTATAATATATTTTTCTTGTACCAAATGAGCTTTCTTTTTTTTTTTTTAAGATTTTATTTATTTGTGAGAGAGAGAATGAGAGACAGAGAGCATGAGAGGGAGGAGGGTCAGAGGGAGAAGCAGACTCCCCGCCGAGCAGGGAGCCCGATGCGGGACTCGATCCCGGGACTCCAGGATCATGACCTGAGCCGAAGGCAGTCGCCCAACCAACTGAGCCACCCAGGCGCCCCCAAATGAGCTTTCTAATTTCATCCCCCACCTTCTGCACAGTATCCAGTCACTGTCCTTACTTCAACCCCCTGTTCTCGTCAGATGAGCTTCTATCCTCCCCCTCACTGGCGCCTTCCCACACACCCCACACAGCCCCACCCTTGGGCCCTGTCTCTGCCTCAGCTGTCATTTTTTGTCACAGTGCATCAGAAGTGACAAGCCCTCATCTCCTCCCCCAGGTTCCACCCACCTCAGAGGCTCCATCAGCAACGTTACAAGTGATCAGAGCCCTATGGCCCAACGCCATCCATCAAAAGCCCATCGGCACGTCCCAGCTCTGCGAAATGATTTGCACTCATTTTGGTTTTACAAGAAAACTAACCATGTAGAGTATTTGAGGTGAGATGAAAGAAGAAAAATGGTTTCAGATTCAGTCCTAAAGTCTAATTAGGAAAGGGAAGGAACTCCTGCCAGAGAAGATTTGGCATTGCCTGGTGACATTCTAGATGGAAGACACTGCTCAAGGTTGACATCCTTTACCCAAGAGATAGTAAATAGAGGCTCAGAACTCAGGGCTGTCCTTGAACTGTGGTTCCTGCACTGTGTTCTCAGCACATCCCGAACACATCCTGTTATATACACTCCCACACACATACCCACTCACCCATGGGTACACACACATGTACCCATGGGTATACATACACCCACACTACACATGCACACCCCACAGACACTCACACACACTCACCCACAGATATGCACACACACCCCCCCCAAGGTATACACACCCACGGTACACAAACCCCTACACACCCATGGGTACACACACACACACCATGGGTAGACACACAGCCATGGTACACACACCCCCATGCACGAGTATACACACACACACCCATGACTACACATACCCCTACAGGTATACTCAGGCAAGATATGGTAAGGCTTTGCAGGTCACAGGAAGGAGTTTGGATTTTACTGTGTGATGGGAAGAGGCCCCTTGAGGGCTTTCAAGCAGGCGGATGAAAAAATCTAATATCTGTTTAGAAGATTGTTCTGGTTGTTGTATGGAGAATGGCGTAGTAGGGAAAAGTGGTCCTTTTGATTCAGTTCTGTTCATTTTCTTAAATGTTAAAGGAACAGACATTCCTATTTTTTTTTTTGGTAAGACACTAGATAATACAAATACTGCATTATTTTCTGTCCTATCAAATCTTGAAGTATTTCAAAAACGCTTTCTCACTTGAACTAAAGTTTTTTTTTTTTTTTTTTTTACTAATTTAGCTGGTCATAGGTCAGACCACATTATGTATTTAACACAATTAGAATATAGAAAAATGATAGTTCAGTCCTTTGTCATCATTAACTAAATCTATCCTAGAAACCATCATTTTTTTTTTTTTTTTTTGGTTATGAGAGTAACCACTCTGGGTAACAGATAATAATAATAGTTGGGACCACCCTAGTTCCTATGTGCCAGGCATGGTTCCAAACATTTGGACTTCATTCCCACAACAATCCTCTGAGTTAGGTACTAATCTCGTCTTCATTTTATGATGAGGAACCTGAGGCTCAGAGAGGTCAGGCATCTTGCCCAAGAACACAGAGCCAGCCAGGAGGAAACCCTGGCATGCTAGGCCAGGGACCTGTCTTCTCTACTGCCCCTGTGCATGAGGAGTCCCCCTGGTCAAAAAAGATGCCGAACTGCAGGGCCCTCCATGACGATTGCTTCTGAAATTTCTCTGCCATGCCCAGGCTCAAGTCAAAGCCTGGCTCCTTCACGCGGGCTTTAGCCCAGCCCTGCTGCTCTACGAGACTGAAGGGAGATGGCTGCAGGCACCACACCCATTTCCATCACTCTCACTCTTCTGGCTCTTGTGCCACAGATTCTGGCCCTGTTCATGGAGGTCAGTTTCAGGCTAGTTTCCTCCACTGCCACCACAGGCCAGCACTGTCATCGGGGGGCTTGGAAAGGAGTGGGAGGGCCTGGCTTGGCTCTCTGGTGTTGACTCTTCTCCCAGGGACAGGGAGGAGGGATAGGGAGGTAGAAATCCCTTTGTGTGACTGCCGAGAGACCTGTGGAAGGGATCCTGGTGCCACGGGACCCTGACTCAGGTGGTTCCATCAAGTTCCATCTAATGGTGGTGGCCTCGTCTGTCCTGGTGATCGCTGGGGGTTTTAAGGGTTTCTTTGAGGAGGTTTTCAGCTTCAGCCTAGACTCTGCTGTCATCAGAGACCTCCCTGAAGGCACTCGAGGTCTTTTGGGGATGCATTCCGCTTACCCCCTTTTCAGGCTTTTACTCATATATATAGACAAAGGCACATATACATGTGTGCATGGAGGCAGCTTAATATGGGGAATCATGATTTCACTCATAATTTTCCTACTTACCATTGCAAGACAACAAACAGTTGTGAGTTTAGTAACAACTTTATGTTTACCATAATTGCCATGTATTTGTACCATGTTGCTGCTCAGATTGGATATCCATGGGTCACCATGGGTGCCAATATGACCATGTACTGACTGTCAACAGCCAAATGTGGTCCCTGAATGTAGAGACTGGGGCCAAGAATGCAGGGACAGGGGATGATTCACTTACACTCAGATCAATCCAGGCACGTAGTAGAGAGTGCTCAGTGTCTTACCCCAAATTATAGCTAAGAGTCCTTCCTGAGCCACCTCTCCTCCACCCTGTGTGGTTCTGTTGTGACAATCTTTTGTGGTGCTGGGGACTGATGTATCACACAAATGGGGCCCGAGATATTTCCTTGAGACTTCTCTGCTTGAGTGACCATGGAAGACTATTTCGTGCTTTTTGAGGTCAAGGTGCTAGGGGTGGAGATGTGAATACTCCACCGCTGACTGTCTTTGCTCCTGCCATGTGGAGATAGCCTGTCTTCAGAATAAAGCCACATATAAAAGGAAGGATAGCCGAGAGGCCGAGAGAAAGACATACTCAATGGCATTGTTTAAGCCCCTGGATCCAGCAATGCCTGAAACCTCCTAGAATTCAAGTTGTGTGAGTCGCGTTGGTGGTATAGTGGTGAGCATAGCTGCCTTCCAAGTTGTGTGAGTCAATCTATTTCCTTTTTTCTGTTCTCGGGGTATTCGAGTTATATTTCTGTAATTTACAACCCAACGTCTTATGAGGGTACTCTGTAAATTATGACTAAAAATTTAGAAAAATTAAAAATCTAGGGAAAAGTAAATGATCATTTGAATCTGAAAAGGAGATTGTGTGTTTTTATGTATTTTTCTCTTCATGTCCACTGAATGCAGGAAGCAGTAGCTGAGATACATATGTTCAACATAAGAATGTATTTCTGGATTTGAATGATTATTATATGTTAAGTCTCCTGGAATGGTTGGAAAAAAGGCATTGAAAATGGGATTGCCATTCTTATGTCTGGCCTGCTCTGTGTGGTGTTGCTTGAAAACAAATGACAGATGACTTCCTAAATCCCTTACAACCATCACTTCCTCAAAATAGGAAGTTTGTGGCAGCACTTGACTTAAAAGCCCTCCCCACACACCATCTATTTGTTGCACGCAGTGAAGCTAATCCTGGGCTAGCCCTCAGGTTTCTGCCTGCTTCATCAGCTTTCTGTGACAGGTAAAAGATGGGAGAAAAACAGCTGGGTGTGTGGGGGGGACAAAGGGGTTTGCTCCACAGAGGGGCTCCCTCCAGCCATGAGCAGGTGGAATCTTTATGTCCCATGATTAAAGAGGCCGACTTAAAGCCCATCTCGCCGCACGCAGCTCTGCTGGGAAGGAAAATGGTGCAGGCAGGGATGTTTTTCTTATTCTTGAGTCCTGTTTTTGAAAGAAAAGAGTATTGGAGTTCTGAAAAATACTCGGAGGCCCTAGGGGTTGGGGTGGGGAAGGCTTGCTTTTGGGGGTGGGAGAACGAGGACACCCCTGGACCTGGTGTTGGCTGATCCCTCCACAAGGTGGCACCCCTACTTCTTCATCTTTGCTTTTCGTTCCAGGCTTGAGGAAGAACTTGTTCAAATCATCACAGAACAAATGCAATCTTGACTTAGGTTTCATAATTTATAAAGCTGACTTCATGTCCTATCTTGAATCCTGTGTTACCGTGTTTCAGACAGGACTGTTTTTATTATGGTATCATTGTTATTAATGTGGGTGCGCCTCTGCCTCGCCGGGCTGCTTCTGACTCCGAGGCCCCGCCCACTTACCCCAGGCGCCGGGGAGGCAGCCTGGGGAAGAGCGGTGATGCCCAGTCTAGCGGCGGTGCTGGACCAAGTTCGTTAAAATTTCCAATCTGTTGTGGGCTGCGTTATCATCAAGCGAAATAAAAATCAATAACTAGAAAAATTAAATGAAAAAGACATACAAAATACAAGCCCGATTTGATACATTGTAGTTACAATAGGCATAAAATGACATTTTTTTTTTTAAAGATTTTATTTATTTATTTGACAGAGAGAGATACAGCGAGAGAGGGAACACAAGCAGAGGGAGTGGGAGAGGGAGAAGCAGGCTCCCCGCAGAGCAGGGAGCCCGATGCGGGACTCGATCCCAGGACCCTGGGATCATGACCTGAGCTGAAGGCAGTCGCTTAACCAACTGAGCCACCCAGGCGCCCATAAAATGACATTTTAATGTATACTATCAAAACAAAGTACCGTTGGAAAAAAGGCTTACTAAAACCCATGTGGTTTTCTTAAAAAATACAGGTATAGGAGATTAATATAAGGAGTCACCATTATACTTGTAATTTTTGTGTCTCACAATCATAACTAACTCCCATAATCATAACTCCCTCATGTTAAGCAACCAATATGCGCACTTTGAAATAACCATGTGCATAATACAAAGTTTTTTTTATGTGAACACACTAGCTTGCTTCTTGCTTAATTTATCTAATCTAGGTAGGATTGATGCAACGCCACTTAACAGGAGGTAATGTAGGTCTCAACTGTGTCTGTGATTTGTATTCATAACATTCATAATAGAAAAACTGAGGTATAATGAAAGAAAAAATTGCTTTGGAATAATTGAGAGGAAAGCTAACTGTTTCTGACTTTATTTCTTCTCTCATCCTTTCCCTGTTCCATGGAAAGTTACCTTTTCCTGTTGTGATGTGCCTTTCCCCCAGTGTCCTTGTGCTTTTGCCACCAACGGCCAGCACTTGTGACTCTTGTTGACCAATTGCTCCAGAGGGCAGGAAGTGTCTGGGGGCTTATGTGTGCTCTCCCAGACGGCCCTGGCCAGTGATGAGCAGGTGCACCTGTAGGAAGGCTCCAGCTTTCTTTAAGCTGAGACCGCTCTGAGTATAATTAACCCCCCAGAGTTCTCCTGCAGGACCAAGTCCAAGCTGTCCTCCATCGAAAAAGCCTCGCTTGCTTTCTTTCCCTTCTCTGTCCTGCTTTTCCTCTTCCTAACCAGTTCTTTTTCTGGGAGCCCTTCCTTAATAAAACACATGCACATGAATTGTTGTCTCAGTGTCTCCTTCCAGGGAAGCCAGCCTAAGGCAGTATCAGATTTAGAGCATTTTAGAAATAGGCATGGCAGACCATAAAAATGTCTTTATATATTTTAAGTCTTTTGCTTTCAGAGATACTGATGTCCCATTATTGGTAACATAATCCAAATGACCACTTTGGGAAATAAATCAACCTAATTTAACTTCCTTGGCTTTTTAGAAACCAGACAAGCCAGAGATATTTAATGTACCAATTTTCTTTACCACATATTTAGAAACACTTGTCATAGACATACTCTGTTTTACATAGATCTGGGCATTTTTTTTTTCCTCCTTGTTTTCAATTAATCTAAACCCAGTCCTTTACCCTTAGAGAAGGTAAACATAAAAGCTTCCTCCCTCTACAGGCTTGAGGTGGGACTAAAAGAGGTTTTAGAATCCCCCCACCCCAGATATTTTTCAGAGGGCTGTGTCTACATTAATCTGTTTTGGAGGATACCCTCCCCCAGAATCATTCTGACATGGTCACTTTTCATTTAGCTTTACTTGGAATTAAACAATATGACAAAACATAACAAATTCAAACTAATTTGGAGGAGTGCTGTTATGAATTAGTGAAAACAAAGTGTTTTAAAAATGGAGAGCAGTTTTATTGCTGTGAGGTAAATATGTGTTGTCTTGTCAATGATCCTGTATTGTAGACACCTATTATGCACTAGGTGTTTGCATTATCTCATTTCCTTCTCACAACCACTGTGTAAATGAGGTATTTTCTTCTCACTTTTTAAAGACCAGATGAGGCATAGAGAGATTAAGTACCTTTTTTAAGGCTTGCAATTAGTAAACAATAGAGCTAGCATTTGAATCTAGATCTTTCCACCAAGCCATGCTGCCTCCACAGTTCAACAAAATTAGTTAACGAAATATTAGTGTACCTCATCAGCTTTAAGAAAGGGTCAATAACTGTGTGTAATTGACATACTCATTTAGTATGCAAACAGTATTGTTAACGTGCTTGTAACGCTTTAAAGAAAAATAACAGAAATCTCCCCGGCCATCTTGTTTAACAGCAATAGCTACCGTTTATCGATTGTTTCAGGCACCTTCCGTTCATGTCTACTTTAGTTAGCACAAGAATTCCAAGGTGGGTATTATTAACATTATTTTATATATGGGCAGATGGTGAAGCACAGAGACTTTAGATAATTTGTGCAATGTCACACGGATAGCAAAGTGTGGGCTTTGGGCCCAGCAACCCATGAGCTCAACTGCTATGCCCTTCTCTGCTAAAGCTTAGCCGGAACTTCCTTAGGGAGAATGCAAAGGTGACTGCTAGGTCAGCTGAACCAGTGGGTGGGAATAAGTAAGAATGAAGTTAAGACTTCCTTAAAGCATTTTGTTCCTTGTTGATGCCAAGTAGGTCTAGAAAAAGAGGAAGCAAAGCCAGAGATATGACAGCATCTTGGCTTGACATTAAAGGGATGCTTTTGTTCTTACTGCACCATTGCAGTTTTCTCACTGGCTTTGATTCCTTTCCTACCGTTCACCTGTAAACAAAACCACTGCTCCCCTCTTTTGGAGCGGGTTACCCAGAAACTCACAGGGTTCATCAGAGCCAGGTGTTTCTCTGCACCTGGTGTGTCTGATCTGCCGAGCAAAGGGATTCATAGACAAACACAACAGGACTCATTGTAGACTACACAATTAATCATTCTGGGTTTCTGATTTGCTCTTGAAACTTGCTATGTTCCTGTAATGGGAAAAAGACAGCTCCATTTATCACACTGCACCTCGTGCTGCTCCTTGGCACCTTCCCCTGGGTCCCTCACCATCCCCAAACTTCTGAAACATCTGCTGTGGGTACCATGGCAGGGATTTCTTCACATTCCTTGTTATACTTACCTTCTCAGCATACTGGTTTAAGCTCTCCTTTTGTGACCAAAGACTAAAAGGTCAGTATTCTCTATGGAGATGAACAATTAGTAAGTTCATTACTTACGGTGGCATTCATTGTTCTTGGCCAAAGATTACATTTTTGTGTGGGACATACTGCCTGATGTTTGTCAAAAGAGCACTGGACTGGGAGTTAGCTTTGCGGATTTTTGTCTTGGCTCTTCCCTTAATGATTTGTCTGGGTTGGGGTGAGCTGTTACCCCTCTCTCAACTTTTGTTACCTCACTAATGATGAATCTAGGTTAGATCAGTGCTTCTCTACCTTGGATACACATTATAATCACATCACATGCACAAAATACTAATGCCCAGGGCTTACCCCAGGCCAACTTAATCAGAATCTTTGGAGGGGCAGGAGCCCTGGCATTGATATTCTTATTCAAGCTCCCTAGGGGATTCTCATGTTGACTTTGGTTTGAGAACCACTAGCCTCAGACTAAAGGATTGTTTAGTCTCTAAAAGATAGATAATCTTTTTCCTTAAGATGGGAGAGTTAAGATCACATTTGTACGAAAAGGGAAAAACCCAGAAGAGAGCAGAGTTTGATGATACAGAAGAGGGCGAGTGAATTGCTGGTTCCATATCTTCGAGGAAGCAAAAGACTTAAGTGCTCAGATGGAGGGGTTAGTTTTGTGCAAGTGCATGGAGAGTATGTTCACAGGTGGAAAACCACACTGTATGAGTGTGGAAGTTGGTAAGTAGGTGGATGCAGTGGTAGAAATCCACAGAGGTTGTCTTCTGGTTACTTCAAGTTTTTTTAAATGAAGAAGCAAGGTCATCAGAATGGATAGGAAAGAAGGTGTTGGAGAGGTTTTAAAAGAAGTGAGGTGTGAAAAGTTATCTATAAGGATGGAGAGTAAATGTACTAGAGAAATGGGGTATGACTGCCAGCAGTAGGAAGAGTGTATTTGAGATTGGTCGGTGTGGTTGTGCATATTTTGCTAACTGGGGTCCTCTGAGTTGGGACAGTCTTTCTGTGACTGCCATAATCCCAACTCTTGGTTTTTCTTGCATCCAAGCTGCTGTGTTCTGTCTAATCTTGGGTGAGTTGTGGCCTTTGCACTCTCTGAGATGGCCACTTGTTTTGTTTAGGTTATGCAACTTTATTGAGATATAATTGACATATAACATTGTGTAAGTTTAAGGTGTACCACGTGTTGATTTTTTATACTTACATATTGCAATATGATTACCCCTACAGCATTAGCTAACACCTCTATCATATTCCAGAATTCCTTTGTGTTTGTGTGTGTGCACGCGCGCGCGTGTGTGTGTGGTGAGAACATTTAAGATTTACTCTCTTAACAGCTTTCAAGTATGCAATGCAGTATTGTTAATTATATTCACAATGCTATGTGTTAGGTCCTCAGAACTTATTCATCTTCTAACTGGAAGTTTTTATCCTTTAATCAGCATCTCCCCATTACTCCCATCCCCCCAGTCCCTCTGGTAACTACAATTCTCTGTTTCTACAAATTCAGCTTTTTTTTAGATTCCACATATGTGGAATCTCATACAGTATTTATTTTTCTCGGTCTGACTTATTTCACATAGCATAATGCCTTCAAGTTCCCTCCATGTTGTAGCAAATGACAGGATTTCCTTCTTTCTAATGGCTGAGTAATACTCCTTTGGAAATATGTAGCACATTGTCTTTTTCCATTCATCTGTTGACAAGAATTTAGGTTGTTTCTATATCTTGGCTTTGAGAATAATGCTGCAATAAACATGGGAGTACAGACATCTTTTCAATGTCCTGTTTTTATTTTCTTTGGATACATGCCCCAAAGAAGAATTGATGGATCACTTATTTATGTATTTTTTGATGGATCATTTAATAGTTGTATTTTAATTTTTTTATTATTTTTAAAAAAGATTTATTTATTTATTAGAGAGGTGAGGGGAGAGAGAGAGTAAGTATGCAGAGGGAGAGGGAGAAGCAGACTCCTCACTGAGCAGGGAGCCCAATGCGGGGCTCAATCCCAGGACCCTGGGATCATGACTTGAGTAGAAGGTAGATAGATGCTTAACCCACTGAGCCACCCAGGCGCCCCAATAGTTGTATTTTTAACTTTTTGAGAAACCGCCATACCATTTTTAGCAGTGGCTATACCAATTTACATTCCTACCAATAGTGCACAAAGGTTCCCTTTTCTCCACCTCCTTGCCAACACTTGTCATCTCTTGTCTGTTTGATGATAGCCTTTCTAATAGGTGTGAAGGATATCTCATTGTAGTTTTGATTTGCATTTCCTGATGATGAGTGATGTTAGGCATTTTTTCATGTATCTGTTGGTTTCCCATGGTTTTCCCCCACTTTCCTTAGACATGCAAGTGACATGATACATACAAATAGTAAAATCATAACTCTAAGATTAGAAAATGTTTTAGTTAGATTAGCGCAAGTGGCTTTTGATCATCTATAAGTCACCTAAAGTGTTAAGTAGTAAACTAGGTCATCTAAAGTAATAAACTTTCAGACCAAGCTGAAACAAGTAGCAAATTTCAGAAAAACTCAGGGTCCATGACAGCTTTTTTTCTGAGATAGTAGACACTGAATAAGTAAAAATTTTTTTACCGTATTTATTTTATCCTCAATTCAAAGGGATTGGGAAACTAAGAGTCAGCAGGTGATTAAGTGGGGGTATTCAGAGAGAATAAAATGGACTTTGTGCTCTTCTTGTTGAATAGGTTCTACATAATATCTTTAGATTTTAGCATTGAAAAGTAGAAGGAAAGAGGCCCCACCATTAGTTTGGCAGATATATCAAGCTGAGCTATGGCAATTGTATTATGCTGTTTCCAAGAAGACAGTAGCGCTTGTGAAATTTAACAGTGTCTGTCACCACTTGACATATTGGCTAAAACAAAAGCAGATTGAGGAAATGACTCACAATAGTTAATTGTTTCAATAGTCAGTCTTTCCCATCTGCACAGTGTGTTGGATTTGATGACATCTGATGGGAACTTTGTGGAAAATTAATGCACCAAATTAGTTTTAAGAAGTAAGCCCCATCTTTGCTTTTTCAGTAGCTACATGTCATTATCTGAAATCTCCATTTTATCTCCTTTTTGGTTTAGGTAAGACTACAGACTATCTTGACTTATGGAATAAGAAAAGAAAAACCTAAGCATTTGTAAAAAAAAATTCAGTCAATAAATCAAACTGTTTCTTCATTTAAGGAACGGATTAGGTATTTTGGCTTTGATAAACTCAAAAACAAAGGGAAAAATTGTTCACAAAGAACCCAATTCAGGATGATATGTGCAGTAAACATTCATCTTCCATTATCACATGAATACACAGTACATCTGGCTTCAGAATCTATGATGCCACTCTATAAAATTTATCATGTTTTATGGGAAACCATCAATTTACAACAGTTGCATTAATGTGTAACTCTGTGGTTTAAGTTCACCCTTGATAGATCTAAGTCTTTTACTGCGCTAAATTCCTTTGTAGACCCCACTTAAAAATCCAATTCATGATTACTAACCTACTGACTTATCTGGCCTGAAGAACAGCTTTATATTCTGAAGGTGTGGATGTCAAGTAAGAACAGGAAGCTTTCTTTTTGGATATCTAACTGTGGGAATAAAGCTTAACTCCATGAAAGTTGATTCTTTTGGAGAGTATTTCTAGTATTTGTGTTTTTGTTGGACGTCTACAAATGAGTCTACATTTCAGCTGCACTGGAAACCAATATTTATACAGAAGAAAGGATTAGGGCTGTCTATTCCCTGCAGATAGATTTCCTTGGTGCAACTCAAGATACCAATGCCATATTTTGGTAGTTGCTAAGAACTGTGATGTTTTTTGAATGGATTGGGTGTAAGGAATGAAAGTGTCCTATTTAATAAAGAACAAAATAAACCTAGGAGGAGACTTCAAGACTTTCAAGAGCTGTGATAAGGAAGAAAGACACTTTTTTTTCTACAACTCAATAGGGCAAAACCCAAACTGGTAGCCCAAATCATCAGCGGGCTAAGGCTCACAATAACAAAGGACATTTCAATAGGACATTCTAAGGGAATAGCTGCTCTGGGAGGAAATAGTCTCTTCCCATCCATTCTACTGGGAATTCTGTTGGGTGTTGACATATGGGAAAATCTGTTCCCAGTCTGAGGCAGCGTTTCCCAGTCTAAGAATATGTATTCCAGCTCAGGGAAGATTACCATAGAATTAGAAGTGTGTTAATTTTTTAAATAGTTTGAACTGTCAGAGAAGGTGGGTGGGGGAGTGGGAGGCAGAGTGTGGTGAGGATAATGTCCAGCATCCTTTTTGAATGCCTTGCCTCACTGGGGCATATTTGTATTCCCTGAACTGAGAACTCAAAGATCTGAAGTAGAGTGATACACAGCACTTGTTAGGAAGAATCTGCACACTCCCTGCTTTCTTTGCAGAGATCCCTAAATATATTGGTTCCACCCCACCCTAAGAGGGCCAACGTTCAGGGGCAAACTTGCAAAACTTGTAGCATCCCATCTTTGGAGACACCGGTGACTCAGGCATCATCCTTCAGCCTTATCTGAAGAGCACGTTGCTTGTTCTCTTCTGGTGCAAAAGAGACCTTTTAGTTTTTGTGATTTCCATCTAAAACTGTCACAAAGTAGAGACCATGAATCAGAAGAAACATTAGTGAAATAATTTTGCTCATGCAGACAGATGAGAGCTGAACTTTTTTCTTGCTGTATCTATGAATTCCAGTTCATATTTCTTCATGTGAAAGTCGCTTTTTTCCCCCCTGGATTTATGTTAAGCTGAGCAAGCAGTTCTGGTGAAATTAAGCCCACGTATAAACAATAGATTTGGACAGCTCAATTTTGGTCCTGAATACCATTACAATTTTCCCCCTCCTCTACTTTATTACAATTTCTGATTCGTTGCTTCTTATAACCCACTTTTTATATTGAATATCACACTGTGCATGGGTATGCCAAATTGGTATTGGTATATACTGATTGCCTTGTGTGGGAAAAGTGCTGAATTCAAGTTTGAAATGTTTGCACTTGACTGAACTTTTGGAAAAGAAGTAAAAGAAGAAAGTATTTCAAACTCAGAAACCATAAGTGTGTTTCTTTGCTGGGGTGAGCGTGATCTTGAGTCTTAACCAGCAGTGAGAATAGCTTTATAATCTGCATGAAATATATCAATGAGATGAAGTTAGGGAAGACTAATAGTACATTCTGAGGATTTTCCAAAGAGTGACAGGAAGCATGAGTGACTTAACTCCTGGAGTGTGTGATCAGCGATAACATATTTATCTTTTTAAAAAGATTTTATTTATTTATTTGACAGAGAGAGACACAGCGAGAGAGGGAACACAACAGGGGGAGCGGGAGAGGGAGAAGCAGGCTTCCCGCGGAGCAGGGAGCCCGATGCGGGGCTCGATCCCAGGACCCCGGGATCATGACCTGAGCCGAAGGCGGACGCTTAATGACTGAGCCACCCAGGCGCCCCAGCGATAAAATATTTAATTAAAAACTTATGAGGGCAAAGGAAAGGTGAAGCGGACACTCAGGAGATGCCAGGAAGCGTATTGCCGTCTTCATAGGCACAGTGTTCTTGAATTGCCACAGTGGCACTGTGAGGTACCCCCCTGGGACTCCGTTCTAAAGGTGAGGACAGTGAGGTCCAGAAGGGCTCTTTGGTTTGCCAGTGCTTTAGAACCACGATCTGAATCCAGATCTTTCAGGTTCTCAAACCATTTGTACTGCTTCATAATCTGTGAAGGGGCTTGTCTGGGTTCTGTGTATATTCTCTTCACAAGGAGATTTCCAGGAACATCAAGCAAAGGGCAATGTGACCAACAAACGAAAACCAAAACTGGCAAGTGGATGCTGAGGAAGGAGGCAGGTTCCTCTGTAGGGTTAGAAAAGATCTTGAAGCCAGGAAGTCGTAATTAGGCAAAGAAGGAAGAAACTTGGACATTCTGATAAAAAAAATTCAGGGTCCCAGAATGGTGTAAAACTTTGAAGGGATATGTAACATGGCTTTTTGCCTCCGGGACAGAAAAATGACATCAGTCATGGCCAGGAGGAAAACTAGACAGAGATGTTTAGAAGATTTGAACAGCGAGTTGTAAAGATGCTGAAGGGGACCAGGGCATAGGAAGGCCTGGGACCAGTGATTTGAGGGACTGGTAGGATGTGTTAATAATTTCTCAGGCACCGTTACTTATATAATACCTTTACGTCATAGAACTCAATATTTATTCTATGTATACAATACTTCAGTTTTCGAGTCTAAGTGAAACACAGGGGAAAAGATGGACTTTCCTGGGTAGAAATCGGAATACAATTAGAGTTCATAGCTTTCGGGCTAGGACCTTTGAAATCTTATCCTGCACATAACCCTTTTTTCATTGCCAACACATTTATCCTTACTTCATTTTACTTTTAGAAACCACAAGCTTAATTGTCTCAATGTGACATGATTTTCCTCCCGAAATCCCTCATGAATTTAGCTATTTTAAAAGAAAAGTTCTGGGAAAGCAGGCCTAGATATGTGGAGGACTGTTGGTGAAAGCCAGAGAACATTTATAGGAGTGTAGGCTGGGCTTATTCTGTGTTCAGGGGAAGGGCTGGCCCACAAGGAACGAGGAAGCACATTTAAAATAATGCCTTTAATATATTACGAACAGGGAACTTTTCCTTAGTGTATCTCTTATTGTTCCATTTCTTTTTCTTGCTCAATAAATACAAGGCAAAAAAAAAAGCATTGCTTTTATGTTTTAATTTCCCAGGAGCACTCTGTATTGGAGACAGTAATTAATGAAAATTATAGGCTAAACATTTTACAGTTTGCATTAAGTACTTTATCCATGTTTTGTAAAAGAATCTTATTCTACCTGGAGATTAGTGAGTGTGTGTGTGAGTGTGTATTGTGGGGAGGAGCACGCATGCTAGCATCTCTCCTGAAGTTGTCCTCCACCGACCCTATATGGTGATGTCTAAAATATGGGGCTCTGTAGGAAAGAGGTTGTTTCCCTAGTCCTGTGAGACGACTTTAAATGTAATATTCACCTTCTAAGACGTCTTAACTACCAGATCCATCTACATTTCAAAAAAGAAGTAATCCAGACCATATGTTCTGCTAACAAAATTAAATATTGCCAAGCTATTTAAAAAAAAATCTTGAAAACATGATTAGAAGGACATGGTAAACAATATTTTATAGCCTGGCTCATGTTATTATGTTATATAATAAAATAAAATTGTGTTTTCTTTCTTTCTTTTTTTTTTTTTTAAATATTTTATTTATTTATTTGAGAGAGAATGAGATAGAGAGCATGAGAGGGGGGAGGGTCAGAGGGAGAAGCAGACTCCCTGCCGAGCAGGGAGCCCGACGCGGGACTCGATCCCGGGACTCCAGGATCATGACCTGAGCTGAAGGCAGTCGCTTAACCAACTGAGCCACCCAGGCGCCCTAAAATTGTGTTTTCTTCCAATTTTTCCATTTTATAACTGAGCATAACAACAAAGAATATTGAATTGGGCTAGTTTGATCTAGGAAAAGGAAATTCGTATTCTCATTTAGAAGTGAATATACTTTTTAAAGAGTAGAGGATATTTTGCCTAGAGAAATTACATGGGAAGCAGAGAATAAATAAATAGTGATTTCCCACACTTTTCCCAGACTAATTTAAATCTTGGAGTCTTAGGCTGAAACAAGTTAGAGACCTTATGATCACTGTCCCATGAAATAAAATATAAAGTTGTTTTCTAAAAGCTATTAAAATAAAAGGATTTGTGGTGCAAGAAAAAGGAAAGTAGAGGCAGGTAGGGGAAAGAGTGGGTTATAAAATGTACAACTATAATTACATAGCTGTACTTTCCAGTATGCCCTCAAATTAATTTAAAAATATAGTGATCAACTTAATGCAGCAAAAACTTTTAGGCATCTGTTGGCAATGGGGTGATATAGCAAGAAGAGTAAGACCTCTATTTCCTCTCAGGGCAACTATAGTCTAGGGCATGCCTCTGTGTGTATGTGCACGTGTAGTAGGATGTGGGCAGACCACAGGGTGAGTGAGTGGAGAGTGGGGAGATTAATACAAATCCACGAGTAGTATAAGCCAGAAAAGTAACTGCTGCTAGAGGTCATACCAACTATCTTAGTAAGGGGCATACCAGAGTCAGAACTGAGAAAAGAAGCCAAAGTCTGGGAGAACAGGTACTGTCTGGAGCCAAGATAAGGCACATGGAACTCTCTAGGTTATCAGACAGTTCTGGAGAATGAAGTATATCCTATGCGGAAGGCTTTAACGGGTTGAATGTCTACATGCTGGCTTGTCCTAAGGCATGTCCTCTGTGCCGTCCTCCAAGAACGGTTTTTATTAGAATGCACTTGAAATTATGGTACACAACACACACACACACATCATTATCGGGAGGCAGTGTGGAAGTGGCTAACTGCATATGGATGCGAGAAATGTCTTAAAAGTCAACATCGAGACAAATGTATGGTATTATCAGGGTTATTGATAGATGAAACACTAAATCACAGGCTAGAAAACGGAAGTGTTCATCTGATAACCACTCCTTACTGGCAGGAATCTCGACAAGTAACAATCTCTCTGAATTTAGTTTCTTCATCTGTAGAACTCTATCATCTAGAGTGTTTATAAAGATTGCATAACATCTTTATGTGAAAGGCTTTGGCAAACCATGCCTTTCTATACAAATGTAAGTTGTGGAAGAGAGGTGAGTGGGCCCAAAGGGTGTTTTAGAAAGAGAAATGCCATCACTGTGTACAAAGCTCTGTTGTAGAGGACAGAGGCACATGGTGGGAGGTAGGTCTGTCAAACAAGAATGATACTTGGCCAACAAACGATCTTGCTATAAAAATAGATTCCTACACAAAAATACTTGCTGGGAAGGGAATTCCTTCCCACCACCTTTCCTTACTCCTATCTCTTACAGACAGAAATGGCTTATATTACTCAAAGGCTCACGGGGATTTATTACAAATGGTGTTAATGAGACATGTTTAAATGGTTGGATTGGTACAGTTTTCTGCATGTGATGGGTTAATATATATGTATATATATTTTTTTCTTTCAGATAATTGTTGAGGCTATGCCATATTTCAAAAGCAAAGTTAATTTAGGTCAATGAAAAGAGAATTTATTTCCAGTCTATTACCATCTAATCCCTAATTAAATCAAAGAATAAGGAACCGAGTGATCCAGTCAGATCATTTGTCTTTTGGCAAAAGTTAATTCAGTCAGTATAAAGGAAAGAGAAATGATGGTTTACAAATACCTAGTAGATTTTTGTGGTTCTTTATTGCCTAGGCATGGAGGAATATAGGTTTTATTGAGAGAAGCTCTGAGCTTTAAAGAAAAGCTTTGAAATCCAAGCTGTCAGGCATTTCATGATAAGAGATGGAAAGACTGGCCATCTCAGTGTTCGAGCAAGAAAAAATATCCCCTGAAGTATGGAACGAATAAATGCTCCATTGCATATGTATCATCCCCACAGGTTTCTTCCCTTCAAGTCATGGCCTATTTCATGGCCCATTTCCCTTTGAGATTTTTTTTTTCCTGATTACAAAAAATTTCAAAGATAATTGGAAAATACAGAAAAGTACAAAGAAGAAAATAAATATCATTTAAAATGATTTAATCATCTCCACCCAGAGATAATAGTAATAACTTCCCAAGTTATTTTTCTTTGGATATGTGTGTGTATATATGTGTTTGTGTATATCTATAAGGCTTATATGTGCGTGTGTGTGTGTATGTTACGAAATTGAGAAGAAAGTTATATGTAGTTCTTTTATCTTTTTTCACTAATTAGAATGTATTTCAAATATTTTCCCATGCCATCAAAATATCTTTACAATATTTTAAATGTCTGTATAATACTCCCTTATGTGGATATGTGGTAATTTATCAAAATACTCCCTTATCGTTTGGCATTCAGAATGTCCCTGCATTTTCTCTCTTTTTTCCCCCGCAATCTAAAGATAGATGCCTCAAAGGATATCTTTGCAGCCATTTATTTATGTGCACTTCTGATGATTTCCTTAGTATACATTTCTATAATTGTTGGATCAAAGGAAATGCATACATTAAATTTTTTTGATCTCTATAAACTAGGGACTATTTGAGGAATCCCCTTCCTAATTTGTAGTGAGCACGCTCAGTGTTGGAGGTGGCCAGGAGGAGGCTGGGAGTTCCACAGAAAGCAGATTCTGGCTGGGTCTGGCTGACAGTTACTGGTTCAGAATGTGGAAGTACCACCCTCCAATTGTAACGGACTAGGCTGCCTTGTTCTGCCTGGGCAGCTTCAGAGGACAGTTGGATATTTGTAATCTTGGAGGAATGGTCAAGAGAAACATGGGCTATCCGAGACTAAAGTCATTTTAACTTTAAAGGTCAAGTAGGGCCAATAAAAAAAAGATGTGTAAGGAGTGTACTTGTTAGTGGTGCACGCCGTTGGCCTAGGTCTAGCAAACCTAGTCGATTGTTCAACTTACCTGTGAGCTTTCTCAGTCAAGTCAAGAGGGCCGGGGGTGGGGTGAGGAAGAGGACTCAGTAGGCTTGTGAAAAAAGCTGCTGGACTTTGAGATTGACATTAGCTGTCTGTGAGACACACCTGTAGCCTGCAGAGGTTGATCCCTCCCACTCCCCAAACCAGTTACCCTATTTCTATCAGTGCCTTTATCTGTCTCCTCAGCTAGAAGTTTGAGTCAAGATTCAGTCTTTTCCAGCCTTCAGTACGGGTCTGCAATTCTGGAGTCACTTCGGACTCACAGTTTCTCCCCTACTGTTTCCAGTTAACTCTTTCTCCAAACCACTTAACCATTACCCTCAAAGAGCCTGAAACTATTGCAAATAACTTATCGGTAGACGATGAGCTTGTTTCAACATTGGGACTCTCACTCTATCTTACTCATCTTTGTAGCTCCAGTGTTTAGGAAAGTGGCCATCTAAGCCTAAGCCAATTTTAGCCTGGTAGCAACTCCCATGAAATTTGTGAAAGGGATACTCTAGCACAGGGAAGGAAAGTAATCTGCCTGAGGCTACATAGCTAGTACGTGTCAGAGCGAGGATTCAGTTGTGGGCGGGTCCGTTTTCCCCTAAAACTACACGAACTAAGCGTACATTGCTGCCTCTATTGTCAGGTATCTGAGACCTTCTCAATCAAGCTGTCGTACTGTACTTCTAGCACTTTTCTGCACTGAATGCTATGTCATGGGATATCACCTGCCACAAGAAATATATTTGAGCAGGTTTAGGAGTGGAGACAAGAGGGGGAGAACAGGTTGATGAAGACCAAGAGAATTTTTTGGGAGAAGGTCCCTCTTAAGCTAGGCCTTGAAGGTTGAAATCGGGTTTGGTCTCAGCAGGAGACCAGGGCAGAGGGCATCCCAATATTATGAAAGCAAACAGCAAAGGCCCTGAGACAGAAATGAGTCTGTACTGCTCTGAACAGGGAAGAAATTGGCCTATTTGTGCAGAGATTTCATGTAGTCTTTCATGTTGGAAACAACCTTCCCTTAATATAATGGTTTCATTAGTGCCCTGGGAATAAACCCCATGATTTCAGAGATTGAGGTGTTAAGTATTGCAGAGGAATTGACCTCTTTCTGTATGAGGAAAACAGAAGAAAGCTCATTTGGGTGTGGCATTCCTTCACTTCAGATTTCAACCTGAACCTGGATCATGAGAGAATGTTTGTAGCAAGTCATAGAGCACAGGAGCTAGATCTGTATCTTATTAACATGGCTTCCATTTCTATGATAATTTTAATCTTCAGAGACATTTTCACCCCCAGGTTTAGGAAACCTGAAACATAAAGTGGATCGAGAGGGGTTTGAACGTATTTACAAAGAGAATATTTTTTATTGGCCGATAAACTCCTCTGTGGCCACAAGCATGTTATTGAAAGGGACCTGGCTGATGATAAACAGTAACACGAGGGAAACTGAAAACCATTACTTGAAAATGATTATCAACTGTAAATCAATGTCAGGACTATTTCAGAAGTATTAGTCAAGTAAAAAAAAAAAAAAAAAGCTGCCAAGGAGATAAAATTACAATTTAGTTAAAAAAAAATCAGAAATCTCATTTTTGATATTTGCCTTTTAAAACTTAGACTAAAGAACCAAGGAAAGCAAATCTATTGGCTTTTAAGTTACTCTACACATGTCTGTGCACACAGAGATAGCAAGTAGTTGTAGTGGATTGAGACAGTATTTTGAATTTCTGCTTCTGTGAACATCTGTAGGAGAATGTTGCATGTTTCTTCCCCTCCCCAACCTGGCCCCAAATGCCCCCTTTTGTAGCATCATTGCTCTGGGATTCCAGCCATACAATTTATTTCAGGTGTTTAGCTCTCTCCTCCGAATTGTCAACAGGCAAAGTGAGAGCAGAATATACAGGAAGTGGGTTTCTCAGCCCTAAACCTCAGTCTCCTCCTAAAGGAGGCCCAGCTGATTAGCTACCACATCACACAAGTCACTAATCTGCCCAGAGACCATAGTTTCCCAACGCAGATATTGACAGTGGAGGCAGGTCTTTGCTGAGAAGGGCTCTTTCGTAAGGGGCCTTAGCCTTACTGCAGTTGGTTTAGAATCTTTGGGGCTAAAGAAGTTCCATATGGAGAGAGAGGCCCAACTGCCAAGACCTCGGCTGAACACTCCACATGGCTTTGCCTTTCTAAAGAAGCTGATCTTTCTGAGCTCGTCTTCCCTCTCAAGCCATCCTCCTGGAAGCCATCCTTCCCAGGATGATGAGCACATGACTTACTCTGCATTCTTGACCCAGTCCTGGTCAGTCTTTTGTGCCTACTCTGTCCTGGTATAGCAACCAGTTTATGCCTAACTGGCCCTTGCCAGCCTGTGCCCACGTTCCACCTGGGGAGACCACTTGGGATATGCCTCATTCTGACCGGGCTCGAGGCTGCTCCAAACAGTGATGGCAGAGATTGGGTGATGGCTGCCTTCGCTTCAGGGCTAGTGGTCACTCCCTTATGCTCTCAAAGGTTTTACTCGAGAGAAAGAGCCGAGATTAGGGTCTGGTGTAGAGATTCCTTTCCTCCTTCCTGGTGTAGAGATTCCTTTCCTCCTTCCTAAAGCACCATCACGTGTAAAAAGTCCTGCCTCCTAAGCAGCAGGGACAGTAATGGGGACCGGTGTTATGAAGGTCACATCAGAGACACAACAGAAATGGTGTCCCTAACAGCCATTAGAATGTCAATATTAGGGTTTGTGTCTTGTTTGGGATTGAATATATGGCACTACCACAGCATCGGATACATAGAAGGACTTCAGTAAATATTTGTTGCATATAAACATTAAAAAGGTACATGGGGGTAAATGGCAGGGGGGGGGTACTATCCTAGTTATTCTTATGATCTGGGCATTTTTCAGTGGACAGTGCTATTAATTATGTGGTCATTATTTTAGTACCCCCTTCATTGCCCTTCATTCAGCCTAGGGGATTAAGCCTGGAACTAGTCAGTTTTTTGGAGTTCAAGGTTAATGACAGCTCTACCTCAAGTCAGCTACTGCTCAGAGTAGGTGGCTCATTGTGTTCCTCCCATTACTTATGCCTTGCGTCCATATTCCAATAACAGGTTGCTAACTTATTCCCTAAATCCTTGTGTACCCTTCCTGTTCCCATTACCATACGATCTGCCAGGATCTTCTTACACCCTTGGGATATGGGAGTCTTGACCCTGGGCCTCAGGCACCATAGCTGGGTGCCTACCCCTTGCTATCAGGCTGCCAGTCTCCCATGATACAGTGCTCTGCCCCCATGCTGGCTCATTCACCTGCCGCTGACTAGTGGGCCTCTCCTATGGTTATATCTCTGCCTATCGCTGACCCCTGGGAAATTCCTATCTTGTGTCCCATGGCTGGTCTGGCTCCCACATCCTGGCTTTCTTATCAGGTCCACTCTGCTGCTGACTGAGTCTTATTCCTGAGAAAGAGCATATTTCCTGTGTCCCTCTGCACCTCTTTTAGTGTCTTTTAGTATTCTAATTGAGAAGCCTCTCTGTCCCTTTTTTCAAGTTGATTTTACACTTGGTTCTGGATCAGTAAGAAATACTATTTTCTCAGAGACTGATCCTAACCTGGGCAGAAATTCCAGTTTTTGGATGAAGTTTAAGGTTGTATATGGGGCTGTGTGTCTTTTTGTGGAGGTCACATGTCTTTGGGTACGGGCTTATATTGTGTGCACTCTGTGTGTGTGTTATTGTGAGGAGGGGATGAGAGAGAGACTCCTTTTCTAGTGCTTTCTGAAAAACATTTCTCTAACTAGAACAAGGAGAAAGAACCAGAATGGATAGGGATAAGACCAGCCTTTACTTGTATCCTCCAGTTATGTGAAGAAGCATCATGTATCATGTTGTTTAGATGGTCCACCTTTCTCATGTGATATTTTTCTGGCCTTCATTTTTGGCCTCCTAGTGAACTCCAGGTCAGAATAAAAATGATAACCATCATATCATGATGGTATAAAACTTGATAGCAGTAGAAAAACAGGAATTTAAAAAGATAATGTAATGTGATACCTGATTCACTTAAAGAGTGATTCCATTTGGGTATTACATGTGTGTGTCTACAAAAATATATGGCACAGGACTTAAAAAACTTGCTATCCAGTATTAGGAAGAACTTTTTCTTACTTTCTATACTTCATTTTCAGGTGGAGAGAAAGGAATTGATTTAGTTCAGTACAACATTTGGCTACTCCTCCTAACCTTAAATTTGTGTTAAATAATAGCTGTATGAATATTACCTTGCAGCTGACGTTTTGGGATTGCTTTTCCCTAGTGAATATTTTTTTTCTAATTTTCTTTATGTGCATTTTATACAGAACCGTAGGAGGGATGGAATTGAATTGTTCTATTTGTATTTTATCCATTTACTTGGATGTTTAGGGCAAGGGGGTGTATTTTGAATAAATCTAGGAGGTAATTTATAACTACTGCTGATACTGATGAAACACATATGTAGCACGTGCACCCTTGTGTGAGTATGCCCACAGGAAGGATCGATGCATCCACGTGCGGGGGTTGATATGAATGTGTCTCCCCTCTTCTTTAGCCCTCTTTGCTATATTCAAAATCTTGAATTGGGATTTCCTGCCCTTTTCTGTGTTTTAAGAATAGCTGATTAGGGTGTCAGAAGCTGTACATTCCCAGTATTTGCTTCAGTTCTTGTCATTTACATCACGGTATAATTTATTTTTAAAAATTCACACAAGACATTACTGGGTTCCCCTCAGATGAAAAAATAGCTACATCTGTTGTCTGGCAGGGGCAGAAAAATCACACACAGTTGTGAAGTCTGAGACAGACTCTTGCCCTATGGGATATAGGGCAAAGAGCAAAACAGTGGCAAAATAGTTGGCAAGATAGCAAAGGTAGAGTGTGGATCTGTTTGGGCATGGGTTTAAAGGTTGGAGAGAGGCATAGAGGCATTGTTTTTGAAGTCTTTCACTGTTAAAAATAACCTCACAGAAGGCTAGACAGCAATGTCCTTTGGTTGACATTCTGGGTTAGAAACTTTAACAGACTTTTCTCTGTGAGATTGGAGTGGTTTTATTTTGGTTGTTGGCGGGAGACCAATAATGCAATACAGTTAAGTGTGGACTAACTTGTTCTAGGTCTTCCCAGCACAGTTTTGGAAACCAATGGTCTAAGAAATGGATGCTGGGTGATAAAACATGCCCCAAACTCTTCTTGCCCCCAGCACCCATTGAATAACTTATTAAATAAAAAAATAATAGATATAAGCTTGTGTTAAGGAAGAACAGTTCCTAAAAATGTGTGGTGCCCAAAGCCAACATTTGTTTTGAGTGTGCTTGTTTCCATGACCAGATGGAATAATTCCACTCAGTGGCTTTATTCACCAGCTTGGACTTCACATGCCCATTCTGAGGTGATGTTCCTCTTGGGGAGCCACTGTGATTTAGCCATGTATGAAATAGAATATGCCACCGCAAATATTTGGCATTTCTTCTACGGATGAGTGGGGCCATGGATACCACCTTGTCTCAGTGCATACAGGGGAGGATTATCTTTTCCATATCCCACGCTGAAGTATAGCAGTGGGCTCAGTACTTGCCAGAGCATTTGAACAGATTCAGAGCACAGCTTAAGTGGGCCGAGTAAAGAGAAAACACAGCCATTCTCATCTTAAGTCCTGCTCTCTGCTGTGGGGGGCCTTCCCCCATACGGAGGAAAGAACAGGAGACAGTCTCTTCAAACTGAGTGCCAAATTTGGCGGTATCACTGAAGTGCTTGGGGAAATCAGGAGGAAAGATTGAGTATGGATTTGGGATAGTCCAAGTTGGTCTGGACAGAGGGAAAGGCACCAGTTGGATTTAATGCAGTAAGGAGTTTGGCTAGCAAGGAAAAGGAAAGGAGGAAACTTATTTTGCTTCAGCAACTAGATAAAGACGTGCAAATAGACAGGGAGGTCCAAGGAGAGCAGGGGGCAGTGGGAGGAAATGAGATTCAGAGTCAAAGTAGGTTAGACCTGATGTCTTGAGTATTAGGAACCCCTGCAGGTGTCTGAATAGGGTCCTTGTGTTCTGAACATGGTATTCTATAAACAAAATATTAACTTACTGCAAGATACCTTGATTGAATGTATCTTTTTCAGGGGTAGAATTATTTTTATTTGGTGACTTTTGTTTCAATATACATGTTAAAATCATAGTAAGCAAGAAGAAAACTTATAGTGTGACATTTTGATTGTTATCCAAGTGAAATTAAGGAGAAAACATTTTCTAAGCTCCCAGATTTCCTTTTCCTCAGTCTCTCTTCTCTGTACTCTCTTCCTTTTCAGGCAGGTCATCTTCTTATGCCCTCACTCTTCTCTTCCCTGTCACATCCTGCTCCTTGGAAAGGGACTCCCATCTGCCACTGAAACATGAATGTGTTTAACCAAGGGCCAGTTGCCTCAGAAGCTTGAGCGCTCATGGAATAATAACAAGCCTTGTCATGTGTCAAGGAATGTCACTCAGTGGGAATGCGGAGAGATAGAGATGTTGGTGGGTCAGGGTTCTTTTCCAGAAACATCATCCCAAGTGAATGGCCTTCTCACCCATACTCCCTACTCCTACTCTTCCCACTGTCAGTGTGCTATTATAAATGGATTTGTCCTCCTTTTTTCTTCCAATGCTGAGGTTTTAGGTTTGAGGGTGAAATCCATTTCCTACCAAGGCTATAAGAATCAGAAACTTCTTTGGGGCTCTTTCACTGAAAACTGCTTCTGTTCACAGTCTAGGCTCAGGCACGAAGTAGCTGGGCCCTTTTAGGTACAACAATCCTTTGATGAGCATCTTTCAATGGCCTTTCCACTGGACACACAATCATGAACAGATTAATGAAAACATTTAAAGAACTAAACTAGCAGCTGATGAATAACACATGGTCCATGCCTACAAGTGTTTAGCAATGCAGATCTTGGACACAGAAACCAATAGCCTAATGCAGAAATCCTCTCTTTGCATCCCTCATGTTGGTTACCGATCTTGCTTGAGTCCCTTCCCATGACCCTTTCTTCTTTGGCTATTCAGTCTTTTGTAGAACTTCAGCCCTGACAAATTCCCTCCTGAGATATTGAACTAAAAGTTGGTTCCTTGTAACTTCCTCCCATGGTGGAAATAAATCCCATTCTACCAACAGAGCCTTTCAGGGTCAAAGGAGAACCTGGAGGTCCCATTATATACTAGCACCCAAAACATCCTCAATCATGGGCTTGGCTGCTACAGAAGCCTGGATCTCTGGGTTAGGGCTGGGCAGGATTTCAGGACAGGTGCTGCAAGAATTCCATGTATCGGCTGGTTCCTCTGCACCTGTCCCAGTTGTGGTGTAGCTCAGGATTCTTAGAGGGAGTGGGTCACCTAAGAAGAGAGAAGAATAGAAGGGCTTGGCTATGGTATTTCTTAGTGTGTCTGTGATAGTAACCTGGCCTGGGATGGGGAGATGGAGCAACTCCTCAGGAAGATGGCACTTTTAGCAAGTCTTGAGGGCCCAGAATGGAAAAAAAAACTGTCTAAAGTGGGTGAGAGCTCAATATTATAGGCCATTTCTGGATATATGTCAGGACCCTAATTTTGACCTTGTATTCAGCGTTGAATCTCTGGACCTCCCCTGCTCTCTCTCTGTCAGGTTGTAGATATTTAGAAGAGATGAGGTTCAATAAATGAAGGATGACATGAGTTCTTTTTACCCCCCCTCCAGGCTTTTGACCTCTCAAATACCAAAGGTTATTGCACATGAACAACTAGCCCAAGTCAGGTATTGTTTTTGAGAGCAGGATTGATGTCCTAGTTTGATGCCTATGCCAAGGGGCTGGCTCTTAATTTTTACCTCTTCAATTATCTTATTTGTCAACAGAGGCCAAAGTCTCATGTGGGTAAAAGTTAGACAGTGATTTCCAGGTTCCACTCCTATAGGTGATGCAATTGGCACTCCTAGTTTTGATACCAAGAGGACAAAAGGGATTTGAGAAATTTGTATGTTTCCTAGACCAACCCTCCTGAGTGAAAGGTCTCCACTGATGGTCCACCTCACTCCTAACATAACTTGATTTCAAGTCTATATCCTGGTATGTGTCTGCAGAAATAGTGGTCTCCATTAAATAGATGAGGCTTTTGAGAGCACATACCCAGGGCTGAATCAGGATTACTCTTTTCCCCAGGAAAGGGGAGGACTTGGTTTGATCCAACGTGAGCCTCCTAGGATAACCTTATTCTGAGAGCTAGCTGAGAATGGATCTTCCATGAGCAACTATGTCTTCTTTGGGAATGGTGCTCTCTCCCTCTGTTCTGCTTAACTCTTGCGCAGAAGTCTATTTCCCCTCTTCAGTCACACCAGTTCTTGAGTCTGGCAAAAAAGAATTGTCATTCATTCATTCACTACCATTTGGTTTCCTATCCCAGAGGAAATTCCCCATTATGTTAGGAGAAGCCCCAAATCTCACTTCATCCTGAAGAGGTCCTTTGATCCTTGTTTTCCGTTCTGAGCTTGGGAGCATTAACTGGGGGCTCTGTCATGTGACCTTGGAGAGGTCAGGAGGTTCTAATCTATTCTGTCTTACTCCTTGTGAGAAGCCCATGCAACTGCTAGAGAATTGCTTTCCCCTTCTGTTTATTTTCTGCTTTCTCTTCATTGCTCCTTTCTTCTCTCCCTCCAGATGCAAGTCTGTGATTTGGAAAAATCTGGGAATTTTATGTTTCAGCAAGCTGTCTGCAATACATATACCACAATTTGCACTTTAACAGAATATCACCAAAGTCCTGTTGAATACTCGTGGTTCTAGAATGCACCCCTTGATAGGTACTCCATAGAGATATTTGACTAGGCCTTAACTCTGGTTAGACTGTGGCCCCATCAGGGAGCGGGCAGTCTGAGCAGAGGAGGGGGTACCTCTGGCACCTTCTCTCAGGAGATTGCCTCTGTCCCAGGCAATGAGTCATATAGTACTGTATAAATGTTCATTTCCTGTCCTTCTCCCTGTAGCCCCTATGACCTTCAACATTTCTCCTTGGAGGCTGTCACAGAAGCTTAGACTTCTCCCTAGAAATTCTGAAGTTGAATTCTTGAAGTTGGCTCCTTTCCTTCTTTCCCCTTTGATATAATCCTTGTGTTTCTGCTTTTCTCTTCTGTTTCCTGCTGCTGCTAATAGACTTAGTAGGAATCCCTTAGAACTTGAATGAGGGACATATCTTCATTGAACCTTATGACTCATTCTGTAGTCACTGTCTCTGAGACAAACTGGCCCATTTATTTTTTTGTCTCTGTCAATTGGATCACTGTTCCAGGTCTCTAATCCTAGATTCTTTTGCAGTTGAAAGCTGCCAATCACTAGGTGGAACCTCAAGGAGGCAGCCAACTGGGGAGAAGGAGCTAGATCTTTCTAGCTGGTGTTAATGATAAAGCAGTGAGGTTACACAGATAAACAGTCCATAATGTTCAGCATCCTCCAAGGAAAGTGTATAGAGCAGGTGCTCAGCAAGTCTCAGAGCTCCTTGAGCTGTTGATTGTTTTTAATAATCGACCCCTCCCCCCCACTTTTAAGGTTGGCTTTAATAATACCAGCAAGTTACTTTACCTTTACCAACACAAAGATTTGGCAATCATCTTGTAAGAGAGGAAGTAGGTAAATATGAGGAAGCCCTTAATGCTTTTGAGAGTTCTGCTGACAATTCAGGTGTTGGAAGAATTTTAGCCTTGATTCTGAGATACAAGGACCTATTCTTGTCATCTGTTAGGACTGCCCACATTTATTGTACATTACTTCTTTGTCAGAGGCCAACCTTGTGATCTAGTCTTGATCCCTTTATATGAAGCAGTATGTCTGAGACTGGATTCTAACTCAGATTATTCTAGCTCAGATGCTGGCTTCATGTCTGAGACCAAAGGACATTACTCCAAATACCAAACTTCAGGACTTCTTCTGTTGATAACCTCATCCTATTTGCTCTCTTGGTAGAGGCAAGAGGAATGATCCAAACCCATTTATGAAATATTTCCATTTCAGACAGACATACATGTATTCATATGAACCATAAAGAGTGGATTCCTAGTTTTCCAGAATTAATAATCTGGGGGAGAGAATCCCCTGGAACCAGAACCAGAATGAGTAGCACTCACCAACAAGTGGATTCCTAGGCACTTAGGACATGGAGGACATCTCTAGTACAGTTTCCTGCCCCTGGAATCCACTCTTCTTATTCTCAACAATCGCAGTCTTCTCTCTGCACTAGGCATCGAGGTGGTGCCTATGGTCTTGGAAAAGGAGGGCACACTATAGGATCTGGACTCCACAAATTTTTTCATTTTCTTTTGACTTAGAAATACTGTGTCTTGGACATGGAGGCATTTCAGTTTTGGTATGTTTGGTTTGACCATTTGGTGTAGGGGAGGTTATTGTTCTGTGGCAACCAGGGTGGGAGACTAGAAAGTCAGATCTCCTTTCTCTGCCAGAGTCACCTCTACTTCTTGAGCTACCCTGGGGAGCCTCATACAAAGAGGACCAACACTCACAGTGGTCATTGCACAGCACTGGCCTTCTGACCTCCTGTTAGAGTCTTGATCTTGTAAGTCCTTCTTTCTGGTCTATCTGATCTGCCACTTAAACGGGGTGGATTACAGAATGGGCAAAGCCCTCACTGACCAGGAACTGCGAAGGCACCAGAAATGCCTTCAGCATGGAAGACCCATTGGTGGAAGCCAGGCATGCAGGAGGGGTTCGCTGTTCAGGCAGACCATTCAGGATCAGGACAGTGTTTTCACAGATGCTCTTACCTCGATGTCTTCCTCTTCCTTGTGGGGCTCACTGGCTTTAAGGAAGTTTGTGGTGGAATCTCCCTCCTTCTATGGAGGAAAGTCTGTGGTGGTCCCCTCATAATGTGACTTGATATATTCTAGGGCACACCATCATCTGTCCTCATCTGACCTGTAATGTATCGCTGGGTCTTTTCCTCTTGGAATATAACTAGAAAGGATTTGCAGAGGCCATAACCTGAGAAGCAGTAACAGTCAGAAAATCAAATTCCCCTTCCCTTCTGGCCTGAGTTCTGTATACATTCTGGACTCGTAGAGGGTCAGGATTGGGACCATATTCTAGTCTCTGGGTTCCTAAGTAAAATAAGGACCAATATGAGTTTTCAGATGTAACAACTCAAATTTAGTGAGTGTTCCTATTTACAAGTCATGATATTAAGGAGTTATGACATGGAAGTGTGAATATTGGCCTCGCTCCTCCTCTCCTGGAGTGTGAGACATTCAGACTATCACTCCATTCCCTCCCGGCCTCTGTCCTCCAACCAGGGGAATATCTTTACCGAAGTAAACTCAGAAGACTCACCCGGCCACTATATTCCTCACCTTGATCTCCACCAGCTTTGGGTTTCTCATAATTGCATTTTATGTGCTCCAGATGTGGGAATCCCCAAACTGGGGACCTGAGAGTGTTAGTCAGTAAGGGGAGAAGAAGTTGGCTTTACGCTTTCATTTGACACATTTTATGAGCATTTTTGAAGAGTCACTGAGAATAAGTTACTAAAGAATGATGTCAAGACCCCTGAGGAGGGGCCCTCCCACATAGCCATTGCTCGTCTTCTTTCTACTGATAACCTCACCCCAATTCTCTTGTATTGATAGAAGTGAAGAAACAGCAAAAGCCCCTGCAGAGAGAGACATTCCTGATCTATTTGTGAATTGTTTCCTCATTAGAATGGCATGAGTGTATTGTCTAGTCATAAATGAACCCTAGGTATGTGGTATCCTTGACATGGGAAGAGACCCAGCTGGGTATTAGGGCAGATGGACCATCTCTACTGATACCTGACGTGAACGTGAAGGAAACTCCACTTGAGATTCTGACTGTTAGGTCTTTAATGCCAATGAAATGGTGGCCCAGGCGTCATTGTGAAGGGCTCCCTGTTGCTCCCAGAATACTTTCTTCCTACTCTCAACAATGGCAGCCTTCTCATTTCTTGGCACTGTGAGGTGGAAATGGTACCTATAGTCTTGGAGAAAAGATGTACTTCTCCACATAATGATCTGAACTCCGTATCTTTTACCTTCTTTTATGGTAGATACATGGTGGATTGGATCTGGAGGCATTTCAATCTTAGTATGGTTGGTCTGCCTGTTTGATGTGGAGGGTGTTATTGTTTTGTGGCAACAGGGGTGGGAGACTAGAGAGGTCTCATTCTCTGCCAGAGTTACCTCTACTTCATGAGCTACCCTGGGGAGCCTCATACAAAGAGGACCAACACTCACAGT